>NC_080162.1:69582869-69902996 GCF_950295315.1 Erinaceus europaeus | reverse complement strand
CTGAGAGAGGACTTCACACTTTGCAGATTATAGTGAGGCCCCATTAAAGCTGAGAACATATAAAGTTTTATCTAAAAGTCCATGTTACTCTGTTCCATAAGGCTTGGAGAAGATAGGACTGGAGGTTACTGTGTGTTATTGACTCTAGTTTTAGCTAGTCACAGGAGTCTGGGTCCTCTAAACCCAGCCATTTCATGGGAAACTGTGGGTCATGCAGAGGTCACAAATAACTGGAAACCCCAAGAAGCTCCTGGCCAGGTAGACCTCGATAAGTTGGAGTAACTCTACACAAGCCCAACTAGTGAGAAATGTGACTCTGGAGAGCCTAAACAAAAGCCCTTGAGAATTTTGAAATAAGGGCTCAAAATTAGGGTTTAAGATTACTGGTGAAGAAGTTCCCAGGGAAATCTTTAATGAGGAGACAAGTATGGGCCCAGGCTCACATAACTATGAGTTTGTACATGGCCAAATGTGTCTAAAAGACTTAAAACAACTTAGTTTCAGATAAACATTTCATCAAGACAGAAAGCATCCAGTATGCATAAACCGCTGTGCTAGGACATAACAATATGTCCTCAAACTTAACATGGAAAAAAGAAGTCAACTTTGGCTTGATTCCTACCTACATTAGCAAATGTCTGATTCAAGAGATTTTAGTGCATGCTGGTAGAAGTAAATGGATGCATAATTTGGAAAATAATATGAAAGTTCTTTAAAAATTAAAATAGGATTGCCATATGATCCATCAATTCCACTTCTAGAATAGATTCAAAAAAAAGAAAGAAAGAATGGAAGGAAGGAAGGAAGAAGGAAGGAAGAAAAAAGAAGGAAGGAAAGAAAGAAAGTGCTGTGTTAGAGTCAGGCAGTAGCATAGCAGGTTAAGCGCATGTGGTGCAAAGCACAAGGACCGGCATAAGGATCCCGTTCAAGCCCCCAGCTCCCCATCTGCAGGGGAGTGGCATCACAGGTGGTGAGCAGGTCTGCAGGCTGTCTGTCTTTCTCTCCCCCTCTGTCTTCCCTTCCTCTCTCCATTTCTCTCTGTCCTATATAACAACAACGACATCAATAACAACAATAATAACCATAACAACAATGAAAAACAACAAGAACAACAAAAGGAAAATAAATAAATTTTTTAAAAATTTTTTAAAAAGAAAGTGCTGTGAAAAGCATTTGCACCTCTGTGTTAGCAGCAGCATTATTTATAACATCTGAGACATAGAAACAACCTACGTGTTCACACAATATATAAAGATAAATGATTAAGTCATACTACAGGTATATTTACAATGGAATATAATTAGACCTTAAAAATAAAAATTCTGCTATCACATTATGGATAGCATGTTAGTGAATGGTACTAATGAAACAATCAAAGAAAGATAGATACCATACTGTCTCAGTTATCTGTGGAGTCTGAAAAAGAAAAATCATGCCAGGACAATTGTGAAGCAATAGCACACTGGACTTGCATGCCTAAGACCCCAAAGGTCTCAGGTTCAATCCTAACACCACTGTATACTAGATAAGCAGTGTTCGTTCTCATATCTCTCTTTCTCTAGCACTACCATAAATGGTTGAGAGAGAGAGAGAGAGAAGGAAATATGCCAGAGTCCTAGGAAAAAGACGAAATTTGTGCTTATCACTCTGAGGCTGGGAAGACTTGGGGAAGGGGGTTATCTAGAGCAGCAAGCTGGGTAATGATCTCACTGGTGCACTCAGCTGCTCAGCATCCTCTAAATGAAAAAAAGCCTCAGCTCAATATGGTGGACTGAGGACTGGGGACACACCACAACAATGGAAACTTACTCGGAAATAAGGATGACCAGAGATAAAGATTGGGGACTGGAGAACTTAGTGAATGTATAAACTTCCAGTAATAAGGTAAGTACCGGAGACTAAATGTTCAACCTGATGACTACAGTTAACACTACTTTATGGCATATTTGAAAGTTATTAAGAGACTACAGCCCAAGATTTCTCATAACGAGGAAAAAAAAATGTTTTTCTATCTTTGTGAAATGCTAACTAAATACATTGTGCTAGTCATTTCACAATGTATTCAGTCCAGCTATTATGCTGTATATCTTAAACTTACATAGTACTAAAAATTAATTTTATCTCAATAAAGTAAATAAGAGGGTGGGGGGAGATAGCATAATGGTTATGCAAACAGACTCTCATGCCTGAGGGTCCTAAGTCCTAGGTTCAATCCTCCGCACCAATATAAGCCAGAGCTGAGCAGTGCTCTGGTGTTTCAAAAAATAATAATAAAATAAAGTAAGTAAGAAAAAGGAAACTTAAATGCATAAAAAGCAATGAAACTGTCTTCATCAGTTCAGGGGTTAGCTGTGCTATTTTAGTCAGAAACTACATTCTAGGGACATAACTCAGATAAGACTCCCTGATATGACAAGATAGGACAGGACAGTAAGCAGCTACCCACCCACCCCCAAATATCTTCCTTCTCCTCCTGAAAGCCCTCCACATCATCTCTTTCTCCTCTCTCTCTCTCTCTCTCTCTTTCTCTCCCCTTCTATAGCTAGAAATGGGGGGGAGAGGCCATAGCACCTAAACTTCCTTAGATGTGGTAGCGGCTGGGTTTGAACCTATGTCACACACATGACCAAGCAGTACACTATCCAACTGAACTATCTGGCCTGCCCCACACCATCTCTTTCAAGTACAAGAGGCACAATATCTGAAAGTCCCCCATTATGTCATTCTGTGGCTGGGGGACCAGAGAAGGGATGTTTTATCTAGAATGAGGGTTGTTTTATCTAGGATGGCGAACTTTTTTATGTTCTCACTGGTCCACTTAACTGCTTAGCACACTCTGCATGCACACAAGCCCCAGCATACTATCATGCACTGAGGACTGGGGTACACCATGGCAGTGGAAACTCACTTGGAAATGTATTTGTCTTGTCCACATGGGACTAGGGAAGTTTGATGGCTGTAGTCCATTGTTCCGTTCTCTTTTCATCAGAAGGCAGGGTCTGTATTTGAAAGGAGAAGGCAGAGGTTACTGTCAGGTTGTTTGCTCAGGAACTCAGAGTTAGGTGATATGGTCCTCTGTTGTGCTGACCCAGAACCTGTGAGAGTCCTTGAAGCTGGCAGTTTCTGTTTGCCACAGCCCATCAGAAAGAACCCAAAGGAAAAATGACAACTGTTGGACAGGTCTAGCACAAATGCCCCAGTCATAGAAAAGGTTGGCACCCAACATAGCACCCAGGATGACCACTGAGTATCCCCAGAAGGGACCTTCAAACAGAACAGAGATGATCTGACAAGGTAGACTCTACTCAGGTCTGCCTAGGATTAGTGAACCACCAAAAGTATCCCAACAGAGCTTCAGGCAATAAATTGCAGTATGTATGTTCATGGTTGCCATTAAACCCATTCATGTAAAAGGCATTTGTATTACTGGGAAAAATAACAATGTATTATGAAAATGCAGGCTAGCAGCCTGGGGAAGTGGCACCATGGTTAGACCCCTTAGGCATCAACCTCAGGTCCTGGGGTTGATCACTGGCAGCGCATATGCCAGAGTGATGCTCTGGTTCTCTCTCCATCTGATTCTTCATAAATAAATATTTTAAAAAATAAATGTGGGTTGGGAGTCAGGTGGTAGTGCAACAGGTTAAGCACAGGTGGCGCAAAGTGCAAGGACCAGCGTGAGGATCCCGGTTCAAACCCCTGGCTCCCCACCCGCAGGGGAGTCACTTCACAAGCAGTGAAGCAGGTCTGCAGGTGTCTATCTTTCTCTCCCCCTCTCTGTCTTCCCCTCTTCTCTCCATTTCTCTCTGTCCTATCTAACAACGATGACATCAATAACAACAATAAAACAACAAGGGCAACAAAGGGAATAAATAAATAAATATTTTAAAATTTAGTTTATAAAACAATGAGTCTCATTTTGTTTAAAATATATGTAAAAATACACATTTATATGGATGAATACATGCATGTAGATTTATATATGTGTCAGGGTTTCTCAAGCTTGGTACTAGTGACAATTGGGGTCAACTTTTGTTGTAGGAACTGTCCAGGGTCCAGGGACTGAAGGGTGTGAAGCTATTTTCTTGGTTTCTATCTACTTGATGCCAAGAGCATCACCTCAGTCATGACAATAGAAAATGTTTCAAGACAGGACTAGGTAGATAGCATAACGGTTATGAAAATGCCTGAGGCGCTGAAGTACTAGATTTATCTTCAACACCCAGAGTTGAGCAGTGCTATGGTATATAAAAAAAAAAAAAAACTTCAGACATTACCAAGTGTGTGGGGGGGTGAGGGGTAAATTACCAGCAGTTAGAACCTCTAGCTATGTATATATGCAAATTAATAAAGGCCAGCATTCTCTGGGTAATGGCTTGTCCAGGGACCTTTTTCAAACATTCTATGATGAGAATTTTTCAAATAAAAATTTCAAGAAATTGTACATTGCTATTCTACTTACTATATTCTAGTATAGTTACTTCACACAACTGTGCAACTACACAGTCCTTGATCCATTCAATAGTCCTTCGTATGCTTTTAAAGGTACATGAAACAAAAGAAGTCTTCAAAAATTTAAGAAGAATAAAATCACACCAAGTAACTTTTCCAGCCACAACAATATAAAACCAGAAAGCAGGAGGATCAGAGAAATAAAAATGTGGCATATTATTCAGTCACAAAGAAAAAAAAGGAAATCCTGCCATTTGTGGTAATATGGATTGAAGCTGAGGACATGATCCTAATTGAAATAAGTAAGATAAAGACAAGTACTGGGAGTCTGGTGGTAGCACAGTGGGTTAAGCACAGATGGCCCAAAAGCACAAGATGTGTAAGACAAGTCCTAGAAAATCTCATTCATACATAAAATATGAAAAAGGCAAACTACTTTCAGTAGAAACAATGGAATAATGAGGAGAGGAAGTTTTTGGTCAAAGAATATAAACTTCTAGATATAAGAAGAATAAGCTCTTGGGATAAAATGTATAGCAGCGTAACTGTAGTTATACAGTATTATTAACTTAAGGATTATCAGGAGAATAATCTTTAAATGTCCTCATTGCACATACCTAGAAAAAGTAATAGCTGAGGTGATAGATGTGTGAATATTTCTGTGGCAATCATTTTGAAATAGATATGCTTATCAAATCATCTCCTTGTACATCTTAATCTCACACAATATTATGTGTCAATTATCTCTCAATAAGGTTGGAAAAATAAATCAATAAAAATAAAATGGGTTTCCTGTTAAAATTCTTTTAATTATAGTCATCAGTCACTTTCCCTTATGTTTTAGCATCCAAATTCAACATCTGCTTATAAGTCCACTGATTTTTTTTTTTTTTTTTTGCCTCCAGGGTTATTGCTGGGGCTCAGTGCCTGCACTGTGAATCCACTGCTCCTGGAGGCCATTTTTTTCCAATTTTGTTGCCTTTGTTGTTATATTGTTGTTGTTCTTGTTGGATAGGAGAGAGAGAAATTGAGAGAGGAGGGGAAGACAGAGAGGGGGAGAGAAAATAAGACACCTGCAGACCTGCTTCACTGCTTGTGAAGTGATCCTCCTATAGGTGGGGAGCCAGGGCCTTGAACCAGGATCCTTATGCCAATCCTTATGCTTCACATCATGTATGCTTAACCCATTGATTACTTTTTTTATAATTTCTTTATTGGGGAATTAATGTTTTACATTCAACAGTAAATACAATAGTTTGTACATGCATAACATTTCTCAGTTTTCCACATAACAATACAACCCACACTAGGGCCTCTGTCAACCTTTTGGACCTGTATTCTCCCCCCCACCCCACTCCAGAGTCTATTACTTTGGTGCAACATGCCAATTCCAGTTCAGGTTCTACTTGTGTTTTCTCTTCTGATCATGTTTTTCAACTTCTGCCTGAGAGTGAGATCATCCCATATTCATCCTTCTGTTTCTGACTTATTTCACTTAACACGAATTTTTCAAGGTCCATCCAAGATCAGCTGAAAACGGTGAAGTCACCATTTTATTTATAGCTGAGTAGTATTCCATTGTGTATATATACCACAACCTGCCCAGCCGCTTCTTCTTCTTCTAGCGTTTGCCTCCCAGCCGCTCATCTGTTGTTGGACACCTGGGTTCCTTCCAGGTTTTGGCTATTACAAACTGTGTTGCTAAGAACATTATGTATACACAGATCTTTTTGGATGAGTGTATTGGGATCCTTAGGATATATCCCCAGGAGAGGAATTGCAGGATCATAGGGTAAGTCCATGCCTAGCCTTCTGAGATTTCTCCAGACTGTTCTCCACAGAGGTTGGACCAATTTACATTCCCACCAGCAGTGCAGGAGGGTTCCTTTGACCCCAGAACCTCTCCAGCATTTGCTACTGTTACCTTTTCTGATGTATGACATTCTCACAGGAGTGAAGTGGTATCTCATTGTTGTCTTCATTTGCCTTTCTCTGACAATCAGAGACTTGGAGCATTTTTTCATGTGTTTCTCAGCCTTTTGGATCTTTTCTGTGGTGAATATTCTGTCCATGTCCTCTCCCCATTTTTGGATGGAGTTATTTGTTTTCTTATTGTTGAGTTTGGCAAGCTCTTTATATATTTTGGTTATCAGGCTCTTGTCTGATATATGGCATGTAAAGATCTCCCATTCTGTGAGGGGTCTCTTGGCTTGGGTAGTGGTTTCTTTTGCTGTGCAGAAGCTTTTTAATTTCGTGTAGTCCCATAGGCTTATGCTTGCCTTAGTCTTCTTTGTAAATGGATTCGTTTCATTGAAGGTGTCTTTAAAATTTATGCGGAAAAGAGTTCTGCCAATATTTTTCTCTAAGTATCTGGTAGTTTGTGGTCTAACATCCAAGTCCTTGATCCACTTGGAATTTACTTTTGTATTTGGTGAAATACAGTGGTTCAGTTTCATTTTTCATACATTTGAGATCTGGGAGTATGATGCCTCCGGTTTTGTTCTTTCTTCTCAAGATTGTTTTGGCAATTCTAGGTCTTTTCTGGTTCCAGACAAACATTTGTAGCATTTGTTCTATTCTCCTAAAAAATATGGTTGGGATCTTGATGGGGATAGCATGAAACTGGTAGATGGCTCTGGGTAGTATATTCATTTTGATGATGTTAATTCTTCCAACCTGTTGGTATGCATGAGACCCCTTCTGTTTCATTTGGTTTAAATCCCCCCTGCTTAACACTATTCTATTTACATAACCACTGTTAACAAGTTCCACCTCCCTCCAGGGCATTTGTGGTTCAGTGATAGGATTCTCGCCTGCTCCACCCCCTCCTTGTCACACCCTGATCCCTTCTTTGTCACACCCTGATTTTCACCAGTCACTTTTCTCTCCACCCTCTCTATGTCACATCCTGTTTCCACCCTACTTGGGAAGTATATATAAAGACAGCATTGTGAGTTTTAGGGTACTGTACTTTACCTTGAGTTTAGCTCAGCTCGGCTTAGATTGTGCTGCGTCCTGCATGAATAAAGAGATACTGCCTACAGCTCAACTATGAGTCCCTGGTCGTCTGTTACCTGCCCGTGAAGCCAGCCCGGCGAAAACAACATAACCCATCGAAAACAACACCAACCTATGAACATGGAATATCTTTCTGCTTCATTGTGTCTTTTTCAATTTCCTTGAGTCATAATTTTCAGTATACAAGTATACTGAAATTTTTTAGTATATAAGTATACTCATAAAAAATTTTCAGTATACAAGTATACTCATAATTTTCAGTATACAAGTCTTTCACTTCTTTGGTTAGGTTTATTCCTAGATATTTTATTGTTTGCGTTGCTATAGTAAAAAGAATTGATTTCTGGATTTCTCAATTTCTTCTAACTTAGTGTTTGCATAGAGGAATGCCACTGACTTTTGAATGTTAATTTTGTAGCCTGACACCTTACTGTATTGCCTGATGATTTCCAAAAGCTTGCTGGATTCCTTAGGTTTTTCTATGTATACTATCATGTCATCTGCAAATAGGGAGAGTTTCACTTCTTCTCTTCAAATCTATATGCCTTTAATTCCTTGTTCCTGCCTGATTGCTATGGCAAGAACTTCCAACACTGTTGAATAGTAACGGTGATAGTGGGGGTTCCTGTCTAGTACCTGATCTGAGTGGAAATGCTTCCAGTTTTTCACCATTGAGTATGATGTTGGCTGTAGGTTTCCTATATATAGATTGCACTATCTTCAGGAATTTTCCATCTATTTCCATTTTTTGTAGTGTTGTGATCATGAAGGGATGTTGTATTTTGTCAAAGGCCCTCTCTGCATCTATTGATATGACCATGTGGTTTTTAGTCTTGCTTTTGTTGATGTGGTGGATCATGTTGATTGATTTACAGATATTAAACCAACCTTGCATGTCTGGGATAAACCCCACTTGGTCATGATGAACAATCTTTTTAATAGACTGCTGTATCTGGTTGGCTAGAATTTTGTTCAATGTTTTAGCATCTATGTTCATCAGAGATATTGGTCTGTAGTTTTCTTTTTTGGTTGTATCCCTGTCTGCTTTTGGTATCAATGTGATGTTGGCTGCATAGAAGCTGGAAGGGAGTATTCCAGTGTCTTCAGTCTTCCGGAAGACTTTTAAAAGTAGAGGTAATTCTTCTTTGAAGGTTTTGTAGAATTCATTTGTAAAACCATCTGGTCCAGGACTTTTATTCTTGGGAATGATTTTGATAACTCTTTCAATTTCATTAGCTGTGACGGGCCTGTTCATGTTATGTAGTTCTTCTTTCCTTAATATATGGAAGTTCAAAGGTATCGAGGATATCATCCATTTCTTCCTGGTTCTCTAGCTTGATGGCATATAGTTGTTCATAGAAGCCTCGCATGATATGTTGAATTTCTGCAGTGTCTGTTGTGATATCTCCTCTTTCATTTACTATCCGATTTATTTGGGTCTTCTCCCTTTTTTGTTTTGTGAGTCTGGCTAAAGGTTTGTCGATTTTGTTTACTCTTTCGAAGAACCAACATTTACTTTCCTTGATCTTTTGTATGGTTTTCTTATTTTCAACGTTATTTATTTCTGCCCTAACTTTAGTAATTTCTGTCCTTCTGGTTGCTTTAGGATTCCTTTGTTCTTCTTCTTCTAGGTCTTTAAGATGTACAGTCAGGCTGTTTATTTTTGCTTTTTCTTGTTTCCTAATATATGCTTATATGGCTATGAACTTTACTCTCAGTACTGCCTTAGCTGTGTCCCAAATATTTTGATAGCTTGTGTCTTCATTTTCATTGACCAATCGAAACATTTTGATTTCTTCCTTGATTTCCTCTTTGACCCAGTAGTTGTTAAGGAGTGTACTGTTGAGCTTCCACATTTTGGAACTATCATTAATCTTTTGTTGATTGTTCAGTGTTAGTTTAATTCCACTGTGGTCTGAGAAGACTCTTGGAATGATTTCAATGCTCTTGAATTTGTTGATTTTGTCTTTGTGGCCTAATATATGGTCTATCCTTGAGAATGACCCATGTGGACTTGAGTAAAATGTGTATTCCAGTTTCTTGGGATGAATGACTCTGAAAATGTCCAATAGTTCTAGTTTATCTATCTCCTCATTTAGCTTCCTCATGTCTTTATTTTCTGCCTTGATGATCTGTCAAGTTGAGAGAGTGGGGTGTTGAAGTCCCCTACTATGACTTTGTTGCTGTTAATATATTTCTGTAGCTCTTTCAGTAGATGTTTGATGTATTTAGATGGCTTCTCATTGGGTGCATAGATGTTAATAACTGTTAAGTCCTCTTGACTGACTGAGCATTAAGTAGTGTCCATCTCTATCTTTTTTAATTTTATTTATTTTAAAGTCTATTGTGTCAGATATGAGAATAGTTGTTCCTGCACTTTTTTTGTGGGCTATTGGCTTGTATGATAGTTTTCCATTTTTTCACTTTGTGTTTCTGTTTGTCTTGTTGAGTTAGGTGGGTTTCCTATAGACAGCATATTGTTGGGTTGTGTTTTCTGATCTATCTTCCTACTCCGTGCCTTTTAATAAGTGAATTCAGGCCACTGACATTTATTGATATCAAAGATTAAAGATATTTTAACACCATTATTGTAGATTTTTATAGTGTTCTGATAGATGGCATATTTATAGTGGTCTGACTGTTTATAGGAGACCTATCAGAACTTCTTTCAGGGTAGGCTTGGTGATAGTTGATTCCTTCAACTGTTGCTTGTCTGAGAAGGTTTTTATGCCTCCATCTAGTCTGATTGACAGTCTAGCAGGATACAGTAGTCTTGGTTGAAAGCCTTTCTCATTGAGCACTCGACAAATATCTTGCCATTCTCTTCTGGCCTGTAGTGTTTGTGTGGAGAAGTCTGCTGCTAATTTTATGGGTTTTCCTCTGTAGGTGACTCTTTGTTTTTCTCTTGCAGCATTCGAGATCCTTTCTTTATCCTTATTCCTTTCCATTTTAAATATGATGTGTCTTGGTGTCTTTAAGTTAATTCTGTTTGGGATCCTCTGTTTGGGATCCTCTTTGGCTTCTTGAACCTTTATGTCTTTGATGTTGTCTAGACTAGAGAAGTTCTCAGCTATTATGGCCTGAAGAGTGCTTTCTTCCCTTCCCTTTTTTCCTCTTGTATGCCAATAATGTGTGTATTATTTCTTTTGAAGTCATCCCATAGGTCTCTGTTGTAGTTTTCAGAATCTCTTCATCTTTTTGAAATCTCTTCTTTTTTAGTTGTTTCTAATTAATCTTCGATCTTGCTAATTCTGTCTTCAGCCTTATTTTGTTACCCTGTTCTGACACCATTTTAGCTTGTTCAGCTAGTTGTGTTCTTAGCTCAGCTATTTCAGCCTTCAGCTCTCTAATAATCTTGAGATAATTAGTGTTTCCTTCCAGACTGTCATTTGTTGTTTCTGCATTTCTGATGACAGTTCTTTCAAACTCTACTCACTCCTGTTATTTCCTTAATTAGTGTTTGGATGTTAACATTATTATTTTGTGCTTCACCCTTTGGGGAGCTTTTAGCTGGACTCTTGTCCTGGTTCATATCTCCATTATTTCTTCTTGTTGGTATAACCATTTTATATAGTATGTTATGAAGCCCCTCTCTCAGCATTTTTCAAATTACTGATCACTCTTGCCTGGATTGACTTGTGTCTAAGTAAGGTCATTAAAGAGTTCACAGTTGTGGAAACTCACAGTTGTTTCCATATTATTATTTTAATCCCTGAGCTGGAACATAGTGGCTTAAAAGTCTCTTTTGTTCTTTTTTTTCCCAATATGGTATGGGAGCCTGAGGGCTTTAAAACTATAAGTAGGCTTCTTAGCTTAATCACTGACTCCTGACCAAAAGATAAAGCAGGGTGGGGCAGAGATAATCCAGTGGTTATGCAAAGAGACTCTCACAGCCCCACCGATAGGCCACCGAGGTATAGATCTTCTCCTGAGTTTCCTCATTAGTTCTCTGTCCCTTGGTATCAGCACAGGGCCTCCCTGCCACTGCTCCAGTTTTGAGGGCAGTAGCAACGGAGACTCACAGTTGCATCTGGTGAGTCTTAGGGGAGTCTTCTCCTCCTTTCAGCCATCTTTTTGTTGGTGGAGCAGACTGGAGGTGGTGTCTCAACTGGTAAACTGCCAGACTGTTAGCAGCCACTTAATCTCTCTGTCCATGAGCCACACGTGTTTGCACTCACCGGTGATTTGTTGGGTTAATGAAGTCGTTCTAGTCCTGTCTTGTTGCAGTCCCAGGTGGTCTCCTTTGGTGTTCCTAGTTGACTGGGGAGAGGAGAGAAACACAGCTGCTTATTTTTGTTGTTGTTTTTGTTGTAGTTATTATTGTTATTGATGTCATTGTTGTTGTATAGGACAGAGAGAAATGGAGAGAGGAGGGGAAGACAGAGAGGGGGAGAGAAAGACACCTGCAGACCTGCTTCACCACCTGTGAAGCGACTACCCTGAAGGTGGGGAGCTGGGGACTCGAACCGGCATCCTTAGGCTGGTCCTTGGGCTTTGCACCACGTGCACTTAACCCGCTGCACTACCACCCAACTCCCAGCTGCACATTTTTTAAACATGTTATTTATTTATTGTAGTGAGAAAAATACAGAGAGAGAGAGAGAGAGAGACCAGAGCTTTGCTAACCTCTGGCTTAAGGTGGTACTGTGAACTGAACCTGAGATCTCAGAGCCTCAAGCATGAGAGACTTTTGCATAACCATTTCTCTGTCTCCCAGCACCCATTGATCAATTTTTCACCCTTTAATTTTATTGAACTTTTCTGCATAATTGACAACTATATAACATAGGGGTGGGGAGACAGTGCTAGCATAATGATTATGCAAAAAGCCTTTCCTGCCTGAGGTATCAAACATCCCAGGTTCAAATCTCAGCATCACCAGAAGCCAGAACTGAGCAGTACTTGGTAAAAACAAACAAAACCATATATATATATATATATATATATATATATATATATATATATATATATATATATATATCAGTAGAGCACAAGTATTAGACTGTGGGGTAGTTAGACATCAAAGACCAGAAGTGAGACTAGAGTGGTGGCTCCATGGTAGAGTTCAGGGCTTGCAGGTATGAGATCGTCAGTTCAATCCTGGCCATATATACTGGAGTGATTTTTATTTTTCTATATTTCTCTACAAAAAATGTGTCATGAATTTTCCAATATCCCAATATTTGCTTCCTTAATGAGTGAGAGGTCAGAGCAGCAGTGCCAGGGATGAAAATGGAGCCTCTTTTTAAAATATATTATTTATTTATTTATTTGGTGAATAGAGACAGAGAGAAATCAATAAAAAAAGGGGAGGGAGAGAGGGGGGAGGAGAGCAAGAAAGAGGTATATAGAGAGAGACCTGCAGCACGGTTTCTCCACTTGTACACTATAATGTGTCCTCAACCAGGTGTGTCAGGTGGGGCCTCATGCAGGTAAGAAAGATGCTGTAGTCTCAGAGTTACTTCCCTGACTGCTGACATTGTGTTTTTTTAAGTCACTATGTTTTGCTAATTTGTTATGACAACCACCAGAAACTAATACAAAAGTCCTCTGAGGAAGGACTAAAGTGTGAAGGGTGGGGAGTGGAAGGCTGGGCACCATTCAGAAGATGCAAACCCTACCTATATGACCAGACAGTATCCTAAGGACAACATTGGCTTCTCTTAATTCTTTTTTCCAAAAGGGAAAATAACACACTAAAGTCAGAGTACATATGAGCCAGGGAGATAGCATAAGACTTCCACACCTGAGGTTCTGAGGTCTCAGGTTCAACCCCCAGCACCACAATAAACTAGAGTTTAGCAGTGCTCTGGTTAAAAATAAAATAAAATAATTTTTTAAGAAGGAGAAAGAAAGAAAATGAGAAGAAAATTCAAACTAATGAGAAAGCTTTTTTTTAAAGTGACAATTACCTATAATAAACTTTATGTTTGTGTAAGTTTATATGTGCAACAAACATGCTGCCCTCCCCAACTGTGCCAACCTTTGGGCTACCTCTGGGCAAGAGTCATCGCACACAGCCATACCCCAAGGGACCTGTGATCTGGGGGGGTAAACAGGAAACATGTTTTTCCACCCAAGTGAGCATATGTTATGTAAATACTTAGGAAACACACCTAATCTGCACTAGGGTGAGGCCCTAGGGACGTTTTGGAGAAGGTGACCTCTAAACCGAGATCTCAGTGATGAAATGGAGCTGGCAACTCACTCAGAGTGCTCACAGTGGTCCTAGCAGAAGGCACTCCAGCCCCAAAGCCATGCACTGTGGAGTGGGGCCTGTGCAGGACTTCATGCAGAGGACTGAGTACCATGGTGGAGGGGGCTTGAGGGTGGTGGGGGTGAAAATTACCCCAGAGACAGCCAGATCCCAATCCTTGGAACCTGTGAATGTTACCTTATATGGTAACCGGAATTTCCTAGATGTTATTAAATCAAATATCTTCAAATGGGAGCTGGGAGACTCTCTTGAATTATCTAAGTGGATCCTAAATGTAATCACATGTGTGCCCATTGGAAAGGTAGAGGGAGAGTCTGCTACAGAGCTGATAAGGCTCTGTGAAAATCTGAACAGAAAGAATGAAATATGCAGATGCTGTGTGATAAATGAAGATGGAGAGAGGGGTCAGGAACACAGTATTGCAGTTTGGACAAAGCAAACACATGTGTTTCCCCTCTCTCCTTACCTCAATTCCTGTCCCAAGACTGGAGGAGCATGGCCTGCTGACACCTGCATTTACATCCAGTAAAATAGACTTCAGATCACTGGCTTCCGGAACACAAAAGATTAAATCTGTGTCATTTAAAACTACCAAGTTGAGGCCCCACACCTATGCACATCTAATCTTTGACAAAGGGGCCCAGACTATTAAATGGGGAAAGCAGAGTCTCTTCAACAAATGGTGTTGGAAAGAATGGATTGAAACATGCAGAAGAATGAAACTGAACCACTGTATTTCACCAAATACAAAAGTAAATTCCAAGTGGATCAAGGACTTGGATTTTAGACCAGAAACTATCCTATATTTAGAGGAAAATATTGGCAGAACTCTTTTCCTCATAAATTTTAAAGACATCTTCAATGAAACGAATCCATTTACAAAGAAGACTAAGGCAAGCATAAACCTATGGGACTACAGGAAATTAAAAAGCTTCTACACAGCAAAAGAAACCACTACCCAAACTAAGAGACCCCTCACAGAATGGGAGATCTTTACATGCCATACATCAGACAAGAGTTTAATAACCAACATATATAAAGAGCTTGCCAAACTCAACAACAAGACAACAAATAACCCCATCCAAAAATGGGGGGAGTACATGGACAGAATATTCACCACAGAAGAGACCCAAAAGGCCGAGAAACACATGAAAAAATGCTCCAAGTCTCTGATTGTCAGAGAAATGCAAATGAAGACAACAATGAGATGCCACTTCACTCCTATGAGAGTGGCATACATCAGAAAAGATAACAGCAACAAATGCTGGAGAGGGTGTGGGGTCAAAGGAACCCTCCGACACTGCTGGTGGGAATGTCAATTGGTCCATCCTCTGTGGAGAACAGTCTGGAGAACTCTCAGAAGGCTAGAAATGGACCTACCCCATGATCCTGTAATTCCTCTCCTGGGGATATATCCTAGGGAACCCAACACACCCATCCAAAAAGATCTGTGTACACACATGTTCTTGGCATCACAATTTGTAATAGCCAAAACCTGGAAGCAACCCAGGTGTCCAACAACAGATGAGCGGTTGAGCAACTTGTGGTATATAGACACAATGGAATACTACTCAGCTGTAAAAAATGGTGACTTTACTGTTTTCAGCCCATCTTGGATGGACCTTGAAAAATTCATGTTAAGTGAAATAAGTTAGAAACAGAAGGATGAATGTGGGATGATCTCACTCTCAGGCATAAGTTGAAAAACAAGATCAGAAAAGAAAACAGAAGTAGAACCTGAAATGGAATTGGCATATCGCACCAAAGTAAAAGACTTTGGGTGGGTGGGTGGAGAGAATACAGGTCCAAGAAAGATGACAGAGGACCTGGTGGGGGTTGTATTGTTATATGGGGAACTGGGGAATGTTATGCATGTACAAACTATTGTATTTACTGTTGAATGTAAAACATTAATTCCCCAATAAAGAAATTAAAAAATTAAATAAAACTACCAAGTTTTTAAAAGCAACAAAGATAAGTAGAAAAGCAAGGCATGGGGTTGGGTGGTGGTGTACCTGGTTGAGTGCGCATATTGCAGTGCGCATATTGCAATGCTCAAGGACCGGGGTTTGAGCCCCTGATCCCCACATGCAGGGGTAAAGCTTCACAAATGGTGAAGCAGTATTGCAAGTATCTCTCTGACTTTCCTTCTCTATCACTCCCTTCTCTCCCAATTTCTGGCTGTCTCTATCCAATAAATAAATAAAGATTAAAAATAAGAAAAAGAGGGTGTCGGGCAGTAGCGCAGCCGGTTAAGCGCACCACGTTAAGCGCACATGGCCCAAACACAAGGACCGGCGTAAGGATCCCGGCTCCCCACCTGCTGGAAAGTCGCTTCACAGGCGGCGAAGCAGGTCTGCAGGTGTCTTTCTCTCCCCCCTCTGTCTTCCCCTCCTCGCTTCATTTCTCTCTGTCCTATCCAACAACAATGACATCCATAACAACAATAATAACAACTGCAACAACAATAAAAAAACAAGGGCAAAAAAAAGGGGGGGAAGCAAAAAAAAAAAAACCAAACAAGGGCAACAAGAGGGAATGAATAAATAAATAAATAAATATTTTTAAAAATAATAAAAAGAGGAGTCGGGAGGTAGCGCAGGGGGTTAAGCGCATGTGGGGCAAAGCGCAAGGACCGGTTAGGATCCCAGTTCAAGCCCCCAGCTACCCACCTGCAGGGGAGTCGCTTCACAGGCGGTGAAGCAGGTCTGCAGGTGTCTCTCTGTCTCTCTTCCTCTCTATCTCCCCCTTCTCTCCCAATTTCTCTCTGTCTCTATCCAATAACAAACAAAAAAATAAATAAAAGAATTTTTTTAAAAAATAATAAAAAGAACAGAAAAGTGAAGTTATGAGGGAGAGTGAGGTCTGACTTGACTCTTGGAAGCATCACCAAAGAACTGGGGAAGCAACAGAGGCAGGGGAATCTATGGAGAGGCGTGATCCAGATAAGGGGGCTGGGGATGGAGCAGCAGGGTTCAGAATATGTGATGACAAGGGACATCTCGGTTTGTCACACATGAAAGATTTAGAGGTCAGCCTTCCAGAAAAGAGTCTGGCCCTGAATGTCAGCTACTGGCTGACATGAAGTAGAGAGGTACATGAAGTAAGGAGAACACCAGCCTTCCAGAAAAGAGTCTGGCCCTGAATGTCAGCTACTGGCTGACATGAAGTAGAGAGGTACATGAAGTAAGGAGAACACCAGCCTTCCAGAAAAGAGTCTGGCCCTGAATGTCAGCTACTGGCTGACATGAAGTAGAGAGGTACATGAAGTAAGGAGAACATCAGCCAGCCAGAAAAGAGTCTGGCCCTGAATGTCAGCTACTGGCTGACATGAAGTAGAGAGGTACATGAAGTAAGGAGAACACCAGCCTTCCAGAAAAGAGTCTGGTCCTGAATGTCAGCTACTGGCTGACATGAAGTAGAGAGGTACATGAAGTAAGGAGAACACCAGCCTTCCAGAAAAGAGTCTGGCCCTGAATGTCAGCTACTGGCTGACATGAAGTCGAGAGGTACATGAAGTAAGGAGAGCACCAGCCAGCCAGTCCCCACAGCAGGACTGGAGTGGGAATCAGGTAAGTGGTGCCTGGGCATCAACAGGCTTGCTTGCCCTGAACATCCACTCTCTAGCATCTATCCCTTCTACCTATCCATCCATCCATCCATCCATCCATCCATCCATCCATCCACCTATCCACCCATCCATCCATATTTCTATTCATACATCCATATATCTATCCACCCACCCCTGTAGTTACCCTCTAGGTCTCATTTGCTTTTATTCGTAATTTCCATTTCCCTCAGTATTCTCAGCTAATCTTCTAACTCACTGGTTGGATTTTCTGCAGGACTGTCTCTTTTGTTTACTGCCTCCACCATAATCTATACTTTAGTAATTTTTGTTTTGCATCTGAAGCAAACTATCCCAAGCTTAAGACAATTACCTTTTGCTAGCATGTCCTCCTAAGGCTAACAATTAGGTAGTAAAAGTCTTCTCTACAGTTATTCAAACTATTTGGTGCCTGAAAAAATAGGCATGTCAATTCTTCTTCTAGCGTTTGCCCTTCTTCCGTAGCCAGTCAACAGCCTCAGGTTGAGCCTGATGTCTGCTTGTTGCTGGCTTTGAAAGTGACTGGGATCCATGTGGATTCAGTCGGCTAGGAAGGATCGTCAGTTTACCCAATAAATGAAAAATAGGCATGTCAATGAAACAATGTAGTATACAAAAATAGACCCAAATATATTTGGGGACACAGAATGTGGGTTACATTTCTAAATAACAAAGAAAGATAGATATAAAAATATTTACCAATGAAGAATTGGCTGGGTTTTGAAAATGGGAGCTTCAAAAAGCTAATCTTCTACTTTATTCCTTTATTCTGCCAAAATAAATCATAGATAATAAAACATTTAAACCTTAAAAAGTGGGGAAAAACTTGTCTACGTAAGACCCAAATCCCAGAAGCATAATACAAAATAAAATTAACATCAATCTGTAAAAAAAATTTAACCTTTGACACACACACACACACACACACATAAAACTCAGGTGGAAGTAGAGAACATAATGGTTATGTAAAAAGACTCATGCCTGAGATTCCAAGGTCCCAGGTTTAATCCCCAGCACCACCATACCACCATAAGCCTGAGCTGAGCAGTGCTCTGGTAGAAAAAAGAATAGAAAAGAAAAGAAACTACCCAGGGGCTGAATGGTGATGCAGCTGGTAGAGTGTATGTATTATAGTGCACAAAAACCCGAGTTCAAGTCCCTGGTCTCTACCTATAAGGGGAAGCTTCATGACTGCAGATGTCTCTCTCAGTCTCCCGCATCCCTCTCAATTTCTCTCTGTCTATATCCAGAATAAATAAATTGAATATATAAAAGAAAATCTACCCTACTCAAAGTCAAAAACAAATGGAAAATTGGAGAGAATTAATTCAGAATACATAAGACAACAAACTAGTATCCTTCATATGTATGAGAATCTAATAACAAGAGTCCAGGGGCCAGGTGGTGGCGCACCTGGTTGAACGCATATGTTACAATGTGCAAGGACCCAGGTTCGAGTCCCTGATCCCCACCTGCAGGGGGGAAAGCTTCACAAGTGGTAAAGCAGTGCTGCAGATGTCTCTCTGTCTCTCTTTCTCTCTATCCCCCTTTCCCTCTAGATTTCTAGCTGTTTCTATCCAAAAAATAAATAAAGATAATAAAAAATAAAAAAACAAGAGTCCAAATCTAATAGAAGATTGGGAAGAATATAAATAGTCAATAAGCTTATGATAAGAGGTCTAACCTCCCTCATCACTATTTTTTCCACTCACTAGATCGATAGAAATCAAGTATTCTAATGGTCCAAGTGTGAGAATTCCTCAAGGCATAGCCCTTCTCTACCTGTTGAGTGATATTACCAATGTCATCTCTAGACCTAACTCCAAGCTCATGTGGTGTGGTCTCTGTCTCCAGCCTGACTTTTTCCTACCCTTTTACTTATTTTCATATTTCTTGGGAAAGAAGGGGTGGGAAAATGATCACCTAGTTTACTATATTGTTGAAATGATAGACAACTAACTGATTCTTGGACTCAGTCCCTCTTTTGTAGGTCTCAGGGCCATTTGAAGCTCTTTTCATAAACTTCCCAGTCACCACAAATCACTGGTTACCTCCAGCGTGAGGTCTGGAGAAGCAGCTAAATTTATATACACTTTAAACAAACACAGCATCAGGGCAACAAAGGGCCGGAAATTTAGAGTTCAGTCTGGTATTCCTTAAGTATTGTTCCTCACTCAAGGAAGAGTCAGGGGAAGAGGGTAGATGGAGATGGATTGTGAATTCTACTGAACACTTCCTCCGAGGGTGCCTGCCAATGTCTGCAGCCTTGGAGAGACCAGTTCACCTCAGCTGGCTGATTGCAATTTATTTACCTTCTCTGTGATTATCAAGAATTTATGGAAGGCTGGCAAAATATCTCACTTAGATGGTTTGCAGCTTTGCCATGTATGTGACCCAGATTCAAACCTTGCTCCCACTGCATTGAAGTAACCTTCAGTGTATAATCTCTTTCTCCCCCCCTCTGTTGCCCCACCTGTCTCTATCTAAACAAACAAACAGAATGAAAGAAAGAAGAAAAGAGAGAGAAAGAAAAATAGATGGAACCCTCCTGGGCTCCAAAACACTTTGCAAGAGTCATTGGCAATCATGGTTTCCAAAATGCCTTGAGAATACATGAATCACTAGCATGTCTTTGAAGAAGAGAAAGAGAAGACTGGGAGTCCAAGGATAAAATTATGACATCAGTCAGTATTGCAGGCCCAGAACTGAAACAGCTCCTTACGTGCCACACAGAGAACAGTTGAGAGAGGGAGAAAGGGGACATGAATCAAAGGGCAGACTTGACAGAAATAATTTTCCAAAGCTACTCTTTGGAAATCTAAAATACTGGAGCCCTGTGAGGACAGGATTATTTACCACTCAAGAATTCTAGATCTGGGCTGGATGGTGGCGCACCTGGTTAAGTACACACATTACAGAACACAAGGACCAGGGTTTGAGCCCCCAATCCCTACCTGCAGGGGGAAAGCTTTGCAAGTGGTGAAGCAGGGCTGCAGGTGTCTATCAGTCTCTATAGCCCTCTCTATAGCCCCCTTCCCTCTTGATTTCTGGCTTTCTCTACCCAATAAATAAATATAATAAAAAAATTTTTTTTTAAGAATTCTAGATCAGTACAACTTCTCTTTAGAAAAACTATAGTGACTAGGCAGTGACAGTGCACAAAAACCTAGGTTCAAGCCCCCATTACCCACCCATAGGGATGAAGCTTAACAAGTGGTAAATTAGTGCTGCAGGTATCTCTCTTTCTCCCTCTCTATCTCCCATCTTCCCTCTTAATTTTTCTCTATTTCTAGCAAAGAAATATAAACAAAAACCAAGCAAACAAACGAAAAAACCTCATAGAGGTGGATTGGTCATGCTAGCACTAAGTCCTAGTAATAACCCTGGTGACAATAAAAATAAAAACTGTTTTTCTAATTATTATTTATTTAAACCGGAAACAATATCTATTGGTTATCTACTAGCTACAAGGCACTTCTGCTGAAACGTCAGATGGTGTGACTATAGAGAGCTTCTGGGCTGGCACATGAGCCTCTCAGACCTTAGTCATGTTGGGATACCTATTGGGATCACCTCCTTCCTTCTGCCACTATCCTGTTCAGGCAGAATGCTCTGGGTTCTCCTCAGGTCCATTAAACACCTATATGATACCATCCAGGTTGTCAATGGAATCTGCTATATCCCATGTAGAGACGCAAGCATTACTTCCTGCCTACTAGCAGGACAACTGGGGAGCATGACCTCCTCTAAGACCAAGAGACCCTCTTTATAAAGGGAAGATTCCCGAACTACTAAAGATGACAGCATTCTGAGCATGCCTTCCAGGCTCTGTGAATATATGCACCCAGACCCAGCAAATGCACATATCCCCTGGACCCAGGTCTGAAGCATAGCTCCTAGAACAGAGCCAGAGCAGATAGCTCAGCCTATCAGAGCACAGAACTTGATTACTGAGGCCGCAGTGGTCATAGGTACAATCCCTGGTACCACCTTATGCCAGAGCTGAGCAGTGAGTGCTCTGGTCTTTCTGTCTCTCTTCTCTCATTCTCTCTTTCCCATAATAAACAAACAAACCAACAAACAAAAAACCATTGGTCCTTTCCCCAACCCTGCTTCCCACCTGTTCCTCGCTCCAGCACTTACTTTCCTAAAGAAACCCTCTATCTGCTGTTTCTCCCCGCCCTGGACCTGTGCTGCCTTCTCTGGACCCCCAGCTCCCAGCCTGTGCCTCTCCTGCAAGTACTATCATCATTATTCCTTCAGAGGAAGGAGTTTGACAGCTAGCTAACTTAACTAAGGAAAACAGCTTGCCTTGCCTTCTAGGTCAGAGGATTCCTAGAAGCAGAGACCCAATTGAAAATCCTTAAGCATATGGTGTACTAAGGAAGCCTTTTTAGGAGGAACTTGTGAAAGGGGTGAGGGGAGCAGGACAGGAGTGATGTGGGTGCAGCTAGAGTTCAGCCAAAGCCCAATCCCAGGGCAATAGTGTCACCTCACCTTGAGACAGGTAGGCCAGGCCTCTGTAACCCAGTACCCATCTGTCATTGGCTGAGGTCCACCCATGGAGGAGGGAGTGAGCTTCCCAGCATTTCTCCACAAGAGTAATTCTCAGGACAAAGTAGCACCTAAGACGTAGTTAGTCCACACCTTAATGCCTGCTCAGTAGAGGGAATCTGGATGGATGCTAGCTGAGGCAGCCCTGGCTCTGTCTCTCCCACCCACCCTCCTGGGAAAAACCACTGCCTGCAGGGCCTATCCACCTGGTACAGGGAGAGCTGCAGCTGCAGAAGTGGGGAAGACATTCCTGGCTCGAATTAGTTACAAACCCTGTAGTTGTTGGACAAAGGATCCCTTCCTCTCCCTTTCACATCACATCCCCCACTACACACACACACACACACACACACACACACACACACACACAGCTCACAAGTGTTTCCAGCCTCTCACAGGAGGCCTAGAATAAATAAGGGGCTGTCCTGGCTCTTGGAATCCACAAGGATCAGCTTCCTGTGATCAGTACAAGCCTCAGATTTTCAAAAAGCTCCAAGAAGTGGGAAATGTCATCCAGAGTCCAGCCAAAAGCAGATTCTCTCTTCCTGCCCAGCTCCTGCTTCCCTCCAAGTCCTGGGACCCTCAGTTCTGTCAGTCAGGGAACCCAGAGAACACCCTGCCTGCAGAAGGAAACTTCACAAACAGTGAAGCAGTGTTGCAGGTGTCTCTCTTCTCTGTCTCCCTCTTTATCTTCCCCTCCCCTCTTGATTTCTCTGTCTCTATTCAATAAATAAATAAAAATTTTAAAACAAGAAAATCACTTAAGAAATTATCTTAGCAGCCAGGGAGCTGACTCAGCAGTAGAGCATAGGACATGCATGCATGAGTCTCAGGGTTAGATCTGGGCATCTAGAAGACTCTTCAGATCAAGCCAAGGAATGACCTGGATTGAAGACCCCCCCCCCCCACCTTGGTATCTGAAAGGGATAGAACTGTGAAGACTGAGGGTACTCCCTAACACATCTCAAAGCTGCCCTTTAAGAATGGACAAGGCAGGGGCTGGGTGAGGGAGCACCAACTTGAGCATATATGTAACAATGTGTAAGAACCTGGGTTCAACCCCCTGGTTTACAAGCGGTGAAGCAAAGCTGCAGGTATCTCTCTCTGTGTCTTCCTCACTATCTTCCCCTTCATTCTCAATTTCTCCATCCAATAAATAAATAAAATATTACTTTTTAAAAAGAGTGGATAGAGTGGCATTTTCTTATTTTCTTTTTCTTCCCCCACCCCTTTTTTTTTGCCACCAGGATTATTGCTGGGGCTCAGTGCTGGCACTATGAATCCACTGCTCCTGGCCGCCTTTTTTTTTTTTTTTTTTTACAGGACAGAGAGAAATTGAGAGGGGAGGGGAGATAGAGAGGGGTAGAGAAACATAGACACCTGTAAACCTGCTTCACCATTCATGAAGCAGCCCCTGCAGATGGGGAGCAGGGGTTTCTTGTGCATAGTAGCAGGTGCTCTTAACCAGGTATGTAAGGTGGCATTTTCTAAAAGCTGGGTTTTTAGCACTCCTCCCCTGTTACTAATACTTATGAAGCACTATCCCCACAGAATCTGGGAAGCCAGGCCTGGCCCCAGATGCAAAAGGAACAGAAATACTCCCTGGACACCACAGCTTCTCATTTTGGGGCCTGTCCCCACCTCTTCTCTGAGCCCTGCCCTTCTCTCTGGGAATGCTCTGGAGTTTCTGGGTTAGAGAAGAAAGTTACCAGACACAGTGCTACCTACTACAGACTCTGCCCAGGTTCCCAAGAACTCTGGTTTGTAACCAAGCAGCGATGGAGACAGTGCAAAGTCCCCTGTCCTTCGGCGCTGTAGTATTGGGACAGGAAGAAGAGTTCATGGCAAACAGGAAACTCCAGCCCTCTTATGCCCCGGGAGGAAAGAGACTTGAGCTGCAACCTGGGACTCTGCCAAGATGTAGAGATTACAAGAGACTCTGCCCCATGGTTTCTGAACCTTAGCCTCAGACTGCCCCACCAGGAAATGGTGCACCAGCCTTCCCCTGTGGGTGCTATGCAAGAATGGGCCTGCTCATTAGCCAGGGCCTGGTCCACTCTGGGACATGTTAGCCCTAATGCTCCCTTGCCATAATGTATCTCCTCCACCTCCTTTTCCTCCCTGCTGTCCAGACCCCCAGGGGCCCACCCACAGGGTCTCCTTTCTGCTCAGAAAGAGATCCAACACCAAATACCACCAAGGAGAGACTTAGGTCAAGTGCACTCAAGAATGTTCTCCACTTTCTCAGCTTTACATTTGACTGTAAGTAAAAGGTTTTGTGTTTCCCTTCCCCTAAGAAGAATGCTAAGAGTCAGGGGAGAATGAGGAAAGGTATTTTGGGAAGAGAGTGGCTTTTCCTGCCTGGATGGGGTGGCACTTAGAGGAGGATTAAAAAAGGGAAGATCAGTCACAGGAGACCCTCAAAACTCATTCTCCCCCCATATAAGAACAGAGCATCACAATCTTGTTATGCTAACAGTGAAACTGCAAATATGACTAATAGATAGCTACCACAAATGTAAGCTTTCTACATGGTAGCTGTTGCTAGTTTTGACTTATTTAATGCCCACAACTTCAGGAAGAAAGAAACCTTCATAACCTCATTTTGCAGATGAAGCAGTTGAGCCACAAAGAAGCAAAGTATGTGTGTGCCACCCAGGTTTGAACCTGGCCCCTGCCACATCGAAGGAAATCTGAGTGCTATGGCTTTTCTCAATCTTTGAAAGAGAGAAAGAGAGGGAGGGAGGGGAGGAAGGAAAGAGAGAGAAGAAGAGAGAAGAGAGAGAGAGAGAGAGAGAGAGAGAGAGAGAGAGGGAGGGAGAGAAACTCACCCAAAGACATGCTGCCAAGAAGGAAAGGAGCTGCATTCCAAACCCAAGACAGTCTTTGTTTACTACAGCTTCTCTTGGTATGAAGAAGAAGGAAGAGGGGATCTGGTAATGGATCATTCATTATAACTTATAATGGATCATTCATTATAAATTGAACCTGGGTTCAAGTCCCCAATCCCACTTGCAGGGGGAGGGGGGACATACAGTTTCACAAGCAGTGGAGCAGTGCTGCAGATATCTCTAATTCTCTGTGTCCTTCTCTGTCCTCCCTCTCTTATATCAAAAATTTTTTTTAAAATGCTACTGGGAATAGCAGAGTTGTACAGGCATTGAAACCCAGATATAACTCTGATGGGGAAAAAAAGGATAAAAATGTAAAGGGGTAGAAAGAGTTATCAGATAAAAACCAACTGATCCAATCATTTTTTTTAAAAGCGAGTCTCACATTTGTGTATCAGAATCCTCTAGCAGGCTCACCCAACACAGACTTCAGAGCTCACTAAACACAGTTTCTGAATCAGAGTTTCTCAAGTGGGGTCTGAGAATCCCTAACAAGCCCCCATGGGATTCTGACAACTTTATCTAGAAATTTTATCTTTTTCCTTAAGAAATTCATGGAGAAGGCTTTATTTCTACCACTGTACAGAAGGTACAGTGAACAGCAGGTCACAGAGGCTAAATAATTGTTTCAGGTCACAGAGATGGCATGACACCTGTCTCCTATGATGCCTCGGCTAAGCTGGATATGAGGGGCTCCATGCAAGAATGGCTTCAGCTGCCCTCACAGAAGGCTTGGGTGCTGTGGGGAAGTCAGGCTGTGAAGGAGCATCTAGGGAGGGACCAGGACAGAGGACATGCTGCAGTAAAAGACCTTAACCCTTGCAGGGGCCAAGGATGGACACCTTGTCTAGGAACCTAGACACCTGTAATGTCAGTGAGCCACTGACCCTCAATCAGCCACCCTCTTATCTAAGGAACAAGCTATTCCTCACACTCACAATCCCACAAACTGCCTGTCTCCACCCCCAGAAAAAGTCTGTGGGAACTGAAAATGACAAATTACAACAAAGCTCCTGCTCTCTCCAATATCAACTGGGGTCCCAAAGCTAGCCCTTCCTGCTCTGACTTACACACACACAGCTGAATTACCCTGAGGAAATGGTCCTGGGAGCCTGAAGGAAAAGTCAGCCCTCTACTTCCACATCAGTGGGTGGGGACCCAGGTGAGTGACCTGAAAAACCACCCCTCGGATCCACCCACACAATCTCCTCACAGGAAAGGCTTGTTTATAGGGAAATCCTGCCAGCGTTCATAAGTTTTAATCTTTTTAAAATTAATTTGATTACTTTAAGATTTATTCTATTTTATCTATTTATTTATTGGACAGTGAGAAATCAAAAAGGAAGGAGAATATAGAAATGGAGAGAGAACAAGAAGCACCTGTAGCTCTGCTTCACCACTCATAAAACGTTCCCCTTGTACGTGGGGACTGGGGGTTTGAACCTGGGATCTTTTGCATTCAACCAGATGTGACACCACCTTGCCCCTTTCTTTCTTTTTTAATAAAAGCTGGATATTATGAATGTCATTGTTATTATTATTTATCTTATTGCCACTGGGGCTCAGTACCTGTACAATGAACACACCACTGCTGGCTGGCTGCCATTCCCCCAGCCTTTTTTTTTTTTCTTAATCTGATAGGACAGAAATTGAGAGAGGAGGTGGAGATACAGAAGGAAAGAGACAGAAAGACACGTGGCAGTATTTGCTTCACTGCTTATGAAGGTTCGCCCTGTAGGTGGGGCTTAGGGACTCAAACTCAGGTCCTTGCTTATGGTAATATGTGTGTATAACCAGGTGTACCACCACATGGCCCCTGGTATCCTCTTTTTAAGATGTATTTTTAATTATTTATTTATTTTAATGAGAGAGATACAAAGATAGAAAGAGACCAGAGCACTGCTCAGCTCTGGCTTATGGTAGTGCTGGGAATTTAATCTGGCCCCTCAGCGCCTCAGACATGAGAATCTTTTGCCTAACCATTATGCTGTCTCCCCAGCTGGAGATTTGGCCTTCTAGATAGATGTTTCGAAAGAAACCCATGGTCCTCAGCCTCATATCACAAAACTAGGATGTCAGAGTAAATCAAAAGGAGACATAGGAGCTGGGCAGTGGTGCGCCTGGTTGTTACAATACACAAGCTTTGTAAGTGGTAAAGCAGTGCTGTAGGTGTCTCTCTGTCTCTCTCCCTCTCTATCATCTCCTTCCTTCTTGATTTCTAGCTGTCTCTGTCAAATAAATAAAGATAATAAAAAAATTAAAATAAAAAAGAAAGCATAAAAGTAGTAAAAGCTTAAAGTCATTCAAATCTCAATTTAAAAGTAAATTTTAAAAATTATGGGTCCGGGCAGTGGTGCATCTGGTTCAGTACACACATTACAGTGCTCAAGTAGCCTGGTTGAAGCCTCTGGCCCCACTTGCAAGGGGGAAGCTTCACAAACAGTGAAACAGTGCTGCAGGTGTCTCTCTATCTCACTCATTTATTTATTTATTTATTTATTTATTTATTTTGCTACCAAGGTTATCCCTGGGGCTTGGTGTCAGCATTATGAATCTACTGCTCCCAGAGGCCATTTTTTTTCTTTTTATTTTTTTATTTTTTATTCGATAAGACAGAGAGAAACTAAGAAGGGAGGGGAATATAGAGAAAGAGAAAGACAAGACACCTGCAGACCTGTGTCCCAGCGGCAGGCAGACTGGGTCTTTATGTAGTTCTCTGCTCATACTGCTAGGTAGACCTAACTGGGTGTGTCACCACCTGATCCCCCCTCTCTCCCTCTCTTTTATCTTCCTTCTCTCTCAATTTCTCTCTGTTAACTAACTAAATAAATAATAAAGTAAGTAAACATTTCAGGCCGAAAAACTGTATATATATGAAAATGTGTAGGGTGTGTAAATGTATATGTATGGACAAGTAAGGGGAGAGAGAAAAAGAGTAACCAGTACCTACAGACTGCCTGGAGAAAGGTCTGGCCACATTGGCTTCTCTAAAATAACAGCTTTGTCACCTTTGGCCAGATGGGCTCTGCCAAGATGCACCCCATTATGCCACCATGGACTAAAACTCAACAAAATGGGAACTGTGTGTGACGAAGTTGGTTCAAGAGTAGAGTGGAAAGTTGGTGAAGCAATGCCAGCCCTGATAAGGCAAGTAAGATCAAGCACTTCTTGACCTGCATTTCTCAAAGCTGAGGGTTATTTTATACGGGGTTTTAATGTTCTACCTGAGGAAGGATAAATCAGCTTTCCTCCAACCCTATAATCATGGGATTTAAGTGGCACCTCATCCCTCAGGAAGAGCCCAAGGCTGTTTCACTGTGAACCCTCATCCCTCCAACCCCTTCCACCCTCCACACACAGGGCCTTGGAGAGTGTCTCAGCTCAGTGAAGACATACAGGTGAGGAGGTGACTCCAGGCCTGTTTCCTTTAAGCACAGGTTTCTTTGCAGGCCACACTTCCTGTTTACTGAGTAAACTCTCTGAGACTCATTTATGACCTCACATCCCCTTCCTAAAGGGAACCCCCACCAGCAGTTCTTCCTTTTTTGGTGCTATAGGCTGAGTCTCTTAGTTCTGCATGTAAATATTTTGGGGTTTTCTCTTCATGCTACCTTAAGCCAGGAATAGAAGCCCGAAAGCCAGGATCACTCACCCTTGCACTTAGAAGCAGTAGAGAAGGACCCAGAGTGAGGTGAGCCCTCCCCTGAGGGGTGAGGCATTAGCATTCACCCTCCCTTCAGCCTCCTGCACTCCTAACACATGTGAGAGAATTCACCCTCACACACTAGAATAGAGAACTTGGGGTCCTTCCGAGTACCAGAAGAGACGATTTCTACGGGGGTTTCCAGAACATTTTCAGGAGGCTAAGGGGAAATTTTCTATGAAACTACCCTCTTCTTCTCTGCAACTAGCTGACTAATCCCACAGAAAATCAGTCCCAGGAGGAACAGTACTTCTCAAAATGGCTTCTGTAAAATCTTTACACTTTCCTAACTGTTGTAAAGTAAAAAGAAAAAAAAAAAAAACTGTTGAAGTAAAAATACAGTCTCTTGCAAGGCAAACAGAAGACAGAAGAGCTTGATAAAGAACCGTCTAGAGAGCCCAGTGATACATCTGCCCTTCCCAGTCCTCTATTCTCTCATCAACTCACTGAGGGCTCTTCTGGGACCTCACTTGAAGAGCTTAAGGCATTTTCCTCAGAGAATTCATCATAGAGAAACTTGACACACTCCTGTGACCCCTGACTAGAAGCTGACAGCCTGGTTTCCTGCCTCTTAGGATTAGGAAGCATTCTGTTCTTCCATTCAGCTTTGACCTGATGCTCACATACCACCTCCCTTGGCCCCCAACCCATTAAGCCATGTCACCAGTTATCCTGTCACATACACAAGAGAGCAATCCTTTTCTCAAGTATCTGTGTCATCACCTGTCAGACACTACATGAAACTTAAGGAAGAGAGCACCAGTTGTCCAAGGGTTCCATCCCTCACCACAGAAGGAGTTGGCCAAGTTTAGTAAGTATCCCTTGGGATCTCATGAGGCCCATCAACTAAATTTCCCTGAATCCAGCCAGAGTGACCTGCCCAGAAAAACAATATTCAACAGTCTTGTGGGTATTTAGCAGGTCAAGACAACCTACAGGGCCTGGAACACATGAAAGATGCTTAAAGTAGAAAGAATGAGGCTCTATTTCTCACTCTGAGTCTCAAGAACCCACTTCCCACTTCCATCTAGTTGAGACCTCCCTCACTGCAGGCAGCCATTAGGTCTGAGGCACAGCAATTCCAAAGTGCACCTCTTAAACCCACCACCACACACAGAGACCCCCTGAAGTGGGACGATTCAGCAGGAAGAGGCTTGGGGATAGTCATCCAGCTGCCAGAAACCAGTCAGCCACACTGTAGCCAACCCTTCTCAACCACTGGCCACCCACCTACATCCTGCTAGAAAGTCTGACCATGATCCCCATCCCAAGTGATGGTGGTGGAACAAGAGACATTCCGCAGTCCAACCTGAAATGAAACCACCAAACACCAAATACCACAGCTCTTTCCCAGAGCTTTCTCTTTCCCCAACTTTGAAATTTTAAACATCTAGATAAGCAAAATGATCAATTACTAAGCAACTCTATTTCTATGACGTATGCAAAATAAGCAAATTGATAATCACAGCAAATAGATAGAAATCACCAGAAACTGGAGGGAGGGGGGAATGGGGAATCAATACTTAGCTGATACTGAGTTGCTGTGATGATGGAAAAGTTCTAGAAATTGATAGTGGTGGTGGTCATATAGCACTGAGAATATATGCAATGCTACAGTTGTGGATTAAGAGTGTATCCCCAAGAGCTGGACAGTGGGGCACCCTGTTGAGCTTACACATTATCATATGAAAAGACCTGAGTTCTAGCCCCCACCCCCTCCCCACCTGCAGTGGGGAACACCTCTTGAGCTGTGAAGCCAGTCTGTAGGTATCTATCTTTCTCCCTCCTTCTCAATCTCCCTTCCCCTCTCAACTTCCTTCTCATCAACTATGGCTTATCAAATTATATCTCCTGCATTTTTGTAGCCATACGGTATTCCAATGCTGAGTTATATTATAATTAACTACTTTATTTTGTTGGCACTCAATCTCTATTTTGAGTACTATTATAAGTAATGTTGCAAGAGACACCCCTCATACTTTTTCTGCACCTGTTCAATTACATTTCTAGGATAAGAATTCCTATGAGTGGAATTTCTGAGTAAGGGAATCCCTAGGGGTGATTGTCAACAGAATATTATGGGTAAAGCCACAGCAAGGATGTTGGGTTCTGTCATGTAAAAGTCTCTTTCTCTATTTACACTTCTTTCAGATTCTCCTTGGGTAGCTGCACCATGGCATGAAAGTTCAGCAAAGCGGGAACTGTTCTTTTGAAATAAATCAGTTCCTCCTTCCCTAGCCCTGAGGCCTCCTCTGGGGACATATTGTAACTGTGTCATGAAGTGAAATCGGTACCACACAGGAAAGGAAGATCATTCCTGGGTTAATGTCTGCTGAATCCCCGTGTGCCAGCAGCAAACACGACAATAAAACTCTAGAGTGGCCGGCATTCCTTGATGGGCAACCAAAGAGTGATCACATAAAACATTTTTGCTGTTGTTAAAGGTTTAGTTTATATGTAGACAGAAAGAGAACACAATAAGCTCTGCCTAGAGGTGCCCAGAGTTAGAAGGGCTTGTAGAATCATCTAACACATACCCTTGTAGAAAGAGAAATTGAGATGCAAAACACCTACAAGTATGTCAGCAAACCAGCATGAGGACGTAAAAGACCAGCAATCTTTAAATGAACCTCATACACCATGATTTAAGCAGTTGTTTAAAGACAGAGCTTGACTGAATATGGGCCCCAGATCAGATCAAATCAATGGGGTTTATAGTCAACACTATTTATACAACTTTCCCATATTTGGGAGCTACTCTCTTCCCCGATCCAGATTCCTGATCCTTTTTCCAGCCATGACATCATCTCCCCAGACAATAACTTAGATCCACCTGCACATCAGATGTCAGGTTCAAGAATAAAAAAAAAAAAAAAAAAAAAAAAAACCAGTATAGTCATGGGCTCTTTGGAATATAACTAAAATAGGTCTACTAACTGTCTACACAATGGAGACCCCCCCCCAACTCTTCATCTGAACTATTCCAGCCTTTAGGTTCATGATTAGTCAACAATTTGTTTGGCTGTATATGTTAACTCTTTTTTTCAGCCACCAGGTTCCAGATGCTAACATGATGCCAACCGGACTTCCCTGGGCAGACGACCCCACCAATGTGTCCTGGAGCCCTGCTTCCCCAGAACCCCACCCCACTAGGAAAAGAGAGAGACAGGCTGGAAGTGTGGATCAACCTGTCAATGCCTATGTTCAGCGGGGAAGCAATTACAGAAGCCAGACCTTCCAACTTCTGCATCCCACAATGACCTTGAGTCCATACTCCCAGAGGGTTAAAGAATAGGAAAGCTATCAGGAGAGGGGATGGGATACAGAGTTCTGATGGTGGAAATTGTGTGGAGTTGTACCCCTCTTATCCTATGTTTTTTTGTCATTGTTTCCTTTTTTTTATTAATTTTTTTTATTTTATTTCCTTTTTGTTGCCCTTGTTTTTATTTTTGTTGTAGTTATTGTTGTTGATGTCGTCGTTGTTGGATAGGACAGAGAGAAATGGAGAGAAGAGGGGAAGACAGAGAGGAGGAGAGAAAGACAGACACCTGCAGACCTGCTTCACCGCCTGTAAAGCAACTCCCCTGCAGGTGGGGAGCCAGGAGCTCGAACTGGGATCCTCTTGCCAGTCCTTGAGCTTTGCACCACATGTGCTTAACCCGCTGCGCTACAGCCCAAGCCCCCATTGTTTCCTTTTTATAAATAAAAATAAAAAAATAAAAAAGAAAGAGGGGGGAAAAAAAGGCAGAGCTTGAACATACACCAAGTTTTGGACACTGAGTGCACTTTTTTTTTTTTTTTTTGCTTCCAGAGTTATGACTGGGACTCAGTGCTGTTGCTAGGAATCCAGTGCTCCTGGTGACCATTTTTCCCATTTTGTTTGTCTGTTGTTGTTGTTATTGTTGGATAGAGAGAAAGCAAGAGAGGAAGGGAAGACAGAGAAGGGGAGAGAAAGATAGACACCTGCAGACCTGCTTTACTGCTTGTGAAGTGACATCCCTGAAGGTGGGGAGATCCAACTGGGATCCTTATGCCGGTCCTTGTGCTTCATTCACACCATGTGTGCTTATCCCATTGCGCTACTGCTCATCCCCCTCTAAACATGGGTTTTATTCTCCTTCCTAATGGACAGTATTAGAAATAACTGAGGATCGAGGAGGTGTCTTAGTATTCAAGCACATGCCTCGTGAGCATGAAGCCTTGGGTTTGATCCCTGGCACAAGAAATGCTGGAGCAGTGTTCTGGTTTCTCTCAATTTAAAAGACACAGAGGAAAAAATAGCAGACCACATTCCAGCTCAGTTGTGGTCAGAAATGTGCTGGAGCTGGTTCCTATTAGTTTACACAGAATTCATCTATTTCCAACTCAGTGTGTATAACCTCATAGTGGCAGCTTGAAATCAGTCATGACAAGAACATTTAGGCTGCAGAAATCAATAAACACAGGGCTGGGGAGACAGCATAATGGTTATGTAAATGCACCTTCATGCATGAGGCACCAAAAGTCCCTGGTTCAATCCCCAGTTCCACCATAATCCAGAGCTGAGCAGTGCTCTGGTAATAAAATAAAATAAAATAAAATAAAATAAAATAAAATAAAATAAAATAAAATAAAATAAAATAACCATGATTAGACAACTCCTTTTAAAAAAAAAGGAGGAGTTATGTTTTATTTCCCCTGGAAAGTAAATGTTTATCTGCACATCAGTGGTCACAGCCAAAATGTGAAAGCTATGAGAAGGGGACTTTAGTCTTTTCGCTTAACCTAAGAGCAGCCTCTCCATTCAAAACATTATAACTCTTCATGGTCCACTGTACTACACTTAAACCCACCGTAGCTTCTTCTCATTAATCATTGAGGCAGAAAGTCCTGCCACAAAAATTTGCTGTGCACAAGAACCACTACTGAGCACATAGTACTGTCATATACCTATCATTTTAAGGTTGAGGAAACTAGAACTGAGAGTTTTTTAATGACTTGTTAACTGTAGAGTAAAGCTTATCTTCAGTTGGCTCCTCCCAGAAGTTCCCAAGACAAGGGTTCAAGTACAAATGGAAAGGGAGCGGAGAGTGATGGAAAGAACAGAAAAAGTCCTTCTAAACCACTTTGTTCTTACCATGGAGATTAAACAAGTGCTTTCCACTCCCCTTTTTTTCTGAGAGGTTTCCCTCTGGTTCAGCCACAGCTGCCTGGGGCAGAGATGCTGCAACCTCAAGCTCATATCCCTAGCATCAACCTGTGATTACAGGATTGAATCAGTCATTCTAGGGATGATTAAAAATGACCCTTTGGCTGCCCAGCCAACCTGGAGGATGTTCCTATTTACTGTTGCTTCCTGCTCCATCCTCCATTCCTCCTCCCACAGTCACTGCCTCCCTGAGAAGCACAAGCAGGTTAAATACCCAAGTTGTAATCATGGGTATATGACAACTTATCTACTTTAAAGACTAATTTTAAAGTCTTTTTTCTTAACTAATTTTATTTATTTTTTACTATGTACTGAATATATAGAAAGAAAGTGAGAAGGAAGGGGTAGATTAAGAGAGAAAGAGAGAGACAAGCCTGCATCACTGCTTCACTGCTTGTGAAGCTTTCATCTCTAGAGGTGGGGACCAGGGCTTTGAACCTGAGTCCTCACACATTGAGTCCATGTACACTCAACCAAGTGTGCCACCATCCAGCCCCCCCCCAATTAAAATTCTTTTGGAGAGGCAGAGGCACTTAAATAGGACAGTGTTTCACTGGGGTAAATAACTGGACTGTATTGTGAAGGTGGCAGGAGAGGCCTGCTACCCTAAGTTAGTGAACTCAGTTGAAGCAGCTCTGTGCAACTTATACCTTGAAGACAGACTTGACTTCTTGTTCCACTCTGAACATCCTACTGAGCTGACCCAGTTTCTCATTCTGGAAAAGAGGAGGAACAAGCAAATTCCCAACTACTCCTGAGATCACCCACTCCATTTCCCAGCCTCTCCTAGACATTCTGAGAGACTTTCTGGCAATCCAGTTCTACCTCTATGCTCCACTTCCAGTGAGGACACTTTCTACCAAAGTACCCTAGAATAACCTAGAAAAGACTGAAAGAAATAGCCAGACCAAGGTTCTTTTGTGCTTTGGTGACAGGACCCCTTTCGATAGTCCAGCCTTTGGCACTGGAGCAAAGCTACCAAGATGTGAGGTCCCTGGCACCCCAGCCAACTCTCTGGACCATTGCTAAGCAGCTCATGCACAGCAGGCAGGCACAGAGCTTGGTTTCAGGAGCCAGGAAATAGATCAATAGATCAAAGCAAAACCAAAGACTAGCTGTAAGGTCCTGGGCAAGCCAGCACATTGCTCAGTGGAGAACTGACCCATCAAAGGAGAAAAAAGAGCAGGTGCATTCAGGGTCCCATTCTAAGGCCTTTGATCCCAGATGACCAAAGTCCCAGATCCAGCCAACACTTGGTCCCCTATACACTGCATTTGGACTTAATTTTATGAGTGGTTCTTAAACAAACCAATATATTTTAGTGATCAGAAGTGTCAGGGTCAGGTAGTGGCACAGCTGGTTGAGTGCACAGATTACCATGTGTAAGGACCAGGGTTCAAACCCCTGGTTCCCATCTACAATGCAGAAAGGGAGGCATGTTCATGAGAAGTGAAGTTGTGCTGCAGGTCTCTCTTTCCCCCACTTCCTTCCCAGTTTCTCTCTGCTCAATCAAATAAAAGCAAATAGATATATTTTAATTTAAAAATAGTTTTATTTAATTTATTTATCTATTTATTTACTTATTTATTTTAAAAAGAAGACATTAACAAAACCGTTAAAAAATAGTTTTTAAAGTGTCTTTTTTTTTTCCTCCAGGGTTATACTGGGGCTCTGTGCCAGCACTACAAATCCACTGCTCCTCCTGGTTATTTTCCCCAGATAGGACAAAGAGAAATTGAGAGGGGAGGAGAGGATAGAGACGGGGAGAGACAGTGAGCCACCTGTAGACATGTTTCACTGTCAGTGACTTCCCTGCTGTTGGGGAGCTGGGGAACTGGTATCCTTGAGCAGGTCCTTTCGCTTAGCACTGTGTGCTTAACCCATTGTGCCACCGCCCACCCTCCGCCCCCCAAGAAGTGTCTTTAATTCTTCAACCCACATGCAATAAAAAAAAATTCAGCAAGTAAATGTAGATGGATTAATAAAATAAAGTCAATCCAGATTCCTCCTCTAGATGCTCTAGGAAGCAAGCAAACCCCTGCTTCTGTCTAGTAGCTGTTTAAAAGAATTGTTTCTAATCCTTTCCGCCCATTGTAGCAAGGTCAGCTGTGGCAGGAGTCAAGTTTTGTGTGTCAGATAGCTCATGGGTTCCTAACTTCATTCATCGAATGTCTGGGACTTACCATAAAAGTGGCGGCGATCTCTTACTATAAACACCCTCTGTCCTCAGGGAGAGACACGGTCTAGCGCCCCGGATGCCGAACGCCTGGGGGCAAATTGTAAGATAAAGCAACTGAGAAATCTTAAAGTTCAGCTGCCCAGAGTCCAGAGAACCGCCCGGGACCCGCAGCGCCCGCGTTAGGAGGAAGCCTGGGCAGGTCGCCACGCCCCCCACCCCCCTGCGGCCCGCGGGGACCTCGCGGCTTCAGAGCTGAGTGCAAAGGAGGCGCTCAAAAAGCAGAAGTAGCAGTTCTCTCTGGGCACCTGCCAGCCTCTTCAGGGTCTCCAAAAAGAGCACAAGCGGGGCTCGGTGTCTGGTTGGGAGATAGATGGGGGAAAAGCGTCTCTAGGATCGGTACCCCCCCCAACACACACACACACACACACACACCACACACCCGCACACCTTGCACGCTCCTTGAGCTGGAGTTCGGACCTGCTCTGCTAACAGTCCAGGGGCGAGAAGGGTTGGATATTCCCCACCCAGCTGCCGGGCCTGCCCTCCTGCACCTGCTGCGCTCTCCCACGTCGCCAGGCTGTGCCCTGGGCCCTGGGGACCGAGCGGGGACGCCTTCCCACCGCCGCCTTGGGCACGAGGAGGAGGAAGGACCCTCCAGGGTGGGAGACTGCGTGGAGACACAACTTTCTCCCTCGACAATTAGCGGGCGGGGGCCCTCCCCTTGTTCCCCCGCTTCCCAAGGCCGCATGCAGAGCACACACCCATCTCCCCCGTGCCACGGACCAGGGAGACCAGAGCCCGCAGGGGATAGGGGGCTGACCTGGACCTGGCTGGGGACACCGCGGGGAAACTGGGTGTGGAGGGAGGAGAGACCCGGAGTGGGGAGCACGGCCTGGCACCAGCCACCCGCGCCCACGCCCGCGTCCCTGAGCCTTGCCTGCGTCCCGAGCCGGCTGCATCGCGCGTGCAGAGGAGCAGTGGAGTTGGAAAGTCTGGGGGCGCAGAGGGTGGGGGGGTCTGCTCCTGGCAGCGAAGGGGTCCCGGCCAGGCGGGCGGGGATCAAATCCAGCGCGGCAGGACAAGCGGGGCCGTGCGATTGGGGGTCCGGCGCCCCGCCCTCCCGGCTCTCCCTCCGCTGCCTCCTCCCCTCCCCGCCTCTATCAACTCGCCCTGCGTCTGGTTGTCTCTCCCACCGTCTTTCTATAGCTCTCCATCTCCCCCTCCACCCCCCTTCGCTCGCCTTTCTTCCTCCCCTCCCTCCCTCGCTCCCTCCCGCCAGGGGGCGGAGCCTGTCCCCTCCCTCCCAGACAATGCTGAGAAGCGTGTCCCCTCCTTCCTAGCCCGCTAGCCCTGGCTGGGGCTTCCAGCACCTCTTCCGGGCTGGGGTGGGGTGGGGGAGGCAGGGAAGGGTAGGGGTGCTGAGGTGAGGGGGAGATGAACTGGCTTCCCGCGGCCTCCACTGCCCTCTCCAAAACGGAGGAGGTCTCACCCCTGACTGTGACAGCCACGCCCCCCGGGGCCCACCTTGAGAACCCTAAGTCCCCAGGCAGAGGATGTGGGATTTTTCTTTTTCCTCCTCCCCTAAAGTGGTTTATTCCTAAAAAGGTCTGAGCTGAGCAGGAGCTTAGCAAGGCGCCATGCACTTGGCGGACTGGCAGACGTGACAACCATGCGAAGGAGGCCAAGTTTCTTTGTCCACCTCTCACCACCCCCTCTCAGCCTTTCCCAGACCTCCTGAGGCTGTCAGTGCACTGGACATCAGGGAATATCCTAGCTCTAAACACACCTTCTACCCCCCCCACCCCACCCCCATTCTCTCCCTTCAGCCCTTCAGGTCCCCTCTAAATGCTAAGGAGACCTAATGGTTAATGGGCAGCCAAGCCCCAGGCTACAGCCGGTTCAGCTCATCCCTCCTGGAAGGCAACATTCTTTACTAAATTCATTGTTTGGTTCTTGGAATGTGTCTCCCATAGAAACAATGTTATAAATGGTGATCTGCTTCCCAGGCCAACTACAAAAGTCTTTTGAACCCAAAATGCAGCTGTAGGGTGGTGCTGAAAATGTGTCAGTATCTTGAACAAGGAGACCACTGATCAGCTTTTTCTTTTTTCCTTAAAAAAGAAAAGATTTATTTATTTCCAAAAGAGAGACAGAGACCAAGACCAGAGCACTGCTCACTCAGCTCTGACAGGGACTAAACCTAAGACTCTGGGACCTCTGGCATGCTAGACTTAGGCACTACCACTGCACTAGATTCCTTGCCCCTGTAAGTTTTTTCTAGATGAAAAATGAATCTTGTTCTTTCTTCTTGAGTTATAAGCAAAAAAAAAAAAAAAAAAAAAAAAAAAAACCTCATTAATTCTTTACCCCACCCCCACTCTCTCACCAGAAGACACTTCCCTATTTTGGTTAAACTCCTTTCCTTTTCAGTTAAAATGAACACACTCAGGAATGAACTATGAGGATGTGGGGGATGTGGGGGGTCTCCCCATAATCTCAGGCTCAGAGTGGCAGGAACGGCTCAGTAAGCGGGAGAGGGAGAGCCAAAGTCTGCAGGGCTTCCAGTAACCTGGGCAGTCTTCTCTGAGAAGTCTCTATCATCATGGATTGGCCTTCTCTACATCCCACTCACATTACAAAAAGGTGGCCAGCATTTCCACTGCTGGAGCTGGGAGCACTTAGGTTGAAGGAAGCAACTTGGGCATCTAATATCCCTTGGTCTTTCTCCCTTTCTCCCAGGAAAGTGAGCCATTGGCCCGATTTTGGTCATGTGATCACACTATAACCAATCAGTTTGGGCTACAAGTGGACCCACACTATCCTACTTGAATTGTCTGAAACCCAGATTTGGTTTAAAAGTTGTTCTCTTCACTTGTTGTCTCTATCTTGGAAAATAAATGGATGGATTGGATTGAAAAAGCCCTCCATCCCACCCTTGCCCTTCCTTCTCCTGGAGTCCTTTGCTTTAGTCTTACACCCACACCACATCCAGTCTAAGTGATATAATGTGAGTACATTATGCTTTTCTTTACAATCCTTGCTTCTTTTGAGAGCTGGAGCCTTGGGAAGTCTCGCATTCTCTTTTGGTTTGGAACATTCCTCTGCCATGTGAATAAGCCTGAGCTAGCCTACTGGAGGGTGAAATATCATCTGCCTCCAAGCCAAGGCAGTCCAGTTATACTGGCCAAGTCAATACAGTCACATGAGAAACCCTACCCATACTCAGCTATTAAGAACAATGAACAGACCTTCTCTGACTCATCTTGGATGCAACTAGAAGGAATTGTGTTAAGTGAGCTAAGTCAGAAAGATAAAGATGAACATGGGATGATCCCACTCATAAACAAAAGTTGAGAAAGAATAACAGAAAGGAAAAATCAAAGCAGGATTTGACTAAATATGGAGTAGGGCACCAAAGTAAAAACACTGGGGTGAGGGTGAGGGTGGATGTTCAGATTCAGGGGTGGGGGAGGGATGGGATGGGACACAGTCTTTTGGTGGTGGGAATGGTGTTTATGTACACTCCTATTAATTTGTAGTCATATAAATCACTATTTAATTAATATGAAAGGGGAAAATTGACTGAATGTCTCAACCTTTTTAAATCACAGACTGAGGAGAGAGAAAGAACCAGACATCACTCTGACGCATGTGCTGCCAGGGATCAAACTCCAGACCTCATGCTTGAGATTCCAAAGCTTTATTACTACGCCACCTCCCAGACCACAGACTGAGTCTTTTTAAAACATAGACTGAGTCTTTGATATGTTGACTCTCTTAAAAACTTAGACCACGGAGAACAGAAGAAACTGTTGGCACAGCTATATATAAATAATGTCAAAGGACATAAATTATGGTGATGTTGTGTATGATACAGCAAATCCTAACAAAGGGATTTTTCAAAGTTAACCCTATTGCCAAATAATGTGATTATAGCAATAACTATCAATTGTCTTCTTAAACCCTAAGACAGCAGGAACCCCCCCACTTCCTCTGTAGAGCCCATATTTTCCCCAGTTCTAGAACCTCTAGGGTGGGGCTCACTTTCCTGCAAGCTTCTCTTAATTCATACCAAATGATATTGCATGCACCGATCCCAACCTAATCAATGCAATGAGTACCACCTCAGCATGCTTCACTTCAGACTGTGTACAGAGACCTCAGGCATGGAATGTCAACCCTTCACCCTTATTACTCAGGTGAGACCTTTCCTTTCATAGTACTGTCTAATTCCATTCCAGGAGGTTCACTTCCTAACAAAGACCCAAAACCTAGATATAGACCAGGTCCCATAAGATAGAGCATATGTTCACATGTATCCATAAATTAGGGCAAAATATATACCTGAAAGCAAAAATATACAATAGTCTGTAGTGAGTCAGTATCAAGTCCATAATGAAATAGTGTCTACTTAGACTTAGATACCCTCCTCACCTATTTCTTGTTAAAGTTCTCTCACTCACTCCAATGCTAACCTTATCAAAGTAAGCACTACAAGAGCTGAATAAGGGCAAGAGACTGGCATACTTTAACGATGACTCTTTAATTACTATCCACCCCATCAGCTGGGGCCCTAAGCAGGGAGTCCTGAGATTCCCAAACAGACATGATGGACCTAGACCTCAAATAAATCCCTCTCTCCATTGTTACTGGTCATTTCTATCAGGAATAACATAATAGACACCTGTATAGGTCCCCATAGGACCTTGCCTTCAACTTGGATCAACAATGGTAGAGAATGTTTCACCCTCCGAAGGGAGGATGGACAACATACTCTATGCTACACCTGAGGAAGATGGGTCAATATTGGGGCAGCCTGGGACATTCCTACTTATGACCACAGAATGTGAGCTCAGATCTACAGGAATCAGAGGTCACATAGGCTCCTAAGCTGATTATGGGCCCCAGATCATATCAAATCATTGGGGTTTACAGTCAACAATATTTATACCCCTTTCCCATATGAGAGAGCTACTCTCTTCCCTGATCCAGCTTTCTGGCCCTTTTTCCAACCATGACATTATCTCCCCAGACAATAACTTGGATTCACCGGCATATCAGATTTCAGGCTCAGGGGCAAAAAGAAAAAGAAAAGAAAAAAAACTAGTTTAGCCACAGACCCTTTGGAATATAACTAAAATATGCCTACTAGCTATCTACAAAACGGAGGAAACCCCAACTCTTCATCTGAACTATTCCAGCCTTTAGGTCCATGATTGGTCAACAATTTGTTTGGCTTTGTATGTTAACTCTCTTTTCAAGCATCAGGTTCCAGATGCTAGCATGATGCTGACCAGACTTCCCTGGACAGACAACCCCACCAATGTGTTCTGGAACTCTGCTTCCCCAGAGCCCTTCCCCACTAGGGAAAGAGAGAGACAGGCTGGGAGTATGGATTGACCTGCCAACACCCATGTTCAGTGGGGAAGCAATTACAGAAGCCAGACCTTCCACCTTCTGCATCCCACAATGACCTTGGGTCCATACTTCTAGAAGGTTAAAGAATAGGAAAGCTATCAGGGGAGGGGATGGGATACAGAGATCTGGTGGTAGGAATTGTGTAAAGTTGTACCCCTCTTATCCTGTGGTTTAGTCAATGTTTCCTTTTAATAAATAAAAAATTTAAAAAAAAAGAAAAGAAAAAGAAACTCTACCCAGTGGTCCAGGAGGTGGTGCAGTGGATGAAGCATTGGACTCTCAAGCATGAGGTCCTGAGTTCAATCCCTGGAAGCACATGTACCAGAGTGATGTCTGGTTCTTTCTCTCTCCTTCCTTCTATTTTCATGAATAAATAAATAAAATATTTAAAAAAGAAAGAGAATCCCTACCCAACCCAGAGCTGACCATCAGATGTATGGAAACCCAACAATAAAATCACAAGTTAAAGATAGGTGGTTATCATTTTGTTTTATAATAGTAGCAAACTGTTAAAGATAAATAGATAATTTGTTTTACTTTCTCTTTCTTTGTTGGATAGCGACAGAGAGGTTGAGAAGGAAGTGGAATCTAGAGAGAGAGAGAGAGAAAGAGAAAGAGAAAGAGAGACACTCACAGCAGTGCTTCACCACTTGTGCAGGTGGGAATGGGAGGCTTGAAGTCAGGTTCTTGCACATTGTAATGTGAGTGCTTAACTTGATGTGCCACCCACCCCCAGCTGTTAAAGATCATGCTGAGGTCAGGAAAAAATGAGGCGGCAGATATCTTAACTAACATTTTTGTAGAAATCATTTCATGATATATACCTGTACCAAACCATTACTTTGTCAGCATTAATGTAATGTTATATGCCAATTATATTTCAATAAAGCTAAGGGGGGGGGGGAAGCACACAAAAGCCTTTACTTCAAAGGGAAAAAAATTAACAGAATAAAAATTTCCATGTCTGGCATGAAAGGGGAATTTGATGGACACACAGCTGGAGTTCCTTAGCATTGTTTATGACTTTATCAGAGATTTCTCTTGGAATTATACCCACCAATATGTATTCCACTTCTCAAGCAGTGGAGCAGTATTTTCAGACCCCTAACGTCCAGGTAAGCTGATAGAACTCAGCTTCAAGGTTGCTAGTGTGAGCCAATTGCTTTCATACATGGAGAGAACTAAGTTCATTTGAGTAACAAAGACTTTGTCAATGAACTCCACACGTTTGTTTTTCATGAGGATGACTAATAATAAAATAATAGTAAATATAAGTAATAATAAAGTAGTAATAAAATAATAATAAAAGTAGTAATAAAAACTCTTTATCCACTGCTAAATGCTAATTTCCATAGCATCTAACATATTTATTGGGTTGTTGGGAAAGCCATTATGTTTTATATTTTTCTATGCAAAAATGTGTCATGACTTTTCTGAAACCCAATACATAGAAAAAGTGTCCAGACTTACCTTGGAGATGAGAAGTTGGATTAAGGCCCTTGGATAATTGGTCCCTAAGAAGAATCAGATGTGGCGGTATGGGAGGTGGCATTGTGATAAGCATTGGACTCTCAAGCATGAGGTCCCAATTTCAATCCCTGATAGCACATGTACCAGAATGATGTCTGTGTTCTTTATCTATCTCTCTCCTTCCTATCTTTCTCATTTATTAATAAATAGAATCTTTTTTTAAAAAGGAGAAGAAGACGAAAGAAAAAGAAGAAGGAGGATGAGGAGAAAAAGAAGGAGAAGGAGAAGTGTCAGAAGAAGAGTCTCGGGGCCCAGGCAGGAGACCTATCTTATTAGGTTTTCCTCCTCTAGGCACAAAGGGATTGGTAAAAGCAGGAAAAAGAGAGCAAAAGAATAAAAGTACAGAAAAAGAGAGCAAAAGAATAAAAGTACACAGCTTTGACTCATTCGTGTCAATCATCCATGTCTCTCTCACAAAAAAAAAAAAAAAAAAAAGTGTTTGGTAGAGATTTTTTTTTTTTTTTAATTTTTTATTTAAGAAAGGATTAGTGAACAAAAGCATAAGGTAGGAGGGGTACAACTCCACACAATTCCCAACAGCCAATCCCCATAACCCACCCCCTCCCCTGATAGCTTTCCCATTCTCTAGCCCTCTGGGAGCATGGACCCAGGGTCGTTGAGGGTTGCAGAAGGTGGAAGGTCTGGCTTCTGTAGTTGCTTCCCCGCTGAACATGGGCGTTGCCTGGTCGGTCCATGCCCCCAGTGGTAGAGATTTTTAAGACAAAACTCTGGGCAGCCATCCTTCAAAGGAGGAACAAAATGTGGTAACTGAACCGTGTTTCAAATTAGATGTGAGAGATTTTATAGAATTTTCCTAGGAATCCATTCAAGTTTTCTTAACCCAGAGGTTACATTCCACTGAAGTGCCTCTTTTGTTTTTGGATGTATTGAAATACTAATTATGTGGTGTGAGAATGTCATTCTATCATAATACAAATTGAGCACACATTCAAAATTTGATTGATGTGTATTTACCAGACATCTATAAAATGCAATGTGTCTATAAAATGCAATTCTTTCACCTTTTATAGACAAGGTGAAAGAGTAAAAATAAGAGTCATGAACTTAAAAAATGTATAAATTAAGCAGCATCTAGCCACTAATATTATTGTCAAGCTCAGAAACTAAGACTTAAAGAACTCAACTTGTCCTACCATATGACTATGAAAAACAGAAGCCATTAGGGCCAGCCTAAGTAAAGAGAGATTAATTTTATTTATTTATTTATTGGATTTGTTTTGGTTTTCCCTTTTGATGGCCTTGTTGTTTTATTGTTGTTAGAGTTATTATTGTTGTAGTTATTGTTGATGTCGTCGTTGGATAGGACAGAGAGAAATGGAGAGAGGAGGGGAAGACAGACACCTGCAGACCTGCTTCACCACTTGTGAAGTGGCTCCCCTGCAGGTGGGGAGCCGGGGGCTCAGACCAGGATCCTTACGCAGGTCCTTGTGCTTTGTGCCACGTGCACTTAACCCACTGCACTACCACCCGACTCCCTGAGAGATTAATTTTTTTTCCAGTTGCCACCAGGGTTATTGCTGGGGCTCTGTGCTTGCACAACAAACCTACCACTCTGGGTGGCCTGATCTTCCCTTTCTTCTTTTTTCTTTCTTCCTTTCTTTCTTTCTTTCTTTCTTTCTTTCTTCCTTCCTTCCTTCCTTCCTTCCTTCCTTCCTTTTCTTTCTTTCCTCCCTCCCTCCCTTCCTTCCTCTTTTTCTCCCTTTTTATTGTTATTTGATAGGACAAAGAGAAATTGAAAGGGAAGGGAAGGGAAAGATAGAGAGCAGCAACCCTGCTTCACTGCTCATGAAGTTTTTCTCTTGCAGATGGGGTCTGAGGGTTTAAACCTTATGCATGGTAATGTGAGCATTCAACCTGGTGTGCCACCAGCTGGTCCCAAGAGGGATTGGTTTTATTAATTTTTAGTATTTTATTTCTTTATCTTATTGAGTGAGATATAGAGAAAGAAAGAAACTGACACCAGAGCACTTTTCAGCTCTGGGTTTCTCTTTTAAAATGTTTTTTTTTTCATTTTTTAAAAATTATTGGATACAGAAAGAAACTGAGACCTATTGTCTTTTTGAACCCTAAGACAGCAGGAACCTCACATCTCCACTATAGAGCCTCTACTTCCCCCAGTCCTGGAACCCTTGGATAGGGCCCACTTTCCCATATGCCTCTCCCAATCCATATCAAATAATATTGCATCTGCTGATCACAACCTAACCAATGCAACATGCTTCACTTCAGACTGTGTCCAGAGACTTCACGTGTGGAATGACAACCCTTCAGCTTCATTACTCGGGTGAGACCTTTCTTTTCATAGTATACTCTAATTCCATCTCAGGTGGTTCACTTTCTAACAAAGTCCTAAAACCTAGATATACACCAGTTTCTGTGAGAGAGAGCATATGTTCACACGTATCCATAAACTACTGCAAAATATATACCTGAAAGCAGAAGTACACTAGAGTTTGCAGTGAGTACCTCCCTAACACTTCCTCTCCACTATTCCAAGCTTTGGGTCCATGATTGCTCAACAATTTGTTTGGCTTTGTATGTTAACTCTCTTTTCAGCCACCAGGTGCCAGATGCCATCAGGATGCCGGCCAGGCTTCCCTGGACTGAAGACCCCACCAATGAGTCCTGGAGCTCAGCTTCCCCAGAGACCCACCCTACTAGGGAAAGAGAGAGGTAGACTGGAAGTATGGACCGACCAGGCAACACCCATGTTCAGCGGGGAAGCAATTACAGAAGCCAGACCTTCTACCTTCTGCAACCCACAATGACCCTGGGTCCATGCTCCCAGAGGGATAGAGAATGGGAAAGCTATCAAGGGAGGGGGTGGGATATGGAGATTGGGTGGTGGGAATTGTGTGGAGTTGTACCCCTCCTACCCTATGGTTTTGTTAATTAATCCTTTCTAAAAGAAAAAAGGGAAAAAAAACAAAAACAAAATTAAAAAAATTTTAGCCTTCTAGGGTTCTAATAATCAGGACTTATGGCTCAGGAATGCAAGGTAGCACTCAGCTCAGTGCCTATGTCCTCATTTCAAAGAGAATCATTCAAACCAACTTGACTTTGAGCTGCTAATGTAGAATAAAAATCAATATAAATTTTGATCATAAAAAAAGAATACTACTCAGCTATTAAAGATTTTTAATTCACCTTCTTCACCCCATCCTGGATGGAGCTTGTAGAAATCATACTTAGTGAGATAAGTCAAAAGCAAAAGGATGAATATTGGATGATCTCGGATGAATATTGGATGATCTCACTCATAGACAGAAGTTGAAAAACAAGATCAAAAAGGAAAACACCAATCAGAACTTAGAATGAAATTGATGTGTTGCACCAAAGTAAAAGACTCTGGATTGGGGGAGTGGGGGCTAGGTCCTGGATCATGATGGCAGAGGAGGACCTAGAGGGAGCTGAACTGTTATGTGAAAAACTAGGCAATGTTATGCATGTACAAACTATTGTATTTTAATGTCTACTCTAAATCATTAATTCCTCAATAAAGAGATTTAAAAAAAATAGGGAAGCTTCCATAGGAGGACATGGGATATGGAACTCTGGTGCTGAGAACTGTGTGGAATTGTACCCCTTTTATCCTATGGTCTTGTCGATCATTATTAAAATTATAATAAAAAAAGAAAAAAAATTATTGGATACAGAAAGAAACAGACATTAAGATACCTGCAGCCCTGCTTCACCATTTGTGAAGCTTTCCCTCTGCAGGTGGGAACCAGGGGCTTGAACCTGAGTCCTTTTGCACAGTTATGTGTGAGCTTAACCAGGTGCGCCACCACCTGGCCCCCTCAGCTCTGGTTTATGGTGACGCTGGGAACTGAACCTGGGACCTCAATCTCAGGCATGAGAGGGTTTTGCATAATCATTATACTGTCTCCCCAGCCCAAGAGAGATTGATTTTTTTAAAGAACCGAGAGATTCTTGCAGAACTCATAGGAAAGAGATGAATCAGGGCCAAGGTAAGATAAACTGACATATGGAATCTTTCTGCTCCTTTTTGTTCCCCAACTACACCTCTTCTTCCTCTTCTCCTTCTTCTGTTCACCTCTGGCTTATTGTGTTGCTGGGTATTAAATCTGGGAGTTCTGAGCCTCAGGCATGAAAGTCTTTTTTAATTATTATTATTTCTTTATTGGGGAATTAATGTTTTACAGTCAACAGTAAAATGCAATAGTTTATACATGTGTAACATTTCCCAGTTTTCCATATAACAATTCAGCCCCCACTAGGTCCTTCTCTGCCATCATGATCCAGGACCTGAGCTCTCCTCCCACCCACCCCAGAGTCTTTTACTTTGTTGCGATACAGCATATTCACTTCATTTTAAATTTTATTTATTTTAAGATGTAAGGGCTTGAACTGAGGAGTGCTATCTTGCCCCCTCCCCACCCCAGTGACCCTGCCAGTATCAGTCAGTTCTAGGAAAGTTCTTGCCCCACTAGAGTTCCAGTACATTTATGAAATGCTCTTAAGAAAGAGGGAGTAGTGGGTGTCTATTTCTCTAAAAAGGTGTGGAGGGTCAAAAAGGGGAGATCTAAAATTAACTAGAGTTCTCAAATTAACTGCCTATATTAGGTTCTGTACCCTGCTTACTTGAGGAAGTTGTGATCTTTGCCTATATAACCAACTGTGTAACAAGTTGCTCTCCTCCACTGCTGCAAGACAGCCCCCAGCTGGGAAATAAAAGACTCTCATAATTAGACGTTGGTCTCAAGTTGTCTTCCTTGCTTGGACCCCACAACAAACGTCTATTGTGTCAGATATGAGAATAGCTATTCCTACCCATTTTTGTGGTCCATTGGCTTGTATGATAGTTTTCCATCCTTTCACTTTGAGTCTGTATTTGTCTTGTTGAGTTAGGTGGGATTCCTGCAGACAACGTATGGTTGGGCTGTGTTCTCTGATCCATCTTCCTACTCTGTGCCTTTTAATAGGTGATTCAGGCCATTGACATTTATTGCTTTTAAAGATTGAAGATATTTTAATACCAATGGTGTAGTTTTTAGAGTATTCTGATATATGGCATGCTTATGGTGATGTGATTGTTTATAGGAGATCTTTCAGAACATCTTTCAGAACATCTTGCAGGGCAGGCTTGGTGATAGTTGATTCCTTTAACTGTTGCTTGTCTAAGAAGGTTTTTATGCCTCCATCTAGTCTGAATGACAGTCTAGCAAGATACAGTAGTCTTGATTGAAAGCCTTTCTCATTGAACACTAGATAGATATCTTGCCATTCCCTTCTGGCCTTTAGTGTTTATGTGGAGAAATCTGCTGCTAATCTTATGGGTTTTCCTCTGTAAGTGACTCTTGGTTTTTCTCTTGCAGCCCACAGAATCCTTTCTTTATCCTTATTCCTTTTAATTCTAAATATGATGTGTCTTGGTGTCTTTAAGTCTGGGTTAATTCTGTTTGGGACCCTCTGGGCTTCTTGAACCTTTATGTCATTTATGTTGTCTAGACAAGAGAAGTTCTCAGCTATTATGTCCTGTAGAATGCTTTCTTCCCCTCCCTCTCTTTATTCCTCTGGTGGACCTGTAATGCCTATATTACTTTTTTTTTGAGATCTCTTACTTCATTCTTAGTTTTCCATAATTCGTCCTCAGCCTTGCTAATTTTGTTTTATTTATGCCTTATTTATTCTATTCTCTCTCCCCTCTGTTGTTTTCTATAGCTCAGCAATTTTGTTACCCTGTTCTGATACTTTATTAGCTTGTTCAGCTAGTTGTGCTCTTAGCTCAGCTATTTCAGGTGTGTTTTCTTTCAGAGTCTCACTTGTTGTTTCCCCATTTTTTTGTTGTTGTTGTTTCCCCATTTCTGATGACATTTATTTCAAACTATTTCCTCAATCCTGTGACTAATGACTCCATTAATGTTTGGATATTGTCCTCATTCTTATGTGCTTCTACCTTTGGGGGGCTTTTAGCTGGGCTTTTGTCCAAGTTCATTTCTCCAATATTTCTTCTAGGTTTAACCATTGTATATAGTGTGTTATGAGGCCCCTCTCTCAGTACTTTTCAACCCACTGATCACTCTTGCCTGGATTAACTTGTATCTAATTAAGGTACCAAAGAGTTTACAGTTGTGGAAATTAACAGTTGCTTCAATGTTATCTCAATCCCTGAGTTGAAGCACAGTGGTGGTTAAAACCTATTTTATTTCCTTCCCTGTAGGCTATGGGAGCCTGATGGCTTTTTAACTCTAAGTAGGCTTTTTAGCTTAATCACTTACTCCTGACCAAGAGATAAAACAGAGTTGGGGGTGGTGGAGATAACACAGTGATTATGCAAAGAGACTCCCACACCCCAAGGGTCCAAAGCCCCAGGCTCAATTCAGCTGCTCTGCCATTAGCCAGAGCCAATCTGGGCAGCACTCCTTGTCCTTGTGAGTTTCTAAACAAATCCAGTTTTTTAATTTTGTTTTATTATATGTTTATTTATTTATTTTCCCTTTTGTTGCCCTTGTTGTTTTTTATTGTTTTGTAGTTATTGTTATTATTGATGTCATTATTAGATAGGACAGAGAGAAATGGAGAGAGGAGGGGAAGACAGAGGGGGAGAGAAAGATAGACACCTGCAGACCTGTTTCACTGCCTTTGAAGTGACTCCCCTGCAGGTGGGGAGCTGGGGGTTGGAACCAGGATCCTTACAGTGGCCCTTGTGCTTTGCACCACATGCACTTAACCTGCTGCACTACTGCCCAGCTCCCAAGACATAATCTTTTTGGTGAGTTCATAATTTAGTAAACATAGCTGACAGCAAAATATTTAGTCAGATAAAAAGGGATGTTGAAATAAGATTACAAATTAGATTAAAACTGATCAATGCACTGTAAATTGATAAAACCATAACCTATAGGACTTATATTTTCTTTTTTTTTTCCTTTTAAAAAATGTAGTGTCTTAACTGTTAAATAGGCACTAGGACAGGAAGAAAGGGCTAAAGAATTGAGAAAATAAAACTTGGGGCAAAAAGAGAGATTTTTTTCCCCTAATAGTATCAGAAGCAATAAACTCCCGCAAAAGATTGATCTGTTTTGGAGATAACTGAGAATCTGCCTTGCTAGTGTTTTTCTTTCTTTCTTTCTTTCTTTCTTTCTTTCTTTCTTTCTTTCTTTCTTTCTCTCCCGGGGAACTAATGTTTTACATTCAACAGTAAATACAATAGTTTTGTACATGCATAATATTCCCCAGTTTCCCATTTAACAGTACAACCCCCACTAGGTCCTCTATCATCCTTCTTGGATCTGTATTCTCCCTACCCACCCACCCCCAGAGTCTTTTACTTTGGTGCAATACGCCAATTAAAGTTCAGGTTCTACTTGTGTTTTCTCTTCTGATCATGTTTTTCAACTTCTGCCTGATAGTGAGATCATCCCATATTCATCCTTCTGTTTCTGACTTATTTTACTTAACATGAATTTTTCAAGGTCCATCCAAGATCGGCTGAAAACAGTGAAGTCACCATTTTTTACAGCTGAGTAGTATTCCATTGTGTATATATACCACAACTTGCTCAGCTACTCATCTGTTGTTGGACACCTGGGTTGAACAAATCCAGTTTTTACTCTATAGGTTCTGAAGCAGTTATTCACTGTGTCTCCCAATTCATCAGGAGAACAATGTAGAAAGGCTCACACTATACAGCCCCACTTCTAGACCACCAGGGTATAGATCTTCTCTTGAGTTTCCCGTCAGTTCTCTGCCTCTGATGTCAGCACAGGGCCTCCCCACTACTGCTCCAGCCTCCAAAAGGCAGTAGCAATGGACTCACAGTTGCATTTGGTGAGCCTTAGTGGAGTCCTCTCCTCCCTTCAGCAGTCTTTTTGTTGGTAAAACAAACCAGAAGTGGCACCTCAACTGGCAAACTGCCAGACTGTTACCAGCAGCTTGGGAGTAGATATGAGCTTTAGCCCTAGGAATCTCTCCTTAGGCTCCTCTCTGTCCACGAGCCACTTGTGTTTGCATTCACTGGTGACTTGATGGGTTCCCAAAGTAGTCCTAGTCTTGTTTTCATGTTGTCTCAGCTGATCTTCTTAGTAGCCCAGGGAGAGGAGAGAGAAATGCAGCTGCTGCTACTCTGTAGCCCCACCTCCAGAAGTCCCCATGAAAATCTCTTTTGCATAACCACTATTCCTGACCCTCTTCTTCATTTTTTTAAAAATTAGAAATGAATTAAAGATATGTTTGAAATAGATAGCTGAGGGGAGCCAGGTGGTGGTACACCTAAGTGCACATGTTATAATGTACAAGGACCTCGGTTCAAGTCCCCTGTCCCCACCTACAGAGGGAAAGCTTTGCAAGTGGTGAAGCAGTGCTGTAGGTGTCTGTCACTTTCCCTCTCTACCTCCTCTTTCTCTCTCAATTTCTGGCTGTCTCTACCCAATAAATAAAGATAAAAATTTTAAAAATAGCTGAGGTAATGAAATACATAAGTAACTTAAAGTTTACTAAATAAAAAAAAAAATTCAGGCAATTTTCCACTAAATAGCAGGTTGGGGTGGTGGTGAAGGAGTGGTGGCTGCATTTTAGTGGCCTCAGCACTTGAGCAGCACTGATATCATTTAATGTGCTGCAATCATAGATGGTGGGCAGGCTGTTAACTGCTCCACTGTTCTGAACAAAGACTATCTTAGATAAACACACTGATTTGTCTCCAGGGAGAGGTAGAGCACTAAAACTAATAATAGCAACAGCCAACCAAAACTGAGTGAAGGAGAGGAAGTAAGTAGGGTAAAATAGAAACATCCTGGGACTGTAGGATGGCTCACTGGGTAGTGAGTGTGCCCACCTTCAGGGAGCTTCCTCTCCCCTCTGTCTTCCCTTCCTTTCTTTTTTTTATTTTAATTTATTTTTTATTTAAGAAAGGATAAATGAACAAAACCATAGGGTAGAAGGGGTATAACTCCACACAATTCCCACCACCCGATCTCCATATCCCACCCCCTCCCCTGATAGCTTTCCCATTCTCTAGCCCTCTGGGAGCATGGACCCAGGGTCATTGTGGGTTGCAGAAGGTAGAAGGTCTGGCTTCTGTAATTGCTTCCCCGCTGAACATGGGCGTTGACTGGTCGGTCCATACTCCCAGTCTGCCTCTCTCTTTCCCTAGTAGGGTGGGTCTCTGGGGAAGCTGAGCTCCAGGACACATTGGTGGGGTCTTCAGTCCAGGGAAGCCTGGCCGGCATCCTGATGGCATCTGGCACCTGGTGGCTGAAAAGAGAGTTAACATACAAAGCCAAACAAATTGTTGAGCAATCATGGACCCAAAGCTTGGAATAGTGGAGAGGAAGTGTTAGTGGGGTACTCACTGCAAACTCTAGTGTACTTCTGCTTTCAGGTATGTATTTTGCATTTGTTTATGGATAAGTGTGAATATATGTTCTCTCTCACAGAACCTGGTCTATATCTAGGTTTTGGGACTTTGTTAGAAGGTGAACCACCTGGGATGGAATTAGAGAATACTATGAAAGTAAAGGTCTCATCCAAGTGATGAAGCTGGAGGGTTGTTGTTCCACATGTGAAGTCTCTGGACACAGTCTGAGCTGAAGCATGTTAAGGTGGCAATCGTTGTGTTGATTAGGTTGCAATCGGCAGATGCAATATTATTTGATATGGATTGGGAGAGGCATGCGGGAAAGTGGGCCCTATCCTAAGGTTCCAGGACTGGGGAAAATATAGGCTCTATAGTGGAGATGTGAGGCTCCTGCTGTCTTAGGGTTCAAAAAGACAATGGGTAGTTAATGTAATCATCACATTATTTGGTAATTGGGTTAACTTTGAAAAGTCCTTTTGTTAGGGTTTGCTGTACAGTACCCAGTATCTTATATATAGCTGTGCCATTGGTTGCTTCTGATCTACTTGGTCTAGGCTTCTGAGAGAGTTCGCATATCAAATACACAGCCTATATATTAAAAAGACTCAGTCTGTGTTTTAAAAACTTCAAGACATACAATTAATTTCCCCCCTCATATTAATTAACTAGTGATTTATATGACTACATTTTGCTAGGAGTGTACATAAACACCATTCCCACCACCAAAAGATTGTATCCCATCCCTCCCACCCACTCCACCCCCGACCGGCCCAGGAAGCTGCATGTCTACCCCTCACCACAGGGTTTTTACTTTGGTGCCCTACTTTCCCTTCCTTTCTTATTTCTCTCTGTCCTGTCCAACAATAACAACAGCGATGGCAACAAAAACAACAACAAGGGCAACAAAATGGGTAAGATGGCCTCTAGGAGCAGTGGGTTCACAGTGCAGACACTGAGCCCCAGCAATAACCTGGAAGGCAAAAAAAAAAAAAAAAAAGGAAAAAGAAACACATTCATTTCATCTTCACTGTAATGGAGACTGGATTGCCTTAAAGCAAGAAGTTTAAGTAAGTTGTAGGAAATTTGACTGTTCTTTTCTGCTATTTAAATTATTCACCTCCAGTACATTTATTGCATAGTCAAAAAATTAAAAAGTGGGACTGGAAGGTAACTCAGCTCTCCCTATAGGGCACAAACTTTGCTTTGCACACAACTTAAATTCCAGCCCTGGCTCCATAACACAGGAGGGGAAGCTCCAGTGTTGAGGTGTATCTCTTACAATAGACAGTGGTCTGGGAGGTAGTATAGTGGATAAAGCATTAGACACTCAAGCATGAGTCACTGAGTTCAATCCCCAGCAGCACATATACCTGAGTTCTTTCTCCCTCTCCTCCTACCTAATAAATAAATAAATAATCTTAAAAAAATAAAACAGACAAACAAATTTAAATAGTTGCGTGGGATTTAGGGAGAGTAAAGGGAGAAGCAAGTCAGTTAGATCCTGGTGAAAGTTTCTGGGGTCCAGCCTGCTGCCTCCTCTCCAGGTGTAGATCCTGAGGAATGGGGATAAGCTCTAAGACCCTCAGGTTTGGGAGCCAGGCGGTGGCACACTGAGTTAAGTGCACATAGTAATAAGTGCAAGACTCTCAGGTTTCAAACCAGTTTGGGATTTTTTTACTTGCCAGTCTGGAGGTCTATCCATATGCCACTTCCCATTAGGCACCATGGTACCATGGCATCGGGGCCACCTGGGCATCTCCAAGAATGCAGGGACCAAGAAAGATCCAGGGAGTTTCTGCATAAAATCTCTTACTCCCTAGAGAAGGGTCTGGAAGCCAGCTGGGAAAAATCTGAGGGGACTGAATGCACCTCATGGGTGAGACAAAAGGACCCATGACAGGCAGTGGTCTGAGCCCAGCCAGGCACCACTCAAGATACCTGGGATCTGGGCAAGCCAGTTTGTGAGGCTGCTGTGCCAGCATGACACCCACTAAAGACCAGCAGATCTGCTCATCCACCAATTGCCAAGACATCTTGGAAGGTCACAGTAGTCACCAGCAACAAAGCTGGGAAGACCCTAAGGAGAAGACAGTGGTGGGCAACCACAACAGAAAGCTTCAGGATTGGGAGTTGGGCTGTAGTGCCGCAGGTTAAGCACACATGGTACAAAGTGCAAGGACCAGCTTAAGGATCCCAGTTCCAGCCCCCGGCTCCCCACCTGCAGGGGAGTCACTTCATAGGTGGTGAAGCAGGTCTGCAGGTGTCTATCTTTCTCTCCCCCTCTGTCTTCTCCTCCTCTCTCCGTTTCTCTCTGTCCTATCCAACAACAATGACATTAATAATAACTACAACAATAAAACAAGGGCAACAAAAGGGAATAAATAAATAAATAAAAGGTATAATTAAAAACACAAACAAAAAGAAAGCTTCAGGATTGACTGAATCCATTGAAAAGAATTTTCTGGAGTGGTCTAGCTTACTAGGAATTAACCAATGTATTTTCTGCAGTAAGCCAAATGGGGATTCAAATAAAAATTAAATTGCACCCCCTCCATCTCCCTATAGAATAATCTCGTGTGTGTGTGTGTGTGTGTGTGTGTGTGTGTGTGTGTGTGTGTGTGTGTTATCATGTGTTTAGTGAGAGAATGGAAATGCTTTAAAACTTTGCTGCTCAGAGTATGGTCCATGCTCACCACCCACTACCAAAGAACTGGCTGTAACTGCAGTCAGACCTCGAGCCTTGTTTTTCTTCTAAGTTTTTTTAGTGTAGGTGAGAATGAGATCTAAGCAGCATTCCAACATGCATGAAGTTATACTTGTTTTTGTCTTTCTTGTTTTTATGTGGTGCTGGGGATCCAGCCCAGGGTGTCACATATGATCTCCACCCCACTCCCCAGCGTGCTCCCCCCTACAATGCCCCCTTTTAACAAGACTGATAATATCTAAACAGACAGGATTTGATGCACTAGGAGAGGCATCGCATAGCAGATGGCTTCTGAATCCAGTCTTAAGATGAGCAGGAGTTCCTTAGCTGGAGAAGGACATTACAGGCAAAACTGCAGTAAGTTGAAAGTCAAGCCTGACCTGGTCAGGGAACAGTGGGTGGTCCACTCATAGCTGGAATAGAAGGTGGGAGGTGAAAGGAGTTTTCTGTTCCATTTAGGCAGCCAAGAAACAAAATTCAAGTGTGAATAGTTTCAAACTGTGGGGCGGGAGTTTCCCCCATGGAGACTCAGGCTTGTTGAAAGGAGCCAGCTGGGGGGAAGTTTCTTGTAGGACAGACATGCTTCCTGGGCCAAGAAACCTCTGGAAGGAGCCAAGGAAGGGAGGGCAGGACAGCTCAGCCAGCAAGATGAGTGCACTGGCCTCTCCCAGCTTGCCTGAAACACTGACCTTCCCCAGAGCAGGCCAGATAGCTGCAGCTTCAAAGCCAGGTTGCAGGGCTTTCTCCACTTTGCAACCTTGTCCACTCCACCCTCCATGCAGTGAGCTGCACAGAGCATCCCCCCAATCCCATTCTACCTAATCACTTTGCTATGAAGACTCCCCAGCCCAGTAAGCAGCTCCACGCCTTCCTACTATGGCCTTGATTAAGAACAGGCCTGGGCCGAGACTTCCTGCAGCCATAATCTTTCTCCCCTGTCCCAGGAAGGGGTGGCCAGGAAGGTCTTAGGCAACTAAGTGATAGACAGAACACAAGACTTCTAGCTAACTGGCTGTTGTTCTGCGAAAGCAGGTTGGAGGGCACCACAGGGAGTGAGAGGGCCAGGGCAAAACTTCTTGTGCTGTAGGTCACAGCAAGGAGCTTGGGGTCTCACATGTGTCACAACAGATGCCCTAGAAGAATGACTTATTCCACTGATTAAGCCTCCACACTTGTGGGAGAAGCTTGTAAAGTAACATCTAGAAGATTGTTAAAGATTAGGGGGGAAAAAGTCACAAAACAAGGGAGATAATGAGGAAATATATTGGGTTGTTGGAAAAGTTATGACACATTTTTGCATTAAAAAAAACAGAAAAAAAATACATTATGACTTTTCTGACAACCCAATACTCTGTGTTCAGTGGTAAACTTCGAACTGTGAGGGTTGTCAGGGAAGAAAAGGTAGACTCCAAGTGAAGGACAGTAAGGACAAATGGGAACCGATCAAGATAGTAGAACCCAGGAGGACAGACTGAAAGAGGCTTCTGTCTGTTCCAATCTGTGGGTGACTCACTGGACAAGCTAGAGCACAGGCCTCAGAGCCCATATGAGGAAGAGGAAGAAGAGGAGGAAGAAGAGAGGGGAGGGGAGAGGAGGAGGAGAGAGTAGGGGAGGAGGAGGAGGAGGAGAGCAGAGGGGAGGGGGAGGAGGAAGAGAGGAGAGGGGAGGGAGAGGAGGAGGGGGGAGGGGAAAAGGGAGGAGGAGGAAAGGGGAGGTTAAAGAGGGGGAGGAAGAAAGGGCAGGGGAAAGGGAGGGGGAGGAGCAGGAGAGGGGAGGGGAGGAGGAGGAGGAGGATGAGAGGGGAGGGAAGGGGGAGGAGGAGGGGGGAGGGAGAAAGGGAGGAGGAGGAAAGGGGAGGGGAAAGAGAGGGGGAGGGGGAGGAGAGGGGAGGGGAGGAGAAGAGGGGAGGGGAGGAGGAGGAGGATGTACAGCCCAGTCTGTCCAGGAGCTGGGGAGACCATATAGGACCAGTCAAGGCCTGGGGCAGGCAGGGCTATAGTGGCACCTGGACTCTGCACCATTCTTGCAAAAGTAGCAGCTACTGTTCTGTGGCTCTTTCCAAACCTCACACAAGTTCCTCTTGTGGCCAGTTCTGACCTGTACAGTGAAGTCAGTTCTGGAACATGTAGCTCCTAGCTTAGGTTGGTTGACACAGTACCAACTACTACAGAATCCCAGAGACCAGGGGTAGCAAAACCTGAGCACTTTCTTCAGTGTTGGTTTTGTGTCCTATCACAGATGTCTATATATAAGCAGAATATCCTTTCAGAATGCCACTTTGAAAAATTGCATCTGTAAGAGTTACACCACAGGATTTTTTTGGTCTCACTTTTGTTGCATTTGTTCTTTTACTTCTCAAGCACGTCTCCCTTTTGTTTTTCTTTCTTTTTTTTTTTTTTTTGGTGGCTTTCTTTTTTTTTTTAATATTTATTTTATTTTATTTATTTATACCCTTTTTGTTGCCCTTGTTTTATTGTTGTAGTTATTATTGTTGTTGTCGTTGTGGGATAGGACAGAGAGAAATGGAGAGAGGAGGGGAAGACAGAGAGGAGGAGAGAAAGATAGACACCTGCAGACCTGCTTCACTGCCTGTGAAGTGACTCCCCTGCAGGTGGGGAGCCGGGGTTCGAACCGGGATCCTTATGCTGGTCCTTGTGCTTTGCGCCACCTGCGCTTAACCCGCTGCGCTACAGCCCGACTCCCCGTTTTTCAATTTTGAGACTGACACACATCTTTAGAAATTTTTTATAAGTGATTTAACAATGATTAATAAGATTTTAAGATAACAGGGGTCCAATTCCATATAGTTCCCACCATCAGAATTCCATATCCCATCTTCTCCAGTGGAAACTTCCCTATTCTTTATCCCTCTGGGAATATGGACCAAAATTCTTTATGGGGTACAGAAAGTGGAAGATCTGGCTTCTGCAACTGCTTCTCCACTGGACATGGGTATTGGCAGGTTGACCCATACCCCTGGTCTTTTAACAACTTCATCATTAAGAGATCTTTTAACAACTTCATCATTTAGAGTGCTTTACTTGTTCCTTAAAAACAAACAAATAAAAACTGCTAAGGAATATGCTACTGGAGATTTGAAAAATAGAAAAAGTTTGATCTGACTTACAATGTAAAAGATCATTGTATTGGTCAGGGATATAGCTTGGTGACAGAACACATGTTTCACATGAATGAGGCCCCACGTTTGATTTACTTCCCAGTGTGTGCAAATCACAGTGATCACTGTTTATTATTTCATTTATTTATTTTTGATAGAGACAGAGAGAAATTGAGAGGGAAAAAGGAGACAGAGAAGGATAAAGAGACCCAAAGCACTGCTTCACTGCTTATGAAGCTTCCTCCCTGTAAGTGGGGACTGGAGGCTTGAACTCTGGTCCTTGAGCACTCTAACACGCTGCTCTCCTAGATGTACCACTATCTGGACCCTCAGTGATTGCTGAACGAAGAAGAAGAACGGACTAGCAAAAGGTTAAGATTTAAAATATAAAGCAGTTAGCATGTTATTCTTGAAGTTCAGGAACAAAGTAACAATCACATACACAACAGAGTCATAGCTGTCAGCTATTGCCAGAATACTGCTGTGCAATACACAGAATTCAGACTCAAGGGGAAAGCGCTTACCATGTGCAGGGCAGCTAGAACCGCTCTGCTTCATGCAGCTGGATGGAAGCTCTGCTCTATATCCTCTTATCTTCCAGAGGCCACTGGGGCAGCCAGGACTTGCCCCTCTTGCGATGATGGCTAAAGCTCAAGTGAGCAAGCTTTTCAACACATAAGGACATCTCCAAAGTCTTTCAAACACCTCATTCTCCAAAATTCAAATTGAACCCCAGCATCTATTTGGATTAGGTCCTGAAGTTTTCTCAATTTGTGTTTTAAGCTGGCATCACACAAAAGCAAGACTCTACATTAATTTTTTTCTTGGCACCAGGGTTATCACTGGAGTTCTATGCCTGTACAATTCCTCCCTTTCCAGTGGCCAGTTTTCTCTTCTCTTCCCTTCTCTCTCTCTTGCTCTTTCTTTCTTTTTAAAATCTTTTTTATATTTATTTTCTCTTTTGTTGCCCTTGTTTTTGTAATTTATTGTTGTTGTAGTTATTTTTGTTGTTATTGATGTCGTCGTTGTCGGATAGGACAGAGAAAAATGGAGAGAGGAGGGGAAGACAGAGGGGGGAGAGAAAGACAGACACCTGCAGACCTGCTTCACCGCTTGTGAAGCGACTCCCCTGTAGGTGGGGAACTGGGGGCTCAATCGGGATCCTTACGCTGGTCCTTGTGCTTTGCACCACATGCGCTTAACCAGCTGTGCTACCGCCCAACTCCCTTCTTTCTTTTTTCTTTTCTGAGAGAGGGAACTAGAGGAGGAAAGAGAGAAAGACATCTGCAACACCATTCCACTGCTTGTGAAGATTCCCTTTTGCACATGGGGACCAGAGACTTGAACCTCTGTCTTTGCATATGCTCTACTGCATGTGCCACCACCCAACCCTCTGTATTAGCTATTGCTACATAACAAAATTGCCATGAAATGGAATAACAAACACTTAATTACCATATGCTAGTGGTTTGGAAGTGGCTTGGCTAAATGCTTCTGGCTCGCAGAACCATTGGCTAGATACCGGGAGAGCCCACAGTCACCTGAAGGCTTAGTTAGAGCTGGAGAATCCACTTCTAAGATGGCAATCGACCTGTAGAAGTCTCAATTCTCCTCCATAGCAAGGATGTCTCCCCAGGGTCTGCTTGAGCATCCTCACAATGCCACAGTGGCTGCCTCTGCCCGGAGTAAATACCCAGGATAACAAAGAGGAAATTGGAAGGTCTTTTCATGACCAAGCCTTGAAGACACAAGTTGTCATTGCTACTACCGGATTGTTGGAAAAGTCATGATGTTTTTGTCTATACCTTTCTATGCAAAGATGCTTTAAAACTTTTTCAACAGCCCAATTCATTCTGCTTATTAGAACTGAATCATGAGGGCTGGGAAGATAGCATAATATTTATGCAAAAAGATTAGTGGGGGTTGAATTGTTATCTGGGAAACTGGGAAAAGTTATGCATGTACAAACTATTGTATTTTACTGTCAACTGTAAACCATGAATCCCCCAATAAAGAAATAAAAAAATAAAAAAAAGAATTTCATACCTGAAGCTCTGGGACCATAAGGTTCAATCCCCAGTACCAGTCCATAAGGAACTGAATATTAAAAACTAGTGTTCAAGGGGATATATAACTTAGCTTTGCCATGAGAGAATTTGTGCACAGAGGTTTAGTTGGATGGTAAGAAGGATTCAATAGACAAGGAAGTAGAGCAAGGGAGGAGTAAAGAGGGCCGGTGACAAGAATGAGCTGTTGGTGTGACATCCTTTGGATGCTTCAAAAGGCTGTTTGGGGAGCAGGTCTTAACAATCAATCATACTATTGGGTATAAGGGGTTGGGCTATCTTCCAACAACACTCATCCTTCACTGGGTGAAGTTAAATCCCTAACTGACCACCTGTCTTTAATACCCAAGCTGTAAGCAGAAAAAAGTTTTTGATGCTTGAGGCAGGCAACTGTCTTTCTCTCCAGCTGCAGTTAAGCAAGGCCTCAGCAGCAGCCACTGCACCTACTCCAGTAACTAGCCCTGGTCCCAGAGTTCATTCATTTAAAAAAAAAATTATTTATTCCCTTTTGTTGCCCTTGTTGTTTTATTGTTGTTGTTATTGATGTCGTTATTGTTGAATAGGACAGAGAGAAATGGAGAGAGGAGGGGAAGATAGAGAGGGGGGAGAGAAAGACAGACACCTGCAGACCTGCTTCACGGCTTGTGAAGCGACTCCCCCGCACGTGGGGAGCCAAGGTCTTGAACCAGGATCCTTAAGCCTGTCCTTGTGCTTTGCACCATATGCGCTTAAGCCGCTGCCCTACCGCCCGACTCCTGAGAGTTCATTCTTACAACTCAGTTCACTTGGTTCTCTCTTTCGGTCCCCAAAACACTGAAGTGTTTCTTGCTTCCTGCACCTACTTTTTCACATTTCCTGGACATTATCACTCAGTCAGCTGTCAGACTCCAGTGTAAGGAAACTTCAGAAAGGGCCAGGCGGTAGCACACCTGGCTAAGTGTTCACAGTACAGGGCACTAGAACCCAGGTTCAAGCCCCTGACCCCCCCACCTGCAGGGTGAAGCTTCACGAGTGGTGAAGCAGGTCTGTAGATGTTTCTCTGTCTCTATCCCTTTCTGTCTCTCCCTCCCCACTCAATATCATTCTGTCTCTATCCAATAGTAAATAAATAAAAATATTGGGTGGAGGTAGATAGCATAATGGTTATGCAAAGAGACTCCCAAGCCTGAGGCTACAGAGCACTTAAAAAGATTTAAGAATGGCACAAAAATCGTTCCTGGGACTAAAATATTACTGAGATTTATTATTATTTACCTATACAAAATAGAAAGCACAAGGAATACTCCTCTGTAGCTCACCCAGATTCAGCAACCTCAAAGATTTAGCCCCAAGTTTCATTTATCACCTTTTCCTCTCTACTAAGGATTTTTTTTTCTATTGGTGATTTAATAATGATCAACAAGATTGTGGGATAAGAGGAGTACAATTTCATACAGTTCCCACCACCAGAGTTCCATATACCCTCCTCTCCAATAGAAGTTCCCCTATTCTTTATTCCTTTGAGAATATGGACCAAAGATATTTATGGGGGTGCAGAAGGTGGGAATTCTGGCTCTGTAATTGCTTCTCTAGTGGACATGGGTGCTGACAGATCAATCCACACTCCCAGCCTGTTTCTATCTTTCCCTAGTGGGGTATGGCTCTGGAGAGGCGAGGTGCCAGGACACATTGGTGAGGTCGTCTGCCCACGGAAGTCAGGGGAGTGTAATGGTATTGACTAAGGATTTTTAAATAAGGTATATTTTATTCATTTCATGTATGTGTGTGAGAGGGAAGTCAGAGAGCCACTTAGTTTTTTCAAATTTTATTTTGTTAAATACTTTTATTTATTTATTATTGGATAAAGACAGAAATAAATTGAGAGGGGAGGAGATAAAAGGAGGGAAAGAGACAGACAGACACCTTTAACCCTGCAGGTAGGGATCTGTGGCTTCAACCTGGGTCCTTGTGCACTGTAATGTGTGCCACTGGCTGACCCAGCCCACCCCCATTTTTTTTTTTAACCAGATCACTGATTAGTCCTGGTTTATGGTGGTGCAGGGGATTGAAACTGGGATGGGGAGCCTCAGGAATAAGTCTTTTTGCATAACCATTATGCTATCTACCTGCTACCACTTTGTTTTTTCTTCTTTATTTCTATCTTTCTTTTTTTCAGCACATCACTTTGGAAACATGCAATTCCAGTGACAAAACTGGTAACATCAGGCATGCAAGTTCTGTACTCTATCAGCTGAACTATTTCCCTGATAACTCTACTAAGCTTTATTACTGATTTTATTAACTTTAAGGTCAATTCCAGATACTATGTCATAACAGCCCTACATACATCATTGTGTATGCCTAAAAAATCATCATACTCTCACTTAAGTACAGTTTAACATTTGCTTTATTTATTCTTTTTTTTTTTTATTATTCACCAGGATATTATACTACTGATTCTCTAAAAAGTATTGGACTCATCATCTAGTCACAATCACAAAAGTGTAACTTTTAAGTTAAAATACCCAGTATTTTAATTGAAGGAAAGGTTTGAAAACTAGAGACATAAGGAAACTGGTCAAATTATCATCAGACTTTTAATCTTCAACACAGGAAGTTGAAGCTGGTAGAACATGCATTGATAAAACAAAACAAAACAAAAAAAAAAAACCCTAGAAACTTTAGAATCCACTACTTGACCAAGATAACACTGGTATGAATGTCAGGTTAAAAGAAAGATGATTGCAGATATGAGAAGTGTCAGAATGTACTGTACTTTAGGAAAGCTCTCAACAATTCTGTCCATAAATCTATGACTCAGAACAAAGATTCAAACTGACAGAGGGTGAAGAAAGAGGAACCAGTGGTGGCAAATTCAAAATATTAGTTAAATTTCACCAAATAACACATTGCATAGTAATCCAGTGGTGGTTTATAAATAAATAAAAGATGTACACTGGAAGAAAAATTAAAAATCAGCTACAGTGAAAAATGATAAACACTGCAAAATTAAGGAGTTACAGAGTGCTAGGTATGTGTTGAGAGGCTGGCGGTCAGAACTCCCTAAATGTCTCATCTGGGAAGATGAGAAATGAAAACACTGGATTTGTGTCAACCTGATGAAGTGAGAGGATGAAAGTAGTGAGAGGAATGGTTGCTATCTTGGTGTTTGAAGAGAATTATGTTGATTTAATTATGAAAAATTGGGAAAGGTCTGAGATATCTCCGACCTAATTGGGTGGAGAAGAAAGAATGAACACAGCTTTATCAAATTAACAAAACAAAAACTGCATGCAAGAAAGTAAAGTGATAATTATTCCAACAAGAAACACAAATGCACAAGGACCAGCATAAGGATCCTGGTTTGAGCCCCCGGCACCCCACCTGCAGGGAGATCGCTTCACAGGCAGTGAAGCAGGTCTGCAGGTGTCTGTCTTTCTCTCCCCTTCTCTGTCTTCCCCTCCTCTCTCCATTTCTCTCTGTCCTAGCCAACAACGACAGCAATAACAACAACAATAATAACAATAACAATAATAAACAACAAGGGCACCAAAAGGAAAAAAATGGCCTCCAGGAGCAGTGGATTCATAGTGCAGGCACCGAGCCCCAGCAATAACCCTGGAGGCAAGGAAGGAAGGAAGGAAGGAAGGAAGGAAGGAAGGAAGGAAGGAAGAGGGAGGGAGAGAGAGAGAGAAAGAAAGGAAGAAGGAAGGAAGGAAGGAAGGAAGGAAGGAAAGAAGGAAGACAGAAAAAAAAGAAAGGAAGGAAGGAGGGAGAAAGGGGGAAGGAAGGAAGAAAGGAAGGGAAGGAGGGAGGGAGGAAGAAAGGAAGGAAGAAATCATAATGAAATAAACCTTGCTACATGCTATAAGAAACACAATGGAAATATGGGAAAGAATGACTGACAATAGAGATGGACAGAGAGCTACAAAGTAGATAAAAATACTCTTTCTTAAGGGGGCCAGTCGTTGGTGAACCTGGTTAAGCACACACATTACAGTGTACAAGCCCCTGGTCCCCACCTGCAGGGGGGAAGCTTCAAGAGTGGTAAAGAAGGGCTGTAGGTGTCTCTTTGACTCTCTTCCTCTCTATCTCCTCCTCACTCCTCAACTTCTCTGTCTCTATCCAATAATAAATAAAGTTTAAAAATAGTTAAAATAATGAATAAATAGTTAAAAAATCTATTTCACAAGTGGTTCTAAGACTAAATAATATACTCTTCTGTCTGGTAACAATAGTGAAGTAACTGTGGCAGTTCTAATATTAAACAATGTGAAATTTAAAATTAAAAGCACTAAATAGAATAAAGAGGAACATCATGACAAAAGGCATAGTTTACAAAGAAGATAAAACAGCTATAAGAAGTAAGCACCACACCGAATAGAAGCAGGAATTGTTAGAAATGTCAGAACTGTTGAAGCTGAAGGGGTGTCATTCCACACCTGAAGTCTCTGGACACAGTCTGAAGTGAAGCATGCTGGGGTGGCACTCGTTGTGTTGATCGGGTTGCGATTGGCGGATGCAATATTATTTGATTTGAATTGAGAGAAGCATGCAGGAAAGTGGGCCCCTACCCTAAGGTTCCAGGACTGAGGGAAATATAGGCTCTATAGTGGAAATGTGAGGTTCCTGCTGTCTTAGGGTTCAAGAAGACAATGGATAGTTAATGTTATCATCACATTATTTGGTAATTGGGTTAACTTTGAAAAGTCCCTTTGTTAGGGTTTGCTGTATAATACCCAGCATCCTGCATATACCTGTGCCACCGGTTGCTCCTGTTCTACCTGGTCTAGGCTTTTGAGAGAGTCAACATATCAAAGAGAGCCTACGTATTAAAAAGACTCAGTCTGTGTTTTAAAAAGTTTGAGACATATGATCAATTTTCCCCCTCTCATATTAATTGAATAGTGGTTTATATGACTACACTTTAATAGGAGTGTACATAAACACCATTCCCACCACCAAAAGACTGTGTCCCATCCCCCCCATCCCCGTCCCTCAAACCCCATGCCGTGGAAGCCGAATGTTCACCCTCCCCCTCACCACAGGTTTTTATTTTAGTGCCCTACTCTTGATTTAATCAGATCCTGATTTTAGTTTCCCTTTCTGTTCTTCTTTCTCTTATCATAGTATTCTCTAATTCCATTCCAGGTGGTCCACTCCCCAATAAAGTCCCCAAACCTAGATATAGACCAGGTCCCCTGAGATAGAGCATATGTTCACACGTGTCCATAAACCAGGGAAAAATATATACCTGAAAGCAGAAGTACACAAGAGTCTGCAGTGAGTACCCCCCCAAACACTTCATCTGCACTATTCCAGCCTTTGGGTTCATGATTGTTCAACAATTTGTTTGGCTTTATATGTTAACTCTCTTTTCAGCCACCAGGTTCCGGATGCCAGCATGATGGCGACCAGACTTCCCTGGACAGATGATCCCACCAATGTGTCCTGGAGCTCCACTTCCCCAGAGACCCACCCTACTAGGCAGAGAGAGGCAAACTGGGAGTATGGATTGACCTGTCAATGCCCATGTTCAGCGGGGAAGCAATTACAGAAGCCAGACTTTCCACCTTGTGCAACCCACAATGACCCTGGGTCCATACTCTCAGAGGGATAGAGAATGGGAAAGCTATCAGGAGAGGGGATGGGATATGGAGATCGGGTGGTGGGAACTGTGTGGAGTTGTACCCCTCTTATCCTACAGTTTTGTTAATGTCTCCTTTCTCAAATAATAATAAAAGAAATGTCAGAACTGTTTAAACATAATTGAGACTGCTGAAATGTAAGTCACTTGTTGGTTACTCAAATGTAACTCACCTGACATGTCTAATAAGTGTAAAATAAAGGTGATAAAAGTTATTGCACAGTACAATCATCATATTTGAATAGTGTATGTAGTTTTTATATAGGATTCATTTATAAGACCAGGCATACTCAGTTTCATTCTCTACTTATAATTCAGTCAAATAAGAAAATAGACAGGGATGGGGTAAATAGCATAATGGTTATGCAAAGAGACTTTTATGCCTGAAGCTCCAGGGACTAAGGTTCAATCAATCCCCTGCACCACCATAAGCCAAAGCTGAGCAATGCTCTGGTAAAATAATAAAAATAATTTAAAAAAATGAAAGTAAGAGACAAACAACTGGGAGTCAGGTGGTGGTGCACCAGGTTAAGCGCACATAGTACGAAGCACAAGGACAGTGCAAGGATCTTAGTTTGAGACACCAGCTCCCCACCTGCTGGGAGGACACTTTGCAAGAGGTGAAGCAGGTCTGCAGGTCTCTCTCTCTCTCTATATATATATATATATATACACAGACACACACACACACACATATATATACACACACCTCTCTGCTCTCAATACCTCTCTTTCCTATCCAATAAAATAAGTAAATAAATAAAAAAAAGTCCTCCAGGAGCAGTGAATTTGCACTGCAGGTACCGAGCCCCAGCAATAACCCTGAGGCAAAAAAAGGAAAAAGAAACAAATAACTTTAAAAAACTTGAGTTCTTGGAAAATGAAGAAATCAACTTATAGATATCCAAGGATATCAAAATAGTAATTAAAAAGTATCTAAGACAATGAAGAACATGAAAACAATTTACACTGAAATGTATTAGCAGCAAAAATATATAAAGAAGAAAAAACTGTATTCTGAGGCACATATATTGATAGAATGCATATGTAGCCTTAATGTTTTTGTTATTAAATAAGAAGGATTATGGCTAGGGAGGTGGCTCCATGAGTTAGAATGCAGGCCTATGTGTGTGAGATCCTAGCACCACATATGATGTCAAACTCTAGTCTATCTCTCTGCCACTCTCCTCTCTGTCTCTGTCTATAAGCAAATACATAAATCTTGAAAATAAACATGTGGGGGAGATAGCATAATGGCTATGCGAAGAAGCTCCAAGGTCCAGGGTTTAGTACCAAAAGCCCCCACAATACCAAAAACCAGAGCTGAGCAGTGCTCTGACAAAAATAAAATAAATTAATAATAATAAATAATGATACAAACAAGAAGGCTAAAGTTACAGATTGGTTTTTAGAAATTATGTGATTGGAAAAAAAAATGAAAGCAAAAGAAAGTCAAACTAAGAGACAAAAATTGATAATGAAAAGTTTGCTAATGTGGAAAAAAAATCCAGAAACGATCAAAATAAAAATTATCACAGAGGTGGGGAAATAGCATAATGGTTATACAAAAAACTTTCATGACTGAGGCTTGGGAGGCTTCGCAGTTTCCTTCCTCATAACCACCATAAGCCAGAGATGAGCAGCGCTTTGTTTGGCTCTGTATGTTAACTCTCTTTTCAGCCACGAGGTTCCAGATGCTAGCATGATACCAACAAGACTTCCCTGGACAGACGACCCCATCAGTGTGTCCTGGAGCCCCGCTTCCCCAGAGACCCACCCTACTAGGTAAAGAGAGAGGCAGACTGGGAGTATAGATCGACCTGTCAACACCCATGTTCAGCAGGGAAGCAATTACAGAAGCCAGACCTTCCACTTTCTGCAACCCACAATGACCTTGGGTCCATACTCCCAGAGGGTTAAAGAATAGGAAAGCTATCAGGGGAGGGGATGGGATACGGAAATTTTTTTTGGCACATCTTTTTAAAAAATTTTATTTATAAAAAGGAAACATTGATAAAACCATAGGATAAGAGGGGTACAATTGTGTGGAGCTATACTCCTCTTATCCTATGGTTTTGCCAATGTTTCCTTTTTATAAATAAAAAATGATATAAAATATTATTATATATTAATATAATAATGTAATATATCACATATATAATAAAGTCACAGAATAGTTACCAGCTTAGGAAAAAAAAAAAAACAACAGATGCCTACAAAACTGACTTCTCTCAGGGGCTAGGCAGTGAGCCACCTGGTTAAGTGCACACAGCACAGAGCACAAGGACCCAGGCTCAAGCCCCTGGGAAGAGAGAAGAGAAATGAAAGAGCAGAAGCACATAAACAGAAAGGACAAAGAAGACTACTGTAAAAATAAAAAATGTTCTATTAGATTTGTTTGTGCTAAAATACATTTCAATTAATAAAATGTCAGAAAAAAATACTAGACCTACAAGTTCCCATTTCTAAGACTGTCCATGAAATTCTGCAAAGTGGAAAAAAAGAGTTGCAGATGCTAGTGCACTACTATTTAAGCACAATCCTTCTATACATGTAGTTACGATTTTACCAGTTTGCTGAATAAGGACAACATTATGAAAAGACATACCAGGTAGTTATAAAAGGCTACTGTATACTGGTGGAATGAGATTAGGGAGGAATCATTTTTTTTTTTTTTTTACTTTTCACTATTTGTTTAGTAATTGTGAGGACTTCACTACTCTAAGTTGTTTTTCAGACTGAGAGAGGCAGAGACAGAAAGACAACACAGCATAAAAGCTTCCTCCGACACACCCTCATGTGGGCAGGTTCTGTGCTCTCCCACCGATCCTCTGACTCACTCTGTGCGGCTAAGTGTTCTTGTCATCACAGGCACATTACCACTTAGGCAGTTTCAAAGCATAATGGTTGGTTTCTCCTTGTTCCTCCTTGATTGTCATAGCCCCATATCCTAGCCCTCAGGCCCCTTCTGGTCTCATCCACCTCACAGGCATATACACATCTAAGTCCCACTCAGGAGAAAACTGGGGTTACTTCCCACAAAAATTGTGGGTTGTGGTCAAATTCAGGGAGTATGTCAGGGTTTCTGTGAGGTTCACTTAAGTCTCTAGGTCACTTAAGAATCCGACAGGTCTGGAGAACACTGTGGAACTAGAAATAGGATCCACAGTCCTACAGATGGACACTCCAGGTCTCGGCTCTGGTCTGGCTAATTATGTTAGCTAAACCACATACACTGCAATTTGGACAATAAAAAATATAGGGGCAGAAGGGGAGAGCAAGAGATAGTTTGCAAGGCAGAGCATGTACACTTTACCATGAGTGAGAAGCAGAGTTCCAAACCCTCCCACCCATAAGGCAACTGCAGAAGGGAAATGTCATGAGCAGTGCTGTGGTATCTCTCTTCTCTCTCTTCCTTTCTCTCATCTTTTAAAGAAAAAAAATAAGTCCACTGGGAGTGGTAGGCACAGAGTCCCTGGTGGAAAGAAAGCAAGGAAGGAAGGCAGGCAGGCAGGCAGGAAGGCAGGAAGGAAGGAAGGAAAGAGAAAAAGGAAACAAATAAATGTGTGCTTATAAGGCCTGGGGAGGTATTACAGAAGATAGAACCTGGTTTTTTGAGATCCTATGTCCTCACAATTCTTCTTGTTTTTTTTAAAACAAATCTTAGTTTTTAACCTACATTTTATAGAGAACAGAACCAGTTTAACACATTTAAGACTATATTGTCTTGTCTCTTATTAAAGCAAAGCATGTGGATTGTTAATCTAGTTTTAGACTGTTTTTATCTACAAAATATGACAGGACATACTTAGACTTAATGAAGACCAGAGTAGTCATTGTAAACAAGAATTTCTCTCTCATGTTAAGGTTTAGACTGCCGAGATTATGGGAGTTCAGGTTCCTTCTTTTGTATTTTTTGTTGCCCTTGTTGAAATGAACATATTGCAGGACTGGTGGATTGGTTCTGCAAGCAATGAGACTGTGATAACCCGGGTGGCAAAATAAAGACAGGCAGAAAGGCAAAACAAGCAGAAAGACGGGGGGGGGGGGGGGGGGACAGAGGGGAAAATGGACATACCGTTGTCAATCACTCTACTTCCTAACAGGATAGGTGAGAGGTGAGGGAAGGGTGAAGGCAAATTTACACATCTGACAGTCAAAGCTCAATCCCTGGCTCTATCATAAACCAGAACTGAGCAGTGAGTGTTCTGGTCTCTCTCTCACAAAAATATATAAATCTAAAAGAGAAGAGTTAGGCAGGCACAGCGGAAAGTTGCACCTTCAGCCCAGCCTTGTTTATAGCTCACAGACGAGAGCGTGGCCACATGACCACACTCAGCTCCAAGCAAGGTTGAAAAGTGTAGTCTTTGCCCTTGTAAAAATTCCATGGTCATGGAAGAATAGGGAACCAGATCCTGGGGCAGGGGGACACATTGGTGAATTTTTAAAAAAAATCTTTTTCTTAAATCTTTATTTATTGGATAAAGACAGCCAAAAATTAAGAGTGAAGGGGGTGACAGAGAGGGAGAGAGACAGAGACACCTGCAGCACTGCTTCACCACTCGCAAAGCTTTCCCCCTGCAGGTGGGGAACGGGGGCTTGAACCTGTGTCCTTGCACATTGTAATACATGCACTCAACCAGATGCATCACCACCCAGCCCCCTCATTTTTAAAATTTTTATTATCTTTATTTATTGGATAGAGACAGTCAGAAATCAAGAGGGTAGGGGGAAATAGAGAGGGAGAGAGAGACAGAGAGACACCTGCAGCCCTGCTTCACCACTCATGAAATTTCCTCCCCTGCAGGTGGGGACCAGGGGCTTGAACCTAGGACCTTGTGCACTGAAATATGTAAACTTAACCAGGTGTGTCACCGCCTGGCCCCTCACTGGTGAATTCTATGTCAGCAGGAAGATGACTCTGATATGTTAGGTGAAAAACTAACTCCTAAAAGCAAATCTGTGAAATTTTTTTCCTTTTTACTGTCACCAGGGTTACCACTTGCATGATGAATCATGTGCTCCCAATTGCTGCCCCCCCCTTTCTTTAATTTGATAGGGGAAATTGAGAAGGGGAGAGAGAGATACACTCCTGCTCATGAAGCCTCCCACCAGCAGGTAGGGACAGGGGGCTTGAACCCTGGTCCTTGCACATGGTAATGTGTGTGTTCAACCAGGTGTGCCAACATACGACTTCAAGAGTCATTCTTCCTGCTCCAAACTCATTTCTACAGTCTTCCTGGGACCATAGTGCAGGCATCACTTGCAGTCCAAAAGGTAAAATACAACAAATTTTACTTCCCAGCAATGAGAATAAACTATACTGTAGATTATGTACCAACATGAAATCTAATGAGTGAGATACAAGTCACTCCTTTTACATCATGCTCAAAGACATGCAAATGAAAGTGAGTGGCAAACTGTTTATAGAGATTCACATATAGGGCGGAAAAGCAAATCCAAAACTCAGGTAGAGGATCCTGAAGAGGGATGGGGATGTACCAGGAAACCCTTGGGATGAAGTGCTGACATGAGTGGCTGACCAAACCGAGCTGGGAACAGGAGCACTCTTCTTAGCGTTTTAGTGTCTGACACGTTTCTCACATGAACATGAACCCTGTGACTGGCTGTCCAGCAGTGACATATCAGCTGGCAGTTAGATGGGAGGCAGATGGGAGCGTGCGGCCCCCATCTTTAAGTTAGTACATCTAAACACCTCTGTGCTCACCTCCACACCCCCAGGGGGCCTCACCTCTGACTGAATGGCCTTCCCCCACTGTTCTGTCTTTCCTGGCACCCATACCTAGTCTACACTAGGGTTTCCTCCCCTAGTCTAGACCCTCAGTGGGCATGAGAGGGCTGAGGTTGCTTTGTGAGCTGATTCTACCTGTTACTGGGCCTTTAAAAGATTTCCAGGCTCCAGAAGTTGTTTACTTAAAAAGACTCTCATAGTGTCACCCCCAAATCCCAGCATGTTCTGACTTAAATACACTCTGGGTCTCACTTGTTGCACCCCCCCACCCCCTGCCTTCTTGAGGAGACCCCCCCCCAACGGGTGTGGATGGGGATGAGGGGGGAGCCAGGGTAGGCTACACTCTGGCTCCTGCTTTCCTGAGTCTCCCAGATACTGGGCAAAGTAACATTTATAAACTAGGGGGAAAAAAATGATTCTATTGAGGGTGGGGGTAAATAGTTTACAGTACGGTTATTGACACATGGGCCCAATTTTTCATCTCCGCATGATGTATCTGCAGAACACTCTCACACCCTACCTAGTTTCCCCTCCACCATCATGCACCAAGACCCCAAAGCCCTCTTACCTGCCCCCCGCCCCCACCAGCCCCACCGCCCAATGCCTCGCTCGCCTCGCTCAGAGTCCTTTGCTCTGGTGCAACACACCAAACTCAGTCCAAGTTTCCTGAAAATTTTGTTAAGACGATTTCCCTTCCTTAAGTATAACTGATTACAGGTTTCTTTAAGATCAGCCAAAAGAGGAGGCGCAGGAACAGCAGCACTGTGTCCAGGAGAGCTTTTATTTGTACGGGACAGTTTTAAAAATACAGAATAAAATAGCTTTATCTCTACTATTATTCACAACATCTGGTCCAAATATTACATATTTTTAAAATACTTAAACGTTTAATGAAGCCATGTTAGAAAAACAATATGAAAATTCTTTTTAAAAACTCCATAAAGTACACATCTCAAAAAACAACCCCACCCCAGATACCCTCGGTATGTAAAATAAAAACGAGCAAACAAAATTCCAGAAGGGTATATAGTCAGAGTCAGTCACAAAAAAAAAAAAAAAAAAAAAAAAAAACAAGGAAAATAGAGGCATCTCTACTGTTTTAAGAACAGTCAGAAGTTTATTAATGGGTCAAAGATTGTTGCAAAGAAACAAAAAAGGGCATTAAAACTTGAAGTGTCAGTAAGATGGCAACATCGGGAAGGGTGTCCTCAGTGCCTGCAAACACACACAGAGCAAGGCTGGAGGTGCTGGGTGGTACTTAATGAGGAGTGACAAAGAGGCACAGTCGAGAACAACCTGAAAGGACAGGAATGCAGGTGAACTTACTTCCTTGCACTAATGGGCTCTAGGAGTCCATAGGCGAAGGCGAACACTGGCCAAACTGTGCATTCTTTTTGCACTACTCTGGCTGTGCCTGTGGGAGTGATGGAGGGTGGGAAATAGCCTATTTGGAGTCCAGATCTTAACGGGATGGAGAGCAACGCATGTGGCACGTGAGAGCTGTCGCTCTTCTCTAAACCCAGGGCTGGTTCCCAGGAGAAGTGGATCGTGCAGATGGTCAGGGACATATCCAGTCACTACCATGGTGCCCAGTAAGTGTGGCTTGGGAGTATACACACATGGGGCTTCCAAGCCACAGCTTCCTCTGGGCGTGGGTGCCTCCATCTCAGTGTCCACCCCAAGCACCACAGCTACCTGCAGGATGTTGCCTCTCTTCTACTAGGGCCAGATGGGTTCTAAAGCAAGGCTTGTGCCACAGCTCACCTTCTATCTGGTCTGGCCACTTTAATGACATCAGTAATATGGAAGATTATGGTTGCCATCTTCAAGTCTAAGCTGCTAATACCAGTATTTCAGCAGGGACATGAATTAAAGACATAACAACTTAGTTCACGGTCATAAAATAAACACATGGGTAAACAAAGTATACACACATACTAGAGATTCATCAATGGAGAAATTCTATCATCGCATGACATTGTCATGAAAATTACATCATTCCCTCCCTGGAAAACTGTGACCATTATCCTGGGTAGAAATGCTATTTTACTATATGGAAAATACTGCAATATTCATGCATAAACTGAATTGTCATCATGAAAATCAGTATTCTACAGTATAAAGCAACTCCTGTATGTGAATTTGTTACCATGAAAATGGGAAACCATTGGGACCCGTGATGCTTCATTCCAGCTGGTCTAGCCACTTGCCTTGATCAAGCACAAGAAAATTAACAAAATGTTAACATCTGAATCCTTTTAAGACAGATTCTGCACCAGTGAATCTAAACTGAATTCCCAAATTGAGAGTGAGACTAACTAGAGATACTTACTATTATTTTGTAAACCATGTTATTTATTTATTTTTAATCACACCCAATACTGAGGTCGCCCTGCCCTCCCTGGCTCCCTCTTCTGTAATACGGTCACCATCTACTGTCCTCATACTCTGTCCTTTTCACATCATGATTTCCAACATAAATGTGAAGATGTGGGCAGGTGGTCACCATTAAAATTGGAGAGTGAATGCCCTGCCTGCAGACATTTACCTCCATAAATGTTAAGCACTCTGTTGACCAAATAAGGTCTGGCAGCTACAGTCCCAGCAATGCATGCCCATGTACATGGGAAATGCAGTCACCCAGGCCCCTATACTCTTCCCCTTCAGATGTGTGCTTAAATGTGGGAAGCAGATAAATATTTGCTAGTCCACTCAACTCAAGAAGGGGTGAGTCTCCCAGGCTGTCCAGAAAATACTAGACTCAGTGGGCCTCCCGTCAGGCTGCTCTCTTTCTTCCCCACCTCCTGTTTTTCTTCTCCTCCTTGGACAGAAAGTTGATACCAACAGAAAAGGAGGGGCAAGAACTTTATTACAGGGAGGAGGTATGGTTACAAGGGCTTCCCTGCATATGCAAATGCCTGCAGAGTATCCCTCAGACCAGCAGACTGAAAAGCTCCCAATAAAGCTAAGAAGGGGCTCCAAGAAGGCAGAAGGGCTCTGGATGTGTGATGCCCACGGCAAGGCAAGTATTTATTGCCCATGCCAAGGGAAGATAGATGCCTGGTCCAAGTTAAGTTGATGGGATCTTACTTACAAATTACTGATGCCTTGCAGACTTTTGTTATTTGGTCCTTCTGCTCAACCAGAGAGCTAGGACACTGCAAATCTCTGGGATGTTTTGATCAGTTTCCCCCCATTTTTTTAAGCAGAGAAATTACAGTTGCAGAGCAAAATACAAAGAGAAGGGACTAAGGGCTGTCCACCATGTGGGCTTACCAGGTAAAGGGATGAAAATACTTAACCCATGTGTTTCTAAAGCAATTATGCTTCAAATACATGTTTTTTAAAAAAGACATAATAAACATACAAAATTAAATGCAATTGAAAATCTAAGGTCTTCACTTAATCTGCAGTAAGATCTTGGCAAAACAATGCAGTGGTTCTGAAGTGTTCTTGCCAGAATAAGCTTTGAAGTTTACTTTCCAGGAGTTGAGAGGGTGGTAGTGATACAATAATGCTGCCAAAGACATCTCAGTGTGGTGAAGCAGAGCCAGCTGCACAGACACAGGAGACAGGAATGACCACTGCCATCTAAGGCTCAACTGGATCAGTGACACCTAAGAAGCACAACCTCCTAGAGTGAGGGTATTGCTTTGCGCCTCAGGCTTTTCGTTTGGCTGAAAATTTTCAAACCAAATTCAACAGAAGTCATTTTTCTGGGTAAGAATTTAGTGTTATTCGCTAGGACTAGGCAGAAGGGCCTGCCAACTGCTTTTCTTACCACTTTCTACCATGATTTAAGAACAGCAGCATGGGGCTAGGGGATCTAATTGTCCTCTGTAAAATAAAGATCTACTGGCCATGCAGCATGGTAACACAGAGAGCTTTTCCTGCTAGCAAACAAAAAACAAAAACAAACAACAACAAACACCTCACAATACAACTGCAGTGATGAAAGTTCCCAGGATGTGGACCATTCGATATGGCAGCTGTTGGTTTCCCAGCTCCCCTTCTTCACAAAACAAATTCACGTAGAACTTAGCCCAAGGTTTCTGGGCCTTAGTAAAGTAGTCAGTTTTGATAAATAGGTTAGGCATTACAGTATTTACACTTTCATGGTATCAAGCAATACAAAACACAACCACAACAATGGTTACTAGCCTTCAAGAGCCATGACAACAAGCTTCCCTGATGGTGTCCACAGCTTTACAAATGCTGGTTCTTCTCCTAATTGGGGGGTAAAGGGTGGGGGTGAGTAATAGGGATGCAAGGGAAGAGGATCACATGGAAAAACACTGATTTTAAAAATATGCTATAGTCAATAACATTAAATAGGAATAAAATCTTGTAATTACAGACATGTGCGACAATAACTGACATCCACATGACAGCAGAGCCAAGACTCCCATCCACATGCGGGGTGCCCCTTACCTGGCACTCTACCCCCTCATACCAGCTAGTAGTGATAATGTCATAAAGTCTCTCAGCTGCTATTTGTTAGAGGAGGAGGAGCAGCAAGTATAAGACGTGCTGACCCCACCTGGATCAGAGTGGCACTGAGAAAGAGCAGTTGAGCATCAGGTACTGATTCCCAACTACTCACTTTCCTCTTAAATCCACCAAACAGATTTTCATTCTAAACAATATTTGTGCAGGCATAGAGGAAGTATGCCATTGTTTCTAATTAGAGCAACAGCCTCCTTCTGAGAGCTTTTGGGAATAGGAATCACACTTGACCAGCTGTGACACTGTGAGGCTACCGGTGCCCTCTGACCAGAAGAGGTCTTGTGCGCACAGAACGAGGTCAAATAAAAAAGCAGGAATAGGGGCTAGGGATGGTGCACTTGGTAGAGCTTACATGTCTTGGTAGAGCATAAAAGGACCAGGTTGGTTCAAGCTCCCAGTCCACACCTGCAGAAAGAAAGCTTCACAGTGAAGTGATGCTGCAGGTGTCTCCCCTTTCCCATTCGGTTTTTCTTTCTATCTATAAAATGAATTAAAAATATAAATTAAAAAATGATTAAAAAAAAAAGGCAGGGACAGAAAGCCCTGGATTATTCTGGAGGCAGCTTTTAGGATGATGGAAAGGCATTGAAAACAAAGAACTACTATCGATCTCAAATGTCCACTCCCACAGGGGGAGAGGAACTTTGAGTTTAGTGACCACAGCCAGCAATGGCCACTCAAAGGCAAAGGGTCAAGGTCTTAAATAAAGAGACAGATGAGACATCATATTAAACACAATCACCACCCACAACAATAACCAAAAAGCTACTTGTTATCTGTCTTAGCTCTGGGGTACAATATGTAAATGCAGATATACAAACATGTATGTTACTGCTTGTTACTCAGCAAGGAACTACAGATACAGGCCCCACTGCAGCCGGGCCACAGGGCAAGCTACAGCTATACCGTGGCCTGCGAGTCTTCATCTGAACTCCGACTCTTCCTGAGGCCTTTCCATGTGTAGCCCACAAAGGTAGGGCTGATGGGTAAGTAGCTGAAGCATCTGAATTTTTTAATAACGTTCATGCCAAATGGCAAATCATAGGATTCCATGCCATCCAGAGACTTGCTCCCTTTGCTCACACCCTTCTTCCATTTCCTGATGCCTCTTTCCTCTGGAGTGCCTGTGGGACATGGAAACACACACACAAACACACACACGGAATGCTTGTTTAGTCTGATATTCTGTCAAAAACTGAAGGTTCCCAACATGCTGTCCCATAGATCAAATCTGACCAGGTGGAAGCAAAGAGCACACTTAAAAAGTGTAGTTGGTGTTCAAACGAGAACTCTATGAATCACTAGTGCCCACACACAATAGATGAGGCATTACAATATTTACACTTTCATGGTATCCAGTGACCCATTTTTCCTATCCCCTCCCAACAACAACGAGAGACACACTCAGTTAAACACACAGAGTACAAAGTGCAAGGCCTCACACAAGGATCCAGGTTCAAGACCCCCGCTCCCCACTTGCAGAGGGAAACTTCACCAGCCGCAAAGCAGGTCTGCAGGTATTTCCCTATCTCCTCTGCCCCTTCTCAATTTCTCTCAATCCTATCCAATAAAATGGGGGCGGGGGGCAGAAGCAGTGGATTCGTAGTGCCGGCACTGACTCCGAGAAATAGCCCTGGAGGCGAGGGGTGGGCTGGGGAGGGGGAGGCTCTCCTAAATGCAAAACTGATCCTGAAAATGAAGTCCAGAATCTTTTCTTTTCACCCCCTCCCCCAGGGTTATTGATGGGGCTCAGTGCCTGAACTACAATCCACTGCTCCTGGAGGCTATTTTTTCCCTTTTGGTGCCCTTGTTGTTTATCATTGTTGTTGTTGTTATTATTACTGTCATTGCTGTTGGATAGGACAGAGAGAAATTGAGAGCATAGGGGAAGACAGAGAGGGGGAGAGAAAGAAAGACATCTGCAGACCTGCTTTACCGCTTGTGAAGCGACCTCCCTGCAGGTGAGGAGCTGGGGGCTCAAACCAGGATCCCTACAGCGGTCTGTGCCCTTTGGGCCATGTGTACTTAACCTGCTGCGCTACCGTCCGACCCCCAAAGTCCAGAATCTTATTACATCTTATGCCTCTACTACCTGGTCACTGTATGCATGAACCCACTACACACATACAAGGAGCAGTGTTACACTGTCCTGTTCTATTAGTGTGTATGGTAAGTGTGTGCATGTGTTGGGGGAGGGGGGTATTTGTCATGTTGTCCCCACTGGCCATCCTGTGATGAATGTGTGTTTAACACTCTGCATCCGTGGACACGGGTTAAGGAGGAAAATCTGGCATACAACTCCTGGATGGCTGTTCACATAGCTCCATGAGAGACGCCTGGGGAATGAGTCTGAGTCTACAGTGCTGCACACAGGAAGCTCGTTATTTTCTTACATCTCAGCTACGCCCTCCCATGGGCATTTCAGCAACAACACTGAGTTTAATTTCCGTTTGAATAGCTCCTGTGCCTCTCAATTACTTCTCAGGAGAGTAAGAGAATGTCAGATTTATGAGTGTCAACCAATTTATGCACATGATTCTTCTCTGCCTGGTCTCTTCTTGAGCCTTTTTTGGAGATGGGCTGGTTTTGGGGGGGAGAACCACAATAAAACTTCCAAGCCCAAGAATAGACATCACCCTTCCTTAAAAGCAGATAGCCACTGCATCCACGGCTGCATCACACGCTGACACACAGCGGCTTCCCTGGGAAGCTAGCAAGGACATCAGCACATACTAGTCTGTTACCCAGCACCTGGCACACGGGGCCTCCCAAATAACCCCAATGCATCAAGGGTTATGGGCGTCCAACCTGCACGTATCTGTCAGTGGTTGATTTTGGCAGCAGACTGAGTTTACCATAATGTCTTTTAGTCTTAACTGGGGTCCTGCCTTTGGAACAACCTATTTAAAGGACAAACTCCCCAAAGAGAAATACTGGAGGCTGTTGCCAGCTGGCCGAGGGAAGTGTGTGAACCCAAGTGCAGCGCACCTAGGAGAAGGCAGGCAGCCTGCAGCACACCCAAGGCATCTCACTGTTGTTTTGCTGCTTTTTTTTTTCTTCATGTTTTATTTGTGATTCATAGTAGGCTACATGATTGTAAGATTACTGTGCAGAGTTCCACATCACACCCAAAGTTGTGTCCCCACCCTCTACCTCCCTAAGATAACCACAAGTCTTAGAAACAGTTTGCTTGCTTCCGGTTTTTTTTCCTTTCCAAATTTATTTACTTATTCTGCCTCCAGGGTTATCGCTGGGGTTCGCTGCCTACACTATGAATCCACTGCTCCTGGTGGCTATCTTTTTTTCCACTGCTATTGTTGCTGTTGCTACTATTGTTGTTATTGTTGGATAGGAGAGAAAGAAATTGAAAGAGATGGGGAAGACAGAGAGGGGAAGAGAAAGATAAGACACTTGCTTCAACGCTTATGAAGTGGACCCCCCTGCAGGTGGGGAGACAGGAGCTCAAACTGGGATCCTCGTGCCTGTCCTAGTGCTTCGCACTATGTGCACTTAACCCAGTGTCAGTCCCCTTTTCCCTCCTTTTTAAGTTCATGTAAATCAGATATCTAGGTTCCACACATGAATGAAACCATCTGGTAGTTGATTTTCATCTCTTATTTTGTTAAGCATAGTCAACTCCAGTTCTGTCCATTCTGTCCCAAAGAACACAATACCATCATTTTTGATGGCAGAGTAGTATTGCATGGGGTATATATATATATCCCATAACTTCTTTAGCTTTACTGCTTTTTCTAAAAACACAGTGGCCCTCCTCTCCCCTTCCCCCAGCCCTTATCCATGGATTCACTTTCTATAGTTTCAGCTGCCCATACTCAACTTCAACTGTGGCTCAAAATATTATGTACAAAAAGATACTGAGAGAGGGGTCAGGTGGTGGCGCACTTGGTTGAGCACACACGTTACAAAAAGATAGAGAGACACCCCACATCCATGTAACTTTATAGTATATTATCACTGGTTTATCACTGATTATTTATTGTTCATCGTTTACTGTGCTCAATTTACAAACTGGGTTTTGTCATAAGTATGTATGTTTAAAAAAAAACAATATATTCAGGATTAGATACTATCTAGTTTCAGAAATCCACTGGGATTCTTAGAATGCATCCTTTGGGTAAGGCTTCTACTTTAATTTATCAAGGATCGGAGAAAAAAAAATAGCAGGCTGTCTAGCAAGTCAGCAGTTCATAAAAGGAGGTTGGGAATGTCCTTGAGCTACAAAGGAAAGCTTTAAAACCAGTAATGACTTTGAACTGATTTACTATGTCTGAATAGCTTATTTATTTGGCCAGAAAGAAAAAAAGGCGGGGGGTAGCTTAGATATGTAATAAGCATGCCTGAGATGTACCACGTACCTGGAATGGTGTTATCCAAAATAAAAGCTACACAACCTCCTACAAACATAGCAGTTGTGAGAAGAACATTCAACACCTGGTCGATTCCACTTATCCCTAGAAAAAAGAACACAGTGAAAAGGTGGCTGCCATAGGCAGGACAGCCTGCTTTTGACTCAGAAAGGAGCACTGGAGTGAGTTCCCAGTCAGCCCCGTGCATGAGGTATGCAGTTCACCAAATCAGTAGGATCCTCAACAGAAAATAAAAGTTGTTGGTATGTATATGGAGAAATAGAGACCCACATTTATAGCTGATGGAAATGTAAAGCTGTTTGCTGTGGGGAAGTTTGGTGGTTCTTCAAAAAGCTGAGCATATAATTACTATATGACCCAGCAACATGGGGTAGGCACAAAAGAAATGAAAACAAGTACTCAGTCAGTTCTCATTATTGGCAGATTCCATATCTGTGAATTTACTTACATACTAGAGTTTATTTATAGCACTCCCAGTCATTCACAGACATGTTTAACATGCATATTCCCACCTGAAGTCAAACAAGGTGATATACCCTGCCATTTTATTACAGTAGTCATACTGTGTTTAGCATTCCACAGTACTGCATTTTTGCACTTTTTTTGTTGTTGTTGCTGATTCTACTATTTAAAATGGCCTATGTACTATCTAGTGTTCCTAACTGAAAGGTTCTAATGAATGTTCCCTATAGAAAAGAATGTGTGTTAGATGAGCTTCACTCAGACATGAGTTACAGTGCTATTGGTATTTGCTAATTTCATATTCACAGTGTCGTTACAAACTACAACTACCACGAATAAGAGCTGACTATACCTGCATGCTTAGGTTTACAGTAATATAGAGGTCACATACTACAAGAATTCATTTATATGAAATATTTGGAACTGCAATCTAGTGGTGGCACAGTGGATTGAGCCTTGGACTCTTGAGCACGAGGTCCCAACTTGATCCCTGGTGTTGCATGTGCCAGACTGGTGCTCTGACTCTCTTTCTCATTCAAAGGACGGAGAAAAATAAATAAATAAATAAATAATCTTTCCAGAAATTGTGGAGTAATGCAGGTGTGGCAAAATCCTGGTGCACCAAAACAAAGGTAAAAAAAAAGTCAGCTATAAAAAGTATTTAAGATGTTTTCCTTTTCTGTGTTCTTCCTAACACTGAGATAGTGAAATAAAAGGAGTTAAAAGGATCACTTAAACTTGAATAAAAAGCAGCTACAATGCCAGTAGAAAAAGCATGTATTTCAACGTCTATAAGGCTGAGTCTCAAGAAATTTTATACACAACCATCTTTCTTTAAAAAAAAAAAAAAAAATTTTTTTTTGCCTCTAGGGTTATCACTGGGGCACAGTGCCTGCACTACGAATCCACTGCTCCTAGAGGCCATTTTTCCTCCTTTAGTTGCCTTTTTTTTTTTTATCATTGTTGTGGTTATTATTATTGCTGCTGTTGTTGCTGTCGTTGGATAGGACAGAAATGGAGAGAGGAGGGGAAGACAGAGAGGGAGAGAGAAAGACAAGACACCTGCAGAACTGCTTCACTGGTTGTGAAGTGACTCCCCTGCAGGTGGGGAGCCAGGGGTCCGGACAGCTTAACCTGTTGCTCTTCTGCCTGGTCCCCCTTTTAAAATTTTATGAATTATTGAATAGAGACAGAGAGAAATTGAGAGGGGAGGGGGAGACAGAGAGACAACTAACTGCAGCTCTACTTTACTGCTTGTGATGTGTCTTCCCCCTCTCCCCCAGCAGGTAGGGACCTGAGGCTTGAACTTGGGTCCTTGCGCACTGTAATATGTGCACTTAACCAGGTGTGTCACCATCTGGCCCCAAGAAATTTTATATTTCAGTAAAGCACTAGTATAAGAAATTGAAAGAATTCAAACAGAGACATTTTCCTAAAGGAGCCCCATGAAAACAATGAGATCTTAGCAAGTACAGGCATTATGTGCAGATAAACAGAAGCCAAGCGAAATCCATAGGCAAACGTTCCCCAAAACAATTCCTAAAGTCACAGAATCCCGTCCAGCTGGTGATGAGCAGCTTTAAAACCCCCCAACCCCTGATTAATAGCCTGATTTTCCTTACCTGTGACAAGAGGGTTCTGTCTGAGGTAACTTGGAAGGACAAGCCCAAAGAAGATTGAGAAACCAAGCACAAAGAGGTTCCGGGAAGAATTCAAATCAATGAACTGCAGGTTGGAGAGTCCAACGGCTGTGATCATTCCTTAAGAAGAAAAATATGAGATTGTAAGTTCTTCTGATCTCATCTTAGGCCTGAAAGACAGAAAATTCACAGAAGACACACTCCCTATCGTGTCTTCTTTCTGTCCCATCAAAAACAATTTAGAGAGCAGAGAAGCAATAGGGTAGGGGCCAACATGTGACCTTAGGTCTCTGACCCAAATGACCACTATGGGGGTTGAAACATGACACTATGTTCTAACCAATCAAGAAACTAAGGGTATTGAGTTCCCCTTAAAATATCTATGCAAACATTTCAACTAATTTGGGAAACCTACTCAAATACCTGGTTTCTGATGATCACCAATGGATATATAGAGATCAAGCCAAGTCTCATGATAAAAAACAGTCAGTTTCAAATAGTCCACTCACTGGGGAAGGTATCTGAGTGAAATCAAAGCTCTCTTTAACACACCCTACACCCCCTCTCCTTTCCATCTCCCCTTCCTCTCAATTTCTATAAATAAGTAAATGAAATAAATTCACTGTTATTTTCAATCTTGCTAAAGGGATTCACAAGCAAATATGAAGGAAAATGAGCCTGTGTCATGGAAATGGGGTTTTACCGAAGAGAGTACAGAAGAGGGCGCCAAGCACTGGATCTGGGAGAGAGGCGAAGAGGGCGCTGAACTTTCCAATCATGCCCAGACCAAGCATGAGGGCTGCTCCGTACTGAATCACTCGGCGACTGCCAACCTGCAGGAAATGCGGGGACCAAGTGCTCAACAGGAGATCTCCACACAAGTCCCACCCCAGGGTAAATGTGACAAAATCTAGATAATTGTGACACTGTTAGCGAGAGAGCTCAGTTTCATTTCACATTGTGGGCTGAACTCAACACACAATTACTATAAAGATACCCAGAGTTAAAACAAACAAACAAACAAACAAAAAACCCCTCTCCACCACCTTTTCTTCCTGTCAGTCAGCTGACTCCTCTGTTCCCCTGAACTGTGGGGTCTCTGTTGGCTCAGCTTTTGCTGCTCTGAGCATCGATGATGTCACTGCAGCACACACCTGCTCCTGCACTTGGCTCCTGGGTTTGACTGTCTACAATCAGAGTGAACTTCTAGTGATTAAGTGTAACTGCTACATACACTTTGTCCCTGCTTCTCTCATTTCGGCACCCTAAATCAAACGCCCCCCACCCCAGCTAAATATTTCTATAACTTCCTCCCCTCTTGGTAGCTTGCCCATGAGGTGGTGCAGTACAGAGGTCAGAAAGTGCAGAACTTTGGAGCCAAGATTCCTGGCTCCCTTCTCTACTCCACCTCTAACCACATGTGAATGGCATTAGCCTCTCTGGGTGGCAGGATCCTTGTTTTCTAGAATAACCTGGTGGTTTTGCTTTGGGGATTAAATGAGATGAGATGTGTGAAGCAGTCTGATCAGCTCCTGGCAAGCAAGAGGCTATCTGATAGCTGCCCACCTGGGTTTGCCTGCCTCTGCCCTGCCTACATATCCTCTAGTGTGGTAGAGCTCAGTCCCTTGCCTAGGTGCCCTGGCACGCATGAAATATAACTCACTTCTCAGTTTCTCTTCAAGAAAGTTACTCCCACCAGCAAGCTCTCTGCTCTGAGCCCAGCCCAGCCCAGTCCGGCTGGAGGTTCACCACCTGTTCTCCAGAGTGTATCAAGCATGCCCAGGAATGCCATTTTCCTAACCCCCTTCTGGCCAGTACAGACGCATCATGCAAAATAATATCCAAATGACTCTCACCCTGGAGTCAAGGTGTTCTAATTCCAGTAAGTGGCTTCCCCTTTGCTTGGCCTCTTTCCCCTGTGCATGTCCCATGTGATCACATCTACGTGCTAAGCCTGCCCTCAGCTTCTAAATGCTTCCACTAGCCTACTGTTACCAGGTAGTAGGACATGGAGTTCTTAAGAGTTACTGTTAAAGAGTTAAGTGCACTTAAGAGTTCTGCACTGCAGTCCCTGAGCTGTGCCATTTCTTCCCTGGAAAATATTCCAAGGATATACATTGGGTAAGAAAAGGCTGCAGGAATGTTTGGGAGAGTATCCTCAGGCTTTAAACAGAAAACTGTTGGATGCAGGGAGTTCAAGTTAATTTAAGCAAAATGTGAGATTCAGCCCCTCGGTTGTACTAGTCAAGTGCTCAGTGGGCACACTTCTCCGGGGGTACCCACATGTCAGATGGGGCCTATGGACAACATTCCCACCACTGCTTGGGCTTCTCATAGACAGAGTTGGTCTAGCGCTTCCAGAAGACCCAAGAGACCAACTGGTTAAGAATCAGTCCAATGTTTTACTAGCCAATATTGAATTGACCACCCGGACTGCATATATCTGAGCACACCCTGGAGGCCATGCTCTGTAGTTCCAAAATTCATGCAAACTGGAGAGCAGAGCAGAAAGCAAGATTGATGCTTCACTGTATTAAGGCTTTTGCATTTATAGATGGATCTTTTCCAAAGTTCTCTGTCTTCCTGCCTCATAAAGTCTTAGAGACAGTTTGTGGTTTGGCTACTTTCCTCCCGCCCCAATTTCATGTGTTTCAATTCTCCATATTCTACATATGAGTAAAACTAGCCAGCTGTTGTCTTTTGCCTTATTGCAGTAAACACAATCACCTCCAGTTCCATCTATTTGGTCCCAAATTACACAACTTTGGTGGTGGGTCTGCTGTGGAACTACACAACTGTAACTTAAAAACCTTGTAAACCCCTATTAAATCACAAATATAAATAATCAAATAAATAAATATGGTCCGGGTGGTGGCAAACCTGATTGAATGCATGGGTTACCATGCATAAGGACAGGGGTTCAGGTGGAGGGAAGCTTCACAAGTGGTGAAGCAGTGCTGCAGGTCTCTTTCCCTCTCTCTCTCTCTCTCTCTCCCTTCTCAATTCCTGTCCTATCAGATAAAGAAAAGTAATATGAAAAATTAAAGTAAAATAATATAAATAAATCAATCTTTTCCAGCAAAAATAACTTACAATGTGAGAACATATAAAATGCATGTAGGGGTGGGGGGATAGATAAGAAGATAAGTGGAAAGCATTATATTCAAGCAACTGTGCTGTTACGATTGATTTTTCTTTATGGGGGTTAATAGGTTACAGTAGACAGTGAAATACAGTAGTTGGTACATGTATAACATTTCTCAGTTTTCCATATAACATTCTAACTCCCCACCTAGGTCCTCCTCTGCCATCATGTTCCAGGACCTGAACATACCCCCCTCCCACCCCAGAGTCCCTTATTTTGGTGCATTACACCAGCTGTTACTACTGTTATGCTAAATGGGAGCCTAGTAGGGAGAGAAACTATGAGGAGTCAGAGGGTTCCCTGGAGATGGTCCTGAGTGGTGAGCAAGAGTTTAGTGGAGGAGAAGCATCAAGGCAGAAGGAACTGCTTGTGCAAAGACCACCCCTTAGCAGGGTCAGTCCTGTTAGGCATGCAGTATGGTGGGTCAGGCTGTCCCAGGGAGGCCTAAACAGTAACTCTTACATGTATAGAAGGCTGATAAGCACCCCCCCCATTTTTTTTTTTTTAGTTATCTTTAGCCATTAAAAAAAGGCCATTTTCTTCAATGAACATTAACTGAGTATCCATTGTTTCTTTCTGCTCTGAATACTAAAGACAGTTGTAAAATCCCAGGCCTCCTGCTGTCCACTCCTTGTAATCTCCTCTCTGAGCTCTGACTCAGGTTCTGCCTTTGGGGCCACTGACTGCACTTTGACTTTCCAGTCTTCAATAGTCTGGATATCAAAGCTGCGTCTCAAGATAACCACTAGAGAGATATGAACAACCAGGGAGATGGTGTTTCCTCTGTTTCTAGAAATAATCTTAGGTGTGGTCTGGGAGGTGGCACAGTGAATAAAAGCACTGTACTTTCAAGCATAAGGTCCTGAGTTCAATGCCAGGCAGCACATGTACCTGAGTGATATCTGGTTCTTTCTCTCCTCCTATCTTTCTTAATAAATATATAAAATCTTTAAAAAGTAATCTTAGGGCTAAATATCATAATACATACCATCATGTTATTAATCACAGTATTTTGTAAACTCTCTTTGTAGACATGGGCATAGAGACTTAGGGAGGAGATATGACTTGTCCATGGTCAACACGGGGAGAAAGTGATGGAGCCAGGGTTGGAGTTCAGAGCCACCTTGCCACCATGCCATGGCGCTCCACAGAGAAGCCCTGCATGTGGAATCCAACTCCTCAGAACTCAAGAACACTTAATACTGTATTTTACTGTTGGCTATAATTCACTAATCCACAAACAAAGGGGGGAGAAAGGGGAAGTGGGAAGAGAGCAGCCTTTGCTCTGAGTCAAACAATCTGAAATGTTCATATGTGTATGTGGAATACCATGACTGGATAAAAGACAGCAGTTATTACAGTTGTCGGGAAATGGAGGTGGACTTATTGGAAAATCCAGAGATCACTTAGAAGCTTGACCCAATGGCCCAGACCTGTGCTGTCCAACAGAAATTTCTACAATGATGGAAATGTTATATATTTGCTGTTCTTTGAGGTCACAAGCCACATCTGCTGTCCTTTGCAGTCACTAACCACTGAGTCCTTGAAATGTGGTGTGACTGAGGAACTGTGTTTTTTAACTACCGTAAACTTGAGTCACATGCAGCTACTAACCACTGAGCAACACAGATTAAACATCAGCAGATTTCAGACCTGACTTTTACTCAGAAAGCTGATCTGTCCCAAGTTCTCCAGCTTGACAGTGGGCAGAACACAGTCTAGAACTTCTGCTTCCTTTTTCCTAGACAGGGTTCTTGCATCAGTATCTGGCTCAGGCCACAGAAAATTTTCTGCAGCAAGTGGACTGTTCCCACCTGAACACACCTGAATAAATGGCCTGATTATGCCCTCTTGACTCAGGGCAATAAAAACCTATTCCAGGGCTGACACAGCTCTTGAATGGATGATACTTTTGCCTAGGGGAGGTAGAGCAGAAAGGGATTCACAGGGTAAATGAATTAGCTCATTGAAGAAGTGCTGGCAGGGGGCATTTTCAGAAAAAGCTGGCACCATTCAAATTGTAATAAAGATAATTACTCCCCAAACCACCCTAGTCATAGTTTGAATGAAACCTCAAGGAGTATCCACGTTCACTCCCTGCAGTGGCTCCCAGGTTAAGTTACCTGGCGATATGTTTTTAAATGAGCACAGAGAGGGAGCTGGCTTGTTAAACAGTTTCCCCTAAGAATCCCTTCATCTCCAACAAATTTTACTGTCATTTTGGATCAAATAACAAGTTGATAGTTCAGGGTGGGGGAGATAGCATAATGGTTATGCAAGGAGACTCTCAAGCCTGAGGCTTTGAAATCCCAGGTTCAACCCCCCACATCACCGTAAGCCAGAGCTGAACTGTAAAAACCAAAAACAAACAAACAGCCCCTCCCCCCAAAAAAATCACAAAAAACACAAGTTGACACTTCATGGCAGTAAGCTGGCTGTAGAGCTAAAGGCATATGTGCTGTCCGCTGCCCGTTTGACCTCTCCCTTACCTCTGTGTGAGAAACACCTGCTTCTGCCCAGAGTAGCAGCAGGACCCCGGGGAAGGTCAGGTGCCCATGGAGCAGTCCTCACATTCCATGAACAGAGTGGCAAGTGGAGTTACCAGCACACTGGAACTTGAGCAAGGGCACAACTTGTAGGAAAACCAACTAACTACCTCTCATCTGGCATTGCAGTCAAGATTAACCAAAGTCAGCATCTGGTTTCTTTTTAACCAATTACAGAGGTCAAATGGTTCTAGCAGGCTCTGGCTCACCTCACAGGTTCTCAGGATCCAGGGCTCAGTGAGGGAAATCTGTGACTCACACAGGCTATCATAGTTCAAACAGTTTCTAGCTGCACATATATGACAACCAGAGGCTGAGCTGCATGCCTCAACATCTTGGCAAACAGCCCACTATGGCTCAAGGTAACTGGGACATAGAACGTAGTTGCTAGTAATATATCTGGAAGGCCACAGAGCAGACTCTGGAGGGAAGCTGGATAGTTAGTTATCTGTTTGAAATGGGGTGGGAAGGGGAGGCAAGGAGGGCATAGGCCCAGACCTTGCTTCAACCTGAGGCTGTGGCTCGTTCAATCCACTAACTACACTAGAGAGTTCAGCTGGGAGGGTTCTGTTATTACAGTTCGAAAGCAGTAAAGTTTGTTCTTTATTGTGAGTGGAGAGCTAGTGTCACTTCCTACTAGGTCTTCCCAGGCTCCATCCAGCACACTCCTGACCCCAATGATCTATTCTCATCATCACAGCTGGACTGATCCTTAAAAGAATGACAGTCACTACACCAAGAACACCCCCTTGTCTACTTAGTATCTGATGACCCTGGTGATCAGCAACATGCTGGCCTGCTATTTTTTTTATTCTATTTTCTTGCCAGCAGGGTACTGCTGGGGCTCAGTGAAAGTACTACGAATCCACTGCTCCAGTGGCCATCTTTTTTTTTTTAATTTGATAGGACATATAGAAATTGAGAGAGGTGGAGAAGATAGACAGATAGACAGACAGACAGACAGACAGACAGAGACCTGCAGACCTTCTTCACTGCTCATCAACTGTTCCCCTTTCAGGTGGGGAGTGGGGGCTCAAGCCCAGGTTCTTGCACATGGAAACAATGTATACTCAACCAGTGTGCTCCTACCTGGCCCCTAGTCTGCTCTTGTGACAGAACTTTGCTCTGTCCATCCTTTACCCAAATACTGTTTACCTAGGTACCTGTATGGCTCTCTCCCTCGCTGCAATCTTTGTTCAAGGTCATCTTTTTTTTTAAATTATTTATTTATGAGACAGACAGGAAAAGAGAGAAAGAACCAGACATCACTCTGATACATGTGCTGCCAGGGATTGAACACAGGACCTCATGCTTGAGAGACCAGTGCTTTATCCATTGTGCCACCCCTGGACCACTCAAGGTCATCTTCTCAATGAGGTTTAACCTGATCACCACATTTAATACTTACTCACTTCACTCTGTATCCAAGCACCCCCCCCCCCACGTTTCTATCATATTTGCTGTTCTTCCTGTGTATTTGTCTTCCTCTCCTAGACTGTAAATTCCACAAGGATAAAGATATTCTTTTTTTATGTACTGCTGTGTGTTTCAAGTGCCTGACACAGTTACCTGGCACAGACTCTTAATAAAAATAAAATTAATAAAAATTCGTACATGTGAAGGAATGAGCATTCAGCAGCCCACTTGAGCATCCAAAGATGTTCCAAAACACACTGATGAGTGTGTTTCACTGATGAGAAAAGGGAGGTGGAGGAAGATAACCATGTCAGAATCAGAAGCCTTCCATTTGGAATTTATGGTGATCAGACAAATCAATGAATTGAGTTAATGTTTAGAGGCCCTACCATTTAATTAGAAAAATTACTGTACCTTAGTAATTCCCAAAACTCCAATATTGGGACTGGATGAAGTAGAGCCATTCCCAGTACCAAATATGCCATCCAATACGCAGGAGAGGCCCTCCACAAAAATGCCCCTAAAATATAAATGGAAGAGAGAAACATGCATTCAATGGGAGAAACACCCTGAATTATCCCCAAATGACTATGACTCAAAGGCAGGGCTCACAGACCTGTAGCCTGATACTCCCTGGGTGGGTTAATAACACACACTGGGAGGTTAACCTGGGAGGGTTAGTAATGCAGTCTCAGGTCCCACTCCAGACCTGTTGAAGCAATACTTGCTTTTTCACAGTACTCCTCGTGTTTATTTGATTGTGAGGGGCTCCTGTTTTTAACATTTTAATGGGGGGGGGGGTTGTTAGTAGTTTACAGTACAGGTACTGACAGTGTGGGGACCATTCTTCATTTGTCGGTGGTAGGTGTCTGCAAAACACTCTTGTGCTCAACGTAGGTTGTTTTCTACCATCATGAACCAAGACCCCATCCACTCCCCTAATCCACTCCCTCCCCTTGTTCCCCCAAGTCCTTTGCTCTGTCTTTGTTTCTGAAGTTCTGCCTATGGGAGGTATTCAATCTTCTCTTTCTGGCTCATCTCACTTAACATGATGCCTTCAAGCTAAATCATGTATTATACAAGGCATTAAGAGATTACTCCAAGTGGTCAAGCAGGTGGTACAGTTGCAAGAGTACTGAACCTCAGAGCATGAGATCCTGAATATGATTCCCAGCATCATATGTGCCAGAACGATGCTCTGATTCTCTCTCTCATCCTCTCTCTTACTTAATCTTTATTTTAAAAAATTGCTCCAAAGTAAAAAATTTTCACCAGGAAAAAGAGTCAATTGTTGGGATCTAAGATAGACACAGGTCCATTAACTAATTTGATCTCTTTACTAGTAATAAATAGTTTGGGTATGAAGGAAATGTTTTGTGATTTTATAAATACCGAAACTTTTCAAGAAGATGTTTAAAAAGGATTATATGTAATAGTCAGGGAGGGGGGTCAGGCGGTAGGGCAGCAGGTTAAGTGCACGTGGCGCAGAGCGCAGGGACCGGCGTAAGGATCCCGGTTCGAGCCCCCGGCTCCCCACCTGCGGGGGGGGGGGGGTCGCTTCACAGGTGGTGAAGCAGGTCTGCAGATGTCTATCTTTCTCTCCCCCTCTGTCTTCCCCTCCTCTCTCCATTTCTCTCTGTCCTATCCAACAATGAACAATATCAACATTGACAACAACAATAATAACCACAACAAGGCTGCAACAGCAAGGGCAACAAAAGGGGGGGGGGTGGCCTCCAGGAGCAGTGGATTCATGGTGCAGGCACCAAGCCCAAGCAATGACCCTGGCGGCAAAAAAAAAAAAAAGTCAGGGAGGTGGACAAATTAAAAAACCACAGAACTAGCATATATGAGGCCTCTTAAGTTCAAGCCCTAGCACAATATATACTGCTGTGGTTCCTTTCCATTCAGCAATAAATCATTTTCTTAAAAAGTACATATGGGGTAGGGTAGTGGCACACCCTGTTGAGCACACACATCACCATGTGCAAGGACCCAGGTTCAAGACGGGTCCCCACCTGCAGCAGGGAAGCTTCACAAGTGGTAAGCAATGATGCAGGTGTCTCTAACTCCTCTCCCCTCTCAATTACTCTCTATCCTATCAAGTAAAATACAGAAGGAGGGAGAAAGGGTATATCAAAGGAATTTAATTATCTACAATAGCTTCACTAGAAAAAGCAAAAATCAGGCCTGTAACCTTAATAGAACCAATGTAAGGGATACTAAGACACCAGTCCACTGGGTCTCAGCACAAATCCCTTTCCAGAGGGGCAATGACAGGCTGGAGAAACGGGGGTTAAGGGGTGATCTGGGATACTTTCTCTTTGCTAAAGCCTCCACAGCATTCCCTTTGTTGTAGGCATCCAGAAACCTAAGAGCAAATATATTGAGAACAAAATCCCCATAGCTCATGGACTCTAGACCCTCGGGTTTTATTTCTGCTTTTCTTGTCTCTATTTATATGCATCATAATTCAGAATAGATGATGCAGCATCTCTAGGAATAACTGAGAAAATAAGAAATCTCTGGGAGTAATGCTGGGGAGATAGCATAATGGTTATTTTCCAAAAAGGCTCCAAGGTCTCAAATTCAAGCTCAGCATCACCCTAAGCTAGAGGGAAAAAATGCTCTGAAAGAGTAACAAAAATATGCTACTTAGAGCACCCAAATAAGGCAACAGGAATATTTTGAGGCTCAGCTATATAAGTAATATACTTCATACTTCACTTCAATTTGACAATGTCAGTATTCTTTAAAGGAAATGAAGGACAAAGTATAAGAATAATTAATTTCTAAGAATTTGGATGCTTTAAGTAATCATTTCCTCACTGTACTTTGAGCTTACACTAAACCTTTTTTGCAGCCCAAACCTATAAAACACTAGCAATTTTAGTGTCAATATCAATATTTTAATACTTGTTTTAGTCTATTGATTTGAGACAAAGCATTGGAGTGTTTTTTTTGTTTACTTCTTTAATCTACATGTTAAAGCATACTTTAGATTCTTATTTTGTCGTAAATAATTTCTTATATGTCAGAACCTAAATTTATATGATGAAAGTACATGCATACAGCAACTTTATATGAAATTAAAGAAACCAGAACAATTCTGCTCAGCTTTCAGTACTGTGAAATTTAAAATAAAAATAGATTTGAAGACAGGAAAAAAAAAAATCTAAATCCACGTTTAAAAAAAATCATATGGGATAAGAGATCCATGACCCAAAAGCAAAGAGCCATCACAACATTTGGCAACTATCTCAGTGAGTTTACTGTCTAGAACAGTCGTACATCGAATGTCTTATTTGACTGTGAGGGAGAAAGCATATTATGGGGTAGGAAAACGAGAGGAAAATGGAGGCAGTGTCTTGTCCGAAGACAAACAGTAAAGAGCCAATACAATTCCTGCTGCCTTCTTCAAGCTCATCCGAACTGAAGAGCAGCGAGAGGGGCTGAGATAAAAGATTCACTTCCTCAGGGATGTACCTGTTTATTGCATGGATGGGAGGTGGGGGGGCACAAGACAGACGTGCACAGGCGTAGTAGTCCCCGATAGACTCGATAATGCTGGCAACGACAGCACTGAGCATGCCAATGACTCCAGCTGCAGAGACCGTGGGCAGTCCCCACTGAACTAAGGAAAGAAAGCAAAGGGGGAAATCAACACACCTTAGAGGAGGGGGGAAGGTTGTCAGGACATCATGTCACTCAAAAGACTCTACATGATCCACTCCTACTTAGAAATGTGTAGACATTTTTTAAAACTAAGTCATGAATGCACCATATGCCAGGAATAATGGCTTGGATAAAGATAAACATAACCAGGACTGGTTTGCATGTTTTTGTTTCTTTGTTCGTTTTGTTTTGTTTTTTGGTAAGTGCAGTACTAAGGAATAAATTCAGGGCAGACTCATGAGTATGCAAGACACCACTGAGCTGACTCCTAGGACCAACATTTTCACTGAGAGAAAGATAGGCGAGAGGAACTGACACCACAGCACAGCTCCCCATCCAGGGAGTATCCTCTTCCTGCTGTCTAAGATGCTCCTATATGGTACTGGGACTTGAACCCAGGTCTTCTCCCATGGTAAGGCACATGCTCTACTAGGTGCACTCTCAGCCCACTGGACACTTTATTTAAAATAACAAGTTGGCTGGAAAACACTGTGCTTCTCTTCCTACTTCAAAGCCATACTCTGTGTCTGCTAAGTTACATTTTAACATAGTGTTCTGCATTGGGATATAAATCTGTATGAGAATTCTCAGTCATCATGTGTAATGCATGATACAAAATATAGTGCTCTTAACTAGAAGGTGACTTTACAAACTGACTTTTATAATCTTGAGATTTACAGGGACAGACTGGTGGTGCACTGGTTGAGCGCACACACTACCATTTGCAAGGACCAGGCTTCAAGCCCTGGTCCTCACCTACAGGAGAAATCTTCATAAACACTGAAGCAATGTTGTCTTTTTCTTTTTCTCTCTCTTCCCCTCCCTCCCTCCTGTCTCAAATTCTCTGTCCTACCAAATAAAAATATTTTTAAAGATTTAATATATATTGTAAATATTTAACAGATAATTTATAATATATTATATATATTACAGGACAGGTATCCCTTAAAGTACATACTCACATCATATGATCTGATAACAATGCTAACTTAAAAAGCCTAAATTTATTGCTGTAGAACTGGTCCCTTGCCCATGTGTGATTTTACCATTCTGGGTCACTTTTTTCACTCAGATAGGCAAAGACAGAGTGAGAGGGAAACACAACAGCACTGAAACTTCCTCCGCTGACATAGTACCTCCCATGTGGGGCCAGGCCTTGAACCTGAGTGCTACACGTGACAGTGTAAGTGGCCCATCTCTCTGAAGGGAGACTAGTAAGACTAGACTTTCTACAGCATTTGTAAATGCATCAAGAATGGAAAAAGTTGCCACCACATTGTTTAACATGCTTAAAACAGTTGTTATTCACTTGATCTTTATTTTAGGATTTTACTAGTTTTTGCCTGTATCTGACATCTAATATGCAGGTGACCTAAGCTATCGCCTGGGGAGATGGTGTCACAGTTGGAAAAAGGGCCTTCCCCCCCCCTTTTTTCTTTTTCCTTGTCGCTAGAAAATTTGAACATTATAGAAGAATAAAGTCCAACAAAGCTCTGGCTTCAGTTCCAGTGAAAATCCAAATACCAGAACAGAATCTTCACAAAAGAACCAAGCACATAATCACCTTTGGGCAGATAAAGGTAACTTTGGGGAGGGGAGGTCTACAAAGAATTACTTGGGAACCCTAGTGCTACCTTGGCTAGGGTCCATCTGCTCCCTTCTCCCTCCTTTCTTGCCACACTTTCCAAAAGTTAATATACACTTAAATTATAATTTAAGATCTATCTTCCACCCAATTGTGAATATAAAGTTTACCTGACAGTTATGACCAAAAAAAAAAAAAAACTACAACTGCCCATTAAAAGATTATATAGGGGGTCAGGCGGTGGCGCACTGGGTTAAGCGCATGTGGCGCAAAGCACAGGGACCAGCGTAAGGATCCCAGTTCGAGCCCCCAGCTTCACAGGCGGTGAAGCAGGTCTGCAGGTGTCTATCTTTCTCTCCCCTTCTCTGTCTTCCCCTCCTCTCTCCATTTCTCTCTGTCCTATCCAACAACGAATTGCGTCAACAAGGGCAATAATAATAACCACAATGAAGCTACAATAAGGGCAACAAAAGGGGGGAAAAAAATGGTCTCCAGGAGCGGTGGATTCATGGTGCAGGCACCGAGTCCAGCAATAACCCTGAAGGAGAAAAAGAAGAAAAAAAAAAAAAGATTATATAAATTCATCATGCTTGGGCAGTTTGCTTGCTAATCTTCAGGCTGCTCCCATTAAAGTCTGTTCTTTTTGGCAGTGGAACAGTCTATACTTGCCTTTGTGAGAAGCTGCCCTTAAATCCTGGCTGCCTGATACTAAAACTGGCAGCAGACCTGTTAAGCAGTATTTAATCTTAGTGGAACCAAAAGAACCTACTAGAGAAGGGAGTTGGCTAGTCTCTGTGTGCTAATTATGACCCTCGAGAGAAAGGGCCATCTCCTTTTTAATGTCAATCCTCTCATGACCAGAATGGTATGTGTGATGTAAGGGGACATGCTGGGACAAAACCTTTCTGTGCTACAGAACCTTTGGCCAAGATCCAGCTCTTTTAAGCTGGGCCCTCGTGGACTCCTAACCCGTCAGCAGAATACTTACATGGGTATGGGACCTTAAACCATGGGGCTACCAGAAGCACCCCTTGCCTGGCATCAGTCCGAGCATAGAAGCCATACTTTGTGCTATCAGGAGGGAAGACATCTGTCACTGTGAAGATAAAGCAGAGCAGCCAGGACACAAGGATGGCGAGGATGATCTGAAATGGTCAGAGGAAAATGCTGTCAGGTCCACAGAGGGGGTAGCTGTTGGCAAAATACAAATCTTTCTGGAGGCTGAAAATCACCCTAGAATCCACCACCATCACAGAAAATATACAGATAAGATTTGCTGAGAACCTATTCCTTCATCCCAGTCATTTAGAGAGGGTGGTCTTAAGCAGGCAATGTTACAATAACCTTAACTCTAGATGATAAAACAAGAATACTGGATGCTGTGTCCCTGGTATCTCCATTTCATCAGGCTAACATACCTCTCCCTTCCACACAGACATTTTCCATATGAGCCAAAGGTGGTACAGTCAGGACAAAAATAAGATGTGACTACTCACAGGGAACATTTTGAAAAGTTGTAACTTGTATGCAGTCCATCCTTTCTTAGATTTATAAATTGGGAGAGGAAATTTAACATTTCTGGCATACTGAGAAAACAGCAATACCAAGAAAATGGTCCTATGGAGAGAATGAAAATAAACTTAGGTTAAAGACTAACATAATAACATTTTTGAATTAAGGTTCTACAGCAGGGGAGACTGCATAATGGTTCTGCAAAAGACTTTCATGCCCAAGGATCTGAGTTCACCGGTTCACTCCCTACAACTACAACAAGCCAGAGCTGAGCAGTGAGATGGGGCACAAGCACATATATCCAGAAGTTGAGGGGAAACATACACAGTAGTTTGCAGTGAGTCAACAAATGTAGCAAGCAAGCAGAATGACCTAAAAAGACACCATAAAGCTCCTAAGACTGGCATTCTCTAATGATGACTCTTTAGTCACTACCAGGCCACCCCATCACCTGGGGTCCTAGTCAGGGAGTCCTGGGATTCCACACAGACATGATGGGCCTAGACCTCTAACAGATCCCTCTCACCACCGTCACTGGTCATCTCCATCAGGAACAACATAATGGACCCCTCTGTAGGCCCCTATTGGACCTGGCCCTCAATGTGAGTCAGCAATGGTATGGAATGTTTCATTCCTAAAGGGAGGTTGGATAGCATATTCTGCCTATCAACCGAAGATAATGGGTCCTGAAATTGGCACAGCCTGGAATGCTCCTACCCGTTACCATGGAAGTGAGCTCAGACCTAGAGGGATGCAGAGGTTACATAGGCTCCTGTGCTGAATATGGGCCCCAGATCAGATCAATGTTTACAGTTAACAATATTTATATACTTTCCCCATATTTGAGAGTTACTCTCTTCCCTGATCCAGCTTTCTGGCCCTTTTTCCAACTGTGACACCATCTTCCCAGGCAATAGCTTAGGTCACCTGTGTATTAGATGTCAGGTACAGGCAAAAACTAGTAAAGTCAGGGGCCCCTTGGAATATATCTAAAATAGACCTACTAGCATTTTCCAAAGTGGAGACCCCCAAATCTCCATCCACAATATTCTTGCCTTTAGGTTCATGATTAGTCAACAATTTGCTCTGCTTTCTATCTTAACTCTTTTTTTAGCCACCAGGCTCCAGATGCTACCATGATGCCAACTGGACTTCCCAGGGCAGATGAGTCCACCATGTGTCCTGGAGCCCTAACTCTCCAGATCCCAGCCCCATTAAGGAGAGATAAGGGCTGGGAGTATGGATCAACCTGTCAATGTCCACATTCAGTGGGGAAGCAATTACAGAAGCCAGACTTTCCACCTTCTGCACCCTGTAATGTCCCTTGGTCCATGCTCCCAGAGGGTTAAAGAACAGGAAAGCTATAAGGGGAGGAAATGGGATATGGAGTTCCAGTGGAGGGAATTGTGTGGAATTGTAATCCTCTTATCATATGGTCTTGTGTTTCCATTTTATAAATAAAAACTATATACATGACTCCCACTCTGTATGGAATCTCTTTGGGGTGGTAGCTTCTTTTGCTGTGCAGAAGCTTTTCAGTCTGATGTAGTCCCAGTAGCTTATTTTTATTTTTGTCTTCCTTACAATTGGATCTGTAACATTGAAGAAGCCTATGAAATTTAGATGGAGGGGCCAGGTGGTGGCGTACCTGGTTGGGCACACATACTACAATGCACAAGGACTCAGGTTTGAGCTTCTGGTCCCCAGCTGAAGGGGGAAAGCTTTGTGAGTGTTAAAGTAGTACTGCAGGTGTCACTCTGTCTCCCTCCCTCTCTATCACCCCCTTCCTCTTGATTTCTGGCTGTCTCTATCCAATAAATGAAGAAGATAATTTTAAAAATAAATTAATGAAATTTAGATGGAAAAGAGTTCCACCAATACTATCCTCTAGGTATTTGATAGTTTCTGGTCTAACATCCAAGTTTTTGATCTACTTGGAATTTATTTTTGTTTCTGGTGAAATGCAGTAGTTCAGTTTCATTCTTCTGCATGTTTCAACTTAAGTTTTTCAACACCATTTATTTCACCACTTAATAATTTAGAGCTCATTGTCAAAACTATATGTCTATAGGTGTGGGGGTTTATTCCTGGGCTCTCAACTCCGATCCACTAGTCAGTGTGTCTATTTTTTAAAAAAATTATTTATTTATTCCCTATTGTTGCCCTTGTTGTTTTATTGTTGTCGTTGTTGTTGGATAGGACAGGGAGAAATGAAGAGGGGAGGGGAAGACAGAGAGGGGGAGAGAAAGACAAGACACCTGAAGACCTGCTTCACCGCCTGTGAAGTGACTCCCCTGCAGGTGGGGAGGCGAGGGCTCAAATCGGGATCCTTATGCTTGTCCTTGCGCTTTGCGCCACCTGTGCTTAACCCGCTGTGCTACCACCTGACTCCCGTGTGTCTATTTTTGTTCTAGGCAGTTTTGATTACCATGGCCCTATAGTATAGTTTGACATCTGGGAGTGTGATGCTTCTAGTTCTGTTTTTTTTTTTTTTTTTTTGTCCCCCCCCTTCAGAATTGCTTTGACAACTTTACGTGTTTTCTGGTTCCAGATAAATGTTTGCAGTTTTTGTTCTATCCTCTTAAAGAAAATTGGTGGGATCTTGATGGGGATTGAAAAAAAAAATCATTTTATCTACTCAATTAACTACACAAAAGAAAGTAAGAAATATTCCCTAATCACTCCTGAGAGCAACAACATTAATGTCACCACTGACCAAGAGATATACTGGCAAAAGTATATATCAACTAAAGAACAATTATTGTCCTCAATGACAACCTCTATAATCATCAAACAAGTAAAATGCAGTAAAAGTAAAGGTTTTTTTTTTTTTTTACTAGATCCCACTTAAACCCTAGGTCTATGGTCTATTCCCTCCCCAAATTGAGGCCTGAAATCATAAATCCAACACTGGTTTGGATACAACAAATGACACTGAATGATTTAACAACTAGGAGAAAGCCTAAATTCATCAGATGAAAAAAAGACTACAAAAGCTAGATAAGGGCAAGAGACTGGATCATTTAATAGTGGCCTTTTTAGTCAATACCAGGCCACCCATCATCTGAGAGCCTAGCCAGGGAATCCTTGTATTCCCATATAGATAAGATGGGCCTAGTCGGGAGTCAGGTGGTGGCGCAGCGGGTTAAGCACACATGGCGTAAAGCTCAAGGACCGGCGTAAGGATCCCGGTGCGAGCCTCCAGCTCCCCACCTGCAGGGGAGTCACTTCACAGGCGGTGAAGCAGGTCTGCAGGTGTCTTTCTCTCCCCCTCTGTCTTCTCCTCCTCTCCATTTCTCTCTGTCCTATCTAACAACAACAACATCAATAACAACAATAATAACTACAACAATAAAAAACAAGGGCAACAAAAGGGAAAATAAATAAATAATAAAAAATATTTTTTAAAAAAAGATGGGCCTATTTAAAAAAAAAATGGGCCTAGTCCTCTAACAGACCCCTCTCTTTACCATCACTGGTCACCTCTATCAGGAACATCATTGTAAGTCCTCTTCTGAGCCTCCTCGGGACCTTTCCCTCACTCTAGAGCAGCAATGGTAGCAATGCCCTACTCTCTCAAGAGAGACTGGGTCAGCCTACTCTACCACTCAAAGAAAACTGATCCTGAAATGAGTGTAGTCTAGAATGTCCCCAGCTGTGGTCATGGACTGTGAGCTCAGACTGACAAAAATCATGCAGGCTCCTATGCTAAAGTGACTACATATGGGTTCTGGGTCAGACCAGTGGGACAAATAGTCAGTGGTATTTAAATACTTTTCTCATGTTTGGGGGCTATTTTCTATGCCAAACCAGCTTTCTAGTCCTATTCTCAACTCTGACACCATCCTCCCAAACAATATTTTTAGTCTACATGCATGTTAGCTATCAGACTCAGGCAAAAGATTACTGAAATCATGGGCCTGGTGCAATATACTTAAAAACAGACTTCCTAGCTTCTTCCCACCAGAAGACACCTAATTTCATCTACTCTATTCCTACTCTTGGGCTCCTGTTTATTAAACAATTTGTCCTGCTTTATATCATACAGCCTTTCAGCCACCAAATTGCAGATGCTATTATGATTCCATCGTGACTGCCCAGGGCAGATGACCTCACCTCTCCAGAGCCCTACCCCACAATGGAATGATAGAAACTGGCTGGGAGTATGGATCAACCTGCCAGTGCCCATGTCCAGTGGAGAAGCAACTACAGAAGCCAGAAGTCCCAACTTCTGCTCCCCATAAGGAATTTTGGTCTGTACTCCCAGAGAGGGATTAAAAATAGGAATGTTTCCAATAGAAGGGATGAGACACTGAACTCTGGTTGTGGGAACTGTACAGAACTGTGCCTCTCTTACCCCACACAATCTTGTTAATCATTATTAAGTCACTAATAAAATCTTTAAAAAAAAATACATAAATGAGGCTCAAAACCTCTGAGGTGCAGCTGGGGAAATATCTCAGCTAGTAGACCATACCTATGGTTTCTAGCTCCACATGTGCCAGAGTGTTGCTCTAGTTTCTCTCCCTCTCTCATATGAAAGTCAGTCTCTCTCTCTATCTCTGTCTCTCTCTCTCTCCATCCAAAAATGCCTACATGGCCTATTTAAAAATCAACAATAACAAAAAAAAAAAAAAAACAGCTTCAATGAAAACTCAACTACATGTGTACAATTTGTTTACCCAGAAAGCTGCCAATACTCTTAACTATCATTTTAAAAATAACAAATTTTGGAAAGTCATTTTTAGAAAACATTAGAATTTTTTCCTAGCATATCTTCATACTGAAATGAGACTACAGTATAAGTGGTTTTTAGCTAAATTGTTCTAAATAGAATAAGAATGGACACATGGATTAAAAAAAAAAAAGGCTCACACTATTTAAAGATGGCAGATATAACACACTGCAGAGCATAATTACAATGAAAGAATCCACTGAGAAATAAACAACTGAGTCCATGCAAACAAGTAAGGATGGGATCAAATGTGCATGGGCTTGGGGGCAATTCTGACTGCTTTTCACTGACTTACATAGAGTAGAAGTTACTAGGTTTTGAGGGAAAATCATGACATTTCTTTTTTCTCTTCTTCTATGACTTTTCAACAATCCAGTATTTTTAAAAGGCAAAGCTTCAGGGGTCTGGGAGCTAGCCCAGGAGGTAGAATACCTTCTCTGTCTGTATGAGACCCTGCACCACATATATGTGAGCAGTGCTCCAGTCTCTCATAAGCAACCCTTTAAATGGGGGTTGGGGGGAGTCCAATACATAAGACAAGGCAATGCAATAGAAATGAGTAGTAATGATATTCCTGAGGTTTCTACATAGCAGATGTGATGTGAAGGTCTCACCCATCATCTGTTTTCTGTATATTTCAGAGACATCAGCAGCAGGTCAGGACTGTCCATGTGGTATGGGCCAATGTTTATTTCTACATTCTGGGCTCTCGACTGACTTGCTACCTTGGCTGTGAGGGCAGGAATGCCTCTGTTGACTCAGAAATCCCTTGACACTATTTCCCTTACATGTCCCCTTGCACTCCTAACCCAGTTTGATTGAGCATCAAGAGGCAGCTTTAACTTCACTCACCAGGTCTGCTGCCCCATGTGACCAGCAGGTGTAGGAGGGCTTCCCAACAGTGAAACAATAAGGGAATACAACAGTGTGTTTCACTCACCAACCACGCCAGAGCTGGCAGGAAGAGCCGGTGCCCAGTCAAAGGGAAGGTTAATTGTTCCTGGGCATAGTTCCCACTGCTAAGATGAAATTATCAGCTCCATTGATGGCCAGGCAAGTGCAGCTCTGCTGTCACACTCTTAATGAGGTGCGGACAACAGTTGGCTGAGAAGAGGCCTGTGCTGCTCCCCCTTCTCTGCTAACTATTGGGGAGTTTTGCTGACCTGCTGATTGGGGGGAAGTCGTTGTCATCGTCTCTGTCCTACCACAGTCACCTGGCCTGCACCAGGCTCCAGGTTGCAAGCATATCTGGTGCTGGAGCTACTCAATTCCCTTGAGGTGAGGACATGTCAAGAAATAATATGTCAGTGAGGAAAACTAAAACTGGTGTATCTTAAACCTAGACTTAGCTAAAATGTCTATTTTTTAAAAATGTTACATGCTTATTTTCAAGCATTACACTATGAAAATTTAAAAAGCCCCATGTTTATTATTATTATCAGGCGACTTCCTATTTGGCAATTATAATCACAGATCTGCATTCCAGAAAAACACCTCACTTGGATAGTGTGCTGCTTTGCCATGTGGGTGACCCAGGTTCAAGCCCAGCCTCACCTCAGAGAAAGAAGCTTTGGTGCTGTGGTCTTTTCCACTCTTTCTAAATCCCTGTTACTAACTTTTAAAAAATTAACCTTTGTATATTAACTGCACAAAAGGAAGCAAGTAAAATTTATCTCCTAATCTCTTCTGACAGCATCAGCATCACCATCACCTCTTGATAATCTTTAGAAGAACCACTGTATACAATTGGCCAAGAGATATACTGGCATATAAATATATCAACTAGGGGGTCGGGCAGTAGTGCATCAGGTTAAGCACACATGGATCCCAGTTCAAGCCTCTGACTCCCTACCTGTGGGCGAGGGGTGTGTGTGTGTGGGGGTTGCTTCATGGGCAGTGAAGCAGGTTTGCAGGTGTCTGTCTTTCTCTCAACCTCTCTTCTCTCGATTTCTCTCTGTCCTATTCAACAAGAACAACAACAGCAATGACAGCAATAATAATGACAACAAGGGCAACAACAAGGACAACAAAATGGGAAAAAATGGTTTCCAGGAACAGTGGATTCATAGGGCAGGCACTGAGCCCCAGCTATAACCCTGGAGGATACACACACACACACACACACACACACACACATCAAGTAAAGGACAATTACTGTTCCTATGACAACTTTCATTAGAATCATCAAACAACTAAATTCAGTAAAACATATGGTTAACTTAGACCACACTAAAACCCTATGTCTATTTCCTCCCTAACTTAAGGCCAGTCCCCATGAACCTAATACCAGATTGAGTACAACAAATGACACTCAACCCTTTAACAAGTGGGAGAAAGTCAAAGCTTGTCATATGAAGAAAGGACTACAAAAGCTGGTTAAGTGCAAGAGACTGGCTAACTTAATGTTGGCCTTTTTGGTCAATACCAGGCCACCCCATCATCTGGGGCCCTAGTCAGGGAATCCTTGGACTCCCCCATACACAGTATGAACAAAGACCAATAATAGATCCCTCTCTCCACCATCACTAGTCAGGTCCACTGGGAATGCCTCTCTCATGGACCTCTTTAGGACCTTGCCCTCACTATAAAGTAGCAATGGTAAAAACTGCTCCACTTTCTAAAGGAAGGCTAGGTCATCCTGTTATACCACACACGGAAAACTGGTCTTGAAATGAGTGCAGCCTGGAATATTCCTGGCTGTGACCATGGAGTTCAAACTGACAGGAACTCAAGAGGTTGTACAGGTTCCTTTGCTAAATGTGAATATGTATAAATAGTTAATTGTATTTAAATACTTTCTTCAATTTGGGGAGCTACTCTCTGCCCTAATCCAGCTTTCCAGTTCTGTTCTCAACTCTGACACCATCTTCTCAGACAGTATTTTTAGTACACTTGCATATTAGCTATCATGCTTAGGGGAGAAAAAAAAACAAAACTCCCATCTGCTCTATTCCTACTTTTGGTTCCTGTTCATTAATCATTTAATAGCCTACCAACATTCAGCCACCAAGCTGTAGATGCTATCATGATTCCATCCTGACTTCCCTGGGCAGACAATCTCATCAATGTGTCCCAGAACCTCACCTATTCAGAACCCCACCCCACTAGGGAAAAGTTAGAAACAGGATGGGGTTATGGATCAACCTGTCAATGTCCATGTCCAGTGGAGAACCTTCTGTACCCCATAAAGAATTTTGATCCAGTGGTCCGTGAGGTGGCACACTAGATAAAGCATTGGACTCTCAAGCAGGTGGTCCTGAGTTTGACCCCCAGCAGCACGTGTACCAGAGTGATGTCTGGTTCTTTCTTTATCTCCTCCTATCTTTTTCATTAATAAATAAATTAAAAAAAAAGAATTTTGATCCATACTCCTAGAGGAAGAGAAATGTTAGGGGACGATGACCTATTTGGGTATATGGAAGTGGCAATGGGTGTAGGTTTGACTTGGAAGGGAGAAGAGGGCAGGACCATGGAAGAAATGGGCAAATATATATGAACATAGACATATAGTTATAGAAATAATAGTGAACCCATGTTTGTGACCTTGGTAGGCTACTGTATTTTCCAATGGAGAGAATGGGGATTTGGAACTCTGGTGGTGGAAACACTGTGGAATTATAACCCTATTGTTACACAATTTTGTAAATCAATATTAAGTCAATAATAAAAATAATTACAGTGGCGTTAGGGAGCATGGAGGACACATACAAACTCCAAGGAAGGACAACCAGATCTCAAACCTGAACCTGGCAGCTCTATTATGAATGAGTTAACTGGGCAGATGAACACTACTTTTCCTCTACTCTTATTCTAGAAACATCTGTGGAGAAGGGAGGGCAGGGCAGATTCATGTGAGTGAGGCAGAAGCAGAGTCTCAGAAGTGGAGGGTGGTAGCAAGTTTGTGTTTACAGATCCTGAACAAGCAGAGAGGGACCAGAATAGAGTCCCAGCTCCTCAAACCAGGATGCTGTCTGCTACACTGAGGCTTCCACCTCATGTTCCCATTTCACTGGCTTATTGATCTTTGTTTTACTTTACAAACATCATGCAAGCAATGCATGCTAAAATGTAGAAAAATATTTCAGGAACATAAGCAAAACAGGATGAAAATCTGGAAGATCACTCATCATTCCACTGAGGAGCAACCACGGAACATTTCTATCTATTGCTTTCAAGTGGCTTCCATTCCCCGGATACTTATGGGTGCCAGGCACTGGGGGCTGGAGAGGGAAACAAACTCTGTAAGCTGTCCTTGCCTTTGGAACACAAATAGACCATAACCTGACTCAAACCAGAATCATACTTTGCATACTGCTTCCCACCAAGCTTGGAACCCTATTAGTGTCAGAACCTCAACAGATGGAGCTCTGCATCAGCCCTAGTGACTGCTAGTGTTCCACTGATGGATGCATTGTGCCATCCTATTTAAAAAGTATGCTACTGAAGACATAAATGACTGCAAAGGATCTCTGACTCCAACCTGCACCTTGAACTCTAAGAGACTCAATGGTTCTGGCAAGCAGTAAATACTGTACTTAAAAAGTGCCTGATAAAAACTGCTAAATACATACAGGAAGGCTGTGTGAACCTACAGCCCCACCTTAAAAGTCTAGTTTGCTATACACTACAGGACAGGATCTTAATATGCTTTTAAACCCTACCAATTTCATCAATCTCATTTTTTTAAAAAAATCATTTATTTCAAGTCTGAAATGTATTTCAGAAGTATTTGCAACCGTAGAAATTTTCAACAACATGCATGAAAATACCTTAATAATTTATAGTCTATACTATTTAACATTATGAAGTTTAAAGTAAATAAGATGGATCTAAGCACACTTCTTTAGAAAGCTAAGCTTGATGAATTTTAGGGGTGAAAAACAATCTCTTCAATGAATGATAAAGCTATATGCATTCACATGTTTCTGCTGATGCAATTTAATATGAAATAAGTAAGCATATTCGATTTTACTCGCTTATCGTGAAATTCTTGGGGGTGAGGAGATGAGAGTAGAAGGGACTGTTATTTTACTTTAGAGTTTCCTGCTTATTTACTATTAAACCGCAAATGATCTGCACTTAAAATGTTTTAGGGTTATAGGTCAAACGAGGCTTCTTTTGACTGGTGCATATGAGTGATACGCCGTTCTACTTCTGAACAGGATTTAAAATTATCCACAATAAAAAATAACTATCATCGGGAAAAACACAGTTCCCTGCATGAACTTATGTGTGCATAGTACTAGAAATGAGAGCTATGGGCTCCCACCTCTTCCCCTGAGAATCTGCTACTTTTGTTGGAGAACCCTATAAGAACCCAAGGTTATACAGTCTGATCTGACCACTGCTCACAAAATCCTGTGAATATGCATTTTGATAAGAACCGTTTTACACATGAACTGTTTGTATTTTTCCCTATCTTGCTTTTTAAAATAGATATAAGCTCAGTATATCCTTCGTATGCTATCCCATTGGGACACTCTCTAATTAGCAAATCTATGAATTGGGGACATTAATTTTTCTTATGGAACTTATTTTAAATGTTTCCCCAGAAGCATTTATAATTTCGTCTCAGTGGCTTTGATACATGTGTTTTAAATATCTAAGCAGTAAAGTGTATTAATCTTTTTCTTTTCAATGTCAACTTTAAAATCTTCCCCGTCTGTGGCTGGACAGTGCACACATTACAGTGCACAATAACCCAGGTTCAGGAACCTGGTCACTACCTGCAAGTGCTACAGGTGTTTCTGTCGCTTGCTCCCTCTCTAAATCCTCCTTCTCTCCAGTTTGTCTTCATTCAAAATAAACAAATAAAAAGGTTTTTTTTAGAAAGTACATGATGCTTGGCATGTCATCCAAAATCAAGAGTTAGTGGTGCCATAACTCACCCCCTTCACAATGTTCATACCTTACACATCCCTCCCTTCTACAGTTCACTGCCTTGTATGTTTTGGGAGTACCTTGATTAAATGCTATTCCCCAACCTCTGGGTTTAACAAACACCTCACAATTCCCCAGCATGGGGCAGAGAATTTTATTTTATTATTATTATTTTTAATATTTATTCATTTATTCCCTTTTTGTTGGCCTTTTTTTTTTAATTGTTGTTACTGATGTCATCATTGTTGGATAGGACAGAGAGAAATGGAGAGAGGAGGGGAAGACAGAGAGGGGGAGAGAAAGACAGACACCTGCAGACCTGCTTCACCACCTGTGAAGCGACTCCCCTTGCAGGTGGGGAGTTGGGGGCTCGAACCGGGATCCTTACGCCAGTCCTTGTGCTTTGTGCCATGTGCACTTAACCCACTGCGCTAACGCCGGACTCCCTAGGGTGAAGAATTATAGAGTCAAGTACTTCTTAATTTAAACAAAACAGTAGTTCCTAAAGCTTATAAATGTTCAAAACATGCCATGAAGCTGTCCTTCAGTGTTTCAAGAATTTCGCTCCTGGGTGTTGTCAGAACACTTACAGCATGGCAATGCCCCAGTGCTTCCCAGCTCGCTCTCCTGCTGCTTGGAAACCAGAAAGACCAATGAGGGCCACAGTGGGTGTAATGGTCAGAGGTCCGATGTATTTCAGCAAAGCCCCAGGTAGGCCTAGCAGGCCAATGACCACTTCAATCAGGGAGGACATGATGATGGCCCCTTGGATCTAGAATAAGAAAGTACAAGTGTTATGAGCATAGTTACTTAGATATCACACACTCCAAATGCTACCTACAGCCAAAACCAGCAATCTACAAAGCACTGTCTTATTATGTAACAAGTCATGACATCACTGGAAAATTTTCAGGAGACCAATAAGTGACCTGGACTTAGAAAACCTAGTATGGAGTAGGGCACCAAAGTGAAAACCCTGGGTTAAGGGTGAGGGTGTGTGTTCGGCTTCATGGGGCGGGCAGGGGTTAGGGATGGGGGGTGGGGTGGGGGTGGGGGTGGGTGGGATGGGACACAGTCTTTTGGTGGTAGGAATGGTGTTTATGTATACTCCTATCAATCTGTAGTCATATAAGTCACTATTTAATTAATCTGAGAGGGGAAAAATTGATTGAATGTCTCAAATTTTTTAATGTACAGACCATAAGCTGAGTCTTTGATAAGTTGACTCTCTTAAAAGTTTACACCAGGGAGAACAGAAGCAACCAGTGGCACAGCTATATACAAATAATATCAAAGAACATAAATTATGGTGATGTTGTATATGATACAGCAAATCCTAACAAAGGGATTTTTCAAAGTTAACCCAATTGTCAAATAATGTGATTATAGCAATAACTATCGATTGTCTTCTTAAACCCTAAGACAACAGAAACCTCCCACTTCCTCTACAGAGCCTATACTTCCCCAGTCCTGGAACCTATAGAGTGGGGCTTACTTTCTTGCATGATTCTCTCAATTCATACCAAATGATATCACAGCTGCTGATCCCAACCTAATCAACGCAACGAGTACCACATCCGCATGCTTCACTTCAGACTGTGTCCAGAGATGTCAGGCATGGAATGTCAACCCTTCAGCATCATTACTCATTACTTTTCCTTTCATAGGATTCTCTAATTCCATTCCAGGTGGTTACCTTCCTAACAAAATCCCAAAATCTAGATATAGACCAGGTCCCATGAGATAGGGCATTTGTTCACATGTATCCATAAATTAGGGTAAAATATATACCTGAAAGCAAAAGTACACAATAGCCTACAGTGAGTCAGTATGAAGTTCATAATAAAATAGTGTCTACTTAGATACCACCCACCTTTTCTGATTATACTTCCCTCACTCACTCCCAAGCTATTTTTATCAAAACAAGGACTTCAAAAGCTGAGTAAGGCAAGAGACTGGCATACTTTAACGATGACTCTCTAGTCACTATCAGGCCACCCTATCAGCTGGGGCCCTATTCGGGTAGTCCTGAGATTCCCAAACAGACATGATGGACCTAGACCTCAAATAAATCCCTCTCTCCATTGTTACCGGTCATCTCCATCAGAAACAACAAAACACACCCCTTTGTGGGCCGCCATAGGACCTTGCCCTCAACTTGGATCAACAATGGTAGAGAATGTTCCATCCTCCGAAGGGAGGCTGGACAACATAATCTATACTACACCTGAGAAAGATGGGTCCTGATACCGGGGCAGCTTGGAACATTCCTACTCATGGCCACAGAATGTATGGTCAGATCTACAGGGATGCAGAGGTCACATAGGTTCCTAAGCTGAGTATGGGCCCCAGATCACGTCAAATCGATGGGGTTTACAGTCAACAATATTTATACCCCTTTCCCATATAAGGGAGCTACTCTCTTCCCTGATCCAGCTTTCTGGTCCTTTTTCCAGCTCTGACATCATCTCCCCAGACAATAACTTGGATCCACCTGGACATCAGGGAAAAAGAAAACTAGTATAGCCACAGGCCCCTTGGAATATAACTAAAATATGCCTACTAGCTATCTACAGAACGGAGACACCCCTCCCCAACTCTTCACCTGCACTACTCCAGCCTTTAGGTTCATGATTAGTCAACAACTTGTTTGGCTTTGTATGTTAACTATCTTTTCAGCCACCAGGTTCCAGATGCTAGCATGATGCTGACCAGACTTCCCTGGACAGACAAGCCCACCAATGTGTCCTGGAGCTCCGCTTCCCCAGAACCCCGCCCCACTCGGGAAGAGAGCGGCAGACTGGGAGTATGGATTGACCTGTCAACATCCATGTTCAGCGGGGAAGCAATTACAGAAGCCAGACCTTCCACCTTCTGCATCCCACAATGACCTTGGGTCCATACTCCCAGAGGGTTAACGAATAGGAAAGCTATGAAGGGAGGAGATGGGATACAGAGTTCTAGTGGTGGGAATTATGTGGAGTTGTACCCCTCTTATCCTATGGTTTTGTCAGTGTTTCCTTTTTTTTTTTTTTTAGTATTTATTTATTTCCCTTTTGTTGACCTTTTTTTTGTTGTTGTTGTAGTTATTGTTGTTGATGTTGTCGTTGTTGGATAGGACAGAGAGAAATGGACAGAGGAGGGGAAGACAGAGAGGGAGAGAGGAAGATAGACACCTGCAGACCTGCTTTACCCCTGTGAAGTGACTCCTCTGCAGGTGGGGAGCCGGGGGTTGAACCGGGATCCTTATGCCGGTCCTTGTGCTTCGCGCCACCTACACTTAACCACTGCACTACCGCCCGACTCCCCAGTGTTTCCTTTTTATAAATAAATAAATTAAAAAAAAAAAAAAAAAAAAAACCTAGTATGGCATGACCTCTATAAGAGTAATACAGAAAAGGGCACTGGACACAATGTCAACTTGCTTTATCCAATAATAAAGGAGAAACAAACAAATAATTTATAATTTGTTTAAGATGTAAACCACTCAAAATCAGTCCCAGAGAATAATCAGTCCAGTACAAATATTCTTCACTTTAAAAAGTGAGCATCAGGGGTAAGGGAGATAGCAATATGATTATGTAAAGAGACTCTCATGCCTGAGGCTCCAAAGTCCCAGGTTTAATCCTGAGCACTACTACAAGCCAGGGCTGAGCAGTGCTCTAATGGAGAAAACACACACACACAGTTAGTGGGCATTTGAAAAATAGTGTAACAACCCCCTCCCCCTCAAAAAAAGTGTAAAGAATGTTTCTATTGGGCACAGAGGCTATACCTGTATGAGTTCTAAACTCATGATAGGTTTTGGAAGAACTAAATAAACTGTGACCCATTCTTATGTCTGGGGATTCCCACACCCTCTTCTGTTCAAGGTTGCTGTAGTAGACAGAAAGCTTTCATACTTTCTACCTATACAGAAAAACACTGAGGTTGAAAAGAACAGCTCTGCTGCATTTTGACAAGCCTTCAAGGGCTCCCAGGGAGCCAGCCCCTTCAGTTAGTTATGCCTAAGGGGATAAGTGAAGTGGGCCGGCCTGTGGGTGCACAGGAGGAGAAAGGAGAAAAACAGGGGTGGTAAGGAACAATAGCGTCTGATTGTACAACATATTTCTGCATGATTTATTTGGCAATGATATTCATCTAAATTTAGTTTAATAACAGAAACAGACATGTCAGTAGCTGAAAAAGGAAAGGACTTAGTGTAAGCAACTATAGTCTCTTGGGTACTACCAACACAGAAGCTGAGAAGAAACACAAAGAAGCCACAAAGAAATGATGCTCATCTTTTACCTCACGGATCCGGGGATACCAGATGTGCTCTGTGTGCAACAGTTCTGCTGTTCCATTGGCAACTGAAACATCTTGAAAACAAAAACAAAGAGAAATTTTTCCTTGGAGTGACACATTTCAGAGGGCACAGTCACTGTACTTTTTAAAGAAAAATGTTCTCCCTGTTTTAAGTATATTATAAAACGACCCATCCCTACAATTCAAGCTACAACAGTATTGCTTATCATACTGAAAGGTGGTTTCCCCAACACTAATTTAAACAAGTTTGATTGACTGAGAGATCCCAGCTTGCCAAAAAGCTGAGTGAAGTGGTAATGCACATTGTTAGTACCCGCCTCATGCAAAGACCATCCTTTTGCAAGTAGCTAATAGAAATGCCTGATACTAAAGCTGCCCGAGTTTTTTAAAAATGTAGGTGAAACAGAGGGCCTTTTCCAGCCATTTCCTAAATCCAATGAATGTTCACAAATTATCTCCTAGGAGCAAGAAAGGAAATAAAAGCTGGAAAATTCCACTCCTAAAACAAAAGAAAGGAAAAAAAAAAAAAAAAAAAAGCAACAACATTTTCAGAGTACAATCTGATTTTTCTCAAATCACCTATCTGGTCTTTTCCTGACCTTATCAGGTCACTTAAGGGCTGTTGCAATCACTGGGAGGGGAGGGGGTAATGAAAGTCATTTGCAGGAAACCAAAGCAGCCAGATCCATAAAAAGCAGAGATGTTTCAGAGAAGGGATGCTCAATGCAGCAAAGAGAGTGATTCATAAAACCCACTGAGAGACAGAGGCAGAAAAATTGCACAAATGTTCTTCTGTTCCGTCCCATATTTATCAATTTCATCAGCATGGAGAAATGAGGTCATTTCTGGTCCTTACTTGCTCTGGAGTTAGGGATAAACAAGTGGATAGAAAGAAAGACAGAAACACGATACACAGATCTAGAGCATTCTAGCCTGGTTGTTGGCTTGCAAGTTCCCTGCCTGACTGCAAAAAGGGCTTAATGCCTCTGAGGGCAGTATGTCCAGGCCTCCCTTTATCACCTGCATTAAAGGACCCCAATGACATACATATGTGGAAATAACTGCAATTACCTGTGGTGTTACATTTCCATTTATCTAAAGACAGGATGGCTCGAGCAGGGGCCAGAAATGCAAAAGCACTGGCCTGAAACAGGGGTAACCTAAAAGAAACGAGACCAAAACCATGATCACGGCATCAGGAACTACCGAGGTAGTTCACTATTTGACAGCTTAACAGTCTTTTCCATAGACAAACAGCACATGAGTTAACGCAGACACACCTGGAAGAAAGAGGCCCGGTTTGCAAAGATCTCCTGTGTCAAGCAGCTCGGGCTGCTGCTGGTTTCTCCATCCACCCCTCCTGCTGCTTTTCTCCCCAGATAGCCGCAGGGCGGGCCCTGGGAGAGACAGGTGCTCCATGCCAGCACCCCAACACCAGCCCCTGGGCATCACCATCTTCCCCCTGGGGAGTGGGAGATGCCAGGCATTTGAGTGTGTTTCCTGATGAGCCTGTGAGCTCCTTATTAGCATCGGTGTACACCTTCTACTGTACCATCTGCCACCTCATCATAGAAGAAAAAAATCTGTCTGCCTGGTTTTTCCATCATATAAAGTCAACAACCGCTCTAACTCACAAAGAATAAGCATTAAAAATCATGTTAGTGGTCTAGATCCATTAAGGAAAAACTAAGTCACAAATTAATGATTGCTAACACTCTACGTAAGCATAACAAAAATACTCAAGTGTTATTACCCTTATTTTTAAAGGATCCAGAAAGTGTGCAGACTGTTAAATGTCCTGCCTGCCACTAAAATGCAAAGACTCTTAAAAGCCATAATTCACTTATATTCTAGATGCTTCATATTAACTTTATAGGCACTTGAACTACTCGAACTTTTATTGACAATGGCACCGCCTTTTAGCTGTAGTTGTATTAAGGTGGCTGCATGAGCTAGCAGGAGACCTTGATTACTATTTAACATTACAGAATACAACACTGGCTGCTCCTGCTAGCAGGGCTGGGAAGTCCCAGACATCCAATGCATCCTTCAAGAGCCAAGCAGCCTATATCAGTGACTCAGGCAGCAGGACAAAAGCCTCGCATCCTTGCAGGACCTGTTTGCCTTGCTCTGACTGAAACAGGAACTAGACTGAAAGGCATACTTGCCCTGGCTGAAGGACAAGCAGCTCTTTTAGAAGCCCAGAGGCAGCACAAACCATCCTGAGCCAAGCAAGGGTCAAGATTCTTTTGGCCATTTTAACTATGAAATAAAACCACCAGCAGGAAGTAGGCAGAATGCTGGCTGTCAGACAGATGCATGGCCAGAGGACATTTAATTGGGCACGTCCTCCACCAACCATTCATATGTGAAAGGAGCCCAGAGTCTATGGTCTTCAAAAGTGGAAGTGAAGGTGATCTGAAGTGGGAATATATGCCACCAAAGGAAAACACAGATTTCTTCTTCAAGCATAAATTTTCCAGAAATCTATTAGAAAGGTAAAGAGAGCTTGCTTGGCATCTTCTTAGGATTGCATGCCAACTCAAATGGTCCAAATGGCTTCTACTTTACTATTCATTCAGATTTAAAACAAAGCACCCTAGGGCAATGGATTCTTAGCTGAACTGCAATCAACACTACACTGGTGAATCAATGAATGTGGGAAAGGGAAACTGGTTCCATTCCTAGTGACACAAACCAACATCAATCCCAGTCTGAATTTAACTACTGACTGGACACCTTTTAGTTCAAATATTTTACTGCTTAAGCAAAGGACCTGAAAGTACAGCTGTAAAGAAATTTGCTTCCAAGTAACCAAGACTCTGGGCTCCTTACAGAACAAGTAACAATAAAGGTCAGGGAAAGATTATTTAGCTGTTTACACAACAGACTTTTATGCATGAGGCTCATAGTCCCAGGTTTAATCCCTGGCACAACCATTAGCTAGAGCAGAGCAGTGTTGTAGTTAAAAAAAGAAAATTAGTCAGAACAGAATAGTCTTAAAAGTATGTTCCCCAGACGTTTCCCAGGATGATCTGGGGAAGGTGACATAGACTTGATATCCAGCCATAAAAACATTACCTGCCTGAAAGATGAACTGGCTCAAAGATAAGGAGCCGGTTTACAATAATAGGCAGGGAGAGACAGCATAATGGTTATGCAAAGAAACTTTCATGCCTGAGTCTCCGAAGTCCCAGGTTCAATTCCCTCCCCCCAGAAGCCAGAGCTGAGCAGTGCTGGGGGATAGTAAGGTGTAGGATATAAGCAACCGCAACTAAGTCTGGACTCTGTTAACTGATAGCATCAATCAGTGATTTAGCGGAGACATAATCAGGGAAATCTGCAACAAGAGCATTAAACCATACAAAGCTAATTTTCTTGGGGTGGGGGGGGGGGTGAGGATGACAAAGCACTAGATCTCCTCATCTGATAGGGGCGTGTTTTCAGAGACTTGCCCAGCATGAAGCTGGCCAGCCCAACAGTTCTCCATTCTGCACCCCTCTCATACTCTGAATCTCAGGTTCATGGCTCCCCAAGAAGACAAGACTGTCAGCCTTTGACTTTCTATACGTCGTGTGCTGCCTAAGGGGGAAAGTACATATCAGACATATGTAAGGAGGGGCAGATTTTTACTGGTAAATGTAAGGTCTTTTCCCTTAAGTTAATATCATCATTGGATGTTAGAAAAATCTACAGAGGCAGGCTACTTTGTCAGTTTCCAGGAAGGCAAATGAACCCAACCAGCCCCAGACAAGTCCTCATCTTGTCCAACACTCTGCTAGAGGCACCCATTTTCTCTGTGGTACCCAAATGACCCAAAGCCCATTGCCTGGACTCACCAGCCACAACCCCTATCTGTACCTGGACTTTGCCTAACTAGTCCAGGTTCTTGCCTCTGAGCCTTCACCTCATGTTCATTCTCTGTCAACTTGTTTCTTTTTCTTTTATTTTTTTTTAACCAGACCTCTCCTCAACTCTAGCTTTATGGTGGTACAAAGGATTGAACCTGGCTGGGACTTTGCATAACCACTATGCTATCTCCCTCAATCAACTCATTTCTAATGCTTGATTTTTATTTTATTTTTTTAAATATTTATTTATTCCCTTTTGTTGTCCTTGTACTGTTGTAGTTATTGTTGTTATTACTGATGTCGTTGTTGTTGGATAGGACAGAAAGAAATGGAGAGAGATGGGGAAGACAGAGAGGAGGAGAGAAAGATAGACACCTGCAGACCTGCTTCACCGCCTGTGAAGTGACTCCCCTGCAGGTGGGGAGCTGGGGGATCGAACCGAGATACTTGCGCCGGTCCCTGCACTTTGCACCATATGCGCTTAACCCGCTGCACTACCAGCCGACTCCCCTAACGCTTGATTTTTACCTATCATTCAAGATAGAAAATAAAATATCCCTCCTCAAAAAATAACCCAAAAAACTCCAGGATCTCTTTTTTAGCGTGTATAATGTGTCCCTGAATTTAGGACTGCCTGGGAGTGACTTCTGCAAGTTACCAGTAGGCTATTTCTAATTCTTAGTCTGGTTTAAAAAAAGAAAAGAAAAAGAAAGAATAAGAAAAGAAAATGGAGATTTCTGCATTCTACCAAGTCCTGCTTAATCAGAGCGGTTAATCAGGAGCATACAGGAAAAAGAGAGAGAGAGAGATGGAGAGGGAGAAGGAGGGAGGGAAGGGGGGGAGAGAGAAAAGTGTAAGATGCCTTAGGAGGCTGCTGAGACAGCCACTTAAGGCAGGAAACTCTTTACCAATGTATGCATGGGGTCGTGTGCAGTCTAGGCAGAGAAGGACTGCAAAGTGAGTCACACAACAGACTCAGGAATCACTGGAGAACTGTGGGTGGGAGTGGATGGAGTGGAGGTAATGGAGATCAAGAGGGGACCAGAAGACAAATGCCCGGAATCTTTCCTGTAGACACTGTAAGTTCTGGCTGTACAAGAATCACATCAGGGTAATTGGAAAAGGTGATCTTGATCCCAAGACTAGAATGTGTTCTGACAGGCTCCCTTTAAGCTGTTTGCTTCACTGACCCTCTCATCCTATGGCATCAGCTCAGATGACCTGCCAGCCCAGGTCAGGTTTCCACATGCACCCTGGCCTCCACCTGCCCCATCCCACATGAAGTCATCTGTGTTGAAAGTGCCCTGCCTGCAGACCTGGCCTTCTTCCCATGGGGCTGGAATTGCCCTCACAGTAAGAATGGGGCCTGTTTTACTCATTATTGTATGCCCAGCACCAGATTTCAAGCAATTAATGGAAGGTGCAAACATTCTTCTTTCTAAGAAATTTCATTAGACTAGAAATAATAGGTTAAGTCTTTCTGTCATGTTAACTTTTTTTGGCCTCCAGGGTTATTGCCGGGGCTCAGTGCCTACACCATGAATCCACTGCTCCTGGAGACCATTTTTTCCCCTTTTGTTGCCCTTGTTGTTGTTTATCATTGTTGTGGTTATTATTATTGTTGTTGCTGTCGTTAGATAGGACAGAGAGAAATCGAGAGAGGAGGGGAGACAGAGAGGGGGAGAGAAAGACACCTGCAGACCTGCTTCACCACCTGTGAAGCAACTCCCCTGCATGTGGGGAGCCGGGGGCTCGAACCGGGATCCTTACTCCAGTCCTTGCACTTTGTGCCAAGTGCACTTAAACCATTGCGCTCCCGCCTGACTACCTGTCATGTTGACTTTAACTGCAAGTTTGGAAGAGATCTTTTTAGAAAAGATTTAAAGTACCAGGCTGAAAAAGTTTTCAACATAAAACCAGTTAACTTTTCCAGGCTTCAGAATTTTCTGAAGCCATCAGAGGAAAGACTTTAAAAAGTTTTTAAGAGGGAGTCGGGAAGTAGTGCAGCGGTTTAACTGCAGGTGGCGCAAAGCACAAGGACCGCTGGAAGGATCCCGGTTTGAGCCCCCAGCTCCCCACCTGTGGGAGGGGGGTCGCTTCATAAGCGATGAAGCAGGTCTGCAGGTGTCTATCTTTCTCTCCCCGTTCGGCTTCCCCTCCTCTCTTCATTTCTCTCTGTCCTATCCAACAACGACATCAATAACAACAATAACTACAACAATAAAAAACAAGGGCAACAAGAGGAAATACATAAATAAATAAACAGTTTTTAAGAGGGGGATAGGCAGTGGCACATCTGGCTGAGTACATACATTACAGTGCACAAGGGCCCAGGTTCAAGCTCCTGGCCCCCATGTTCAGAGAGGAAGCTTCACAAGTGATGAAGCAGTGCTATAGTTGTCTCTTTCTCTCTACCTCCCCCTTCCCTCTCTATTTCTCTGTCTCTATCAGATAAATAAATAAATAAATAAAATTTAAAATTAGTGGTCTTGAAGCCTGAGATATGGTGCAGTAGGGAAGATACTGGAGTCTCAAACATGAAGTCCCAACTTCAATTCCTGACATCACATGTGCCAGAGTCATACTCAAGTTCTTCTTTTTTTAATGATTAAAAAAAAATGAGGGGGTTAATGCCTTACAGTGCAATCATTAATATATGAGTACAAATTCATTATACACAGGGACCCCACAGGTCTCTTCCACCTCTCCCCCCACCCCGCAGTCTTTTGCTTTGATTCAGTACCCCATCCCCAGTCCGTGTTTCATTTCGTGTTCTCCCTCCTTGTCCTTGTTTATCAAGTCCCATTTATAAGTGAGATCATCTGGTATTTGTCCTTCTCTTTTTGGTTTATCTCACTTAACATGATGTCCTCTAGTTCCATCCAAGATGTCTCAGAGGTGAAGACCTTATTGTTTTTAACAGCTAGTTAATACTCTAGTTCTATATCTCTCCTCCTCCCTTCTCTCACACATATATATTTATTTGTATAAAATGGCACATTTAGGGGGTCGGGCGGTGGCGCAGTGGGTTAAGCGCACGTGGCGCAAAGCGCAGGGACCGGCGTAAGAATCCCGGTTCGAGCCCCCGGCTCCCCACCTGCAGGGGAGTCGCTTCACAGGTGGTGAAGCAGGTCTGCAGGTGTCTGTCTTTCTCTCCCCCTCTCTCTCTGTCTTCCCCTCCTCTCTCCATTTCTCTCTGTCCTATCCAACAACAAAGCAACGTCAACAATGGCAATAATACCACAACGAGGCTGCAACAACTAGGGCAACAAAAAAGGGGGGGAAAAATGGCCTCCAGGAGCGGTGGATTCATGGTGCAGGCACCAAGCCCAGCAATAACCCTGGAGGGGGAAAAAAAAAAATGGCACATTTAATGAGCATGATTAAATAAACACACAATTAGTCAACACACAGAGTACATTCTGTGCCTGTTTTTCTTGACCCGGCAAGAAAGCAACCAATTTGGTATAAAACTGTTTGCTCCCAAATAAACACTTAGTTAAGTGTAAACTGTAACAAACTTTTAAAACAATCTCTGAGTAAAACGTTGGGATTTGAAGATTGCTTTCATTCTGAATCTGCCATCAGGAGTGTGTGTCCCATACTACTTCTAAAGAAGAGCAAAACACAACATGTTGAAGACAAAGAAAGAAAAAGGAAGGAAGGAAGGAAGGAAGGAAGGAAGGAAGGAAGGAAGGAAGGAAGGAAGGGAGGGAGGGAGGGAGGGAGGGAGGAAGGGAGGGAGGAAGAAAGGGAGGGAGGAAGAAAGGGGGGGAGGGAGGGAGAGGGAAAGAGGGGGAGGGGGAAGAAGGAAAGAGAGAGAGAGAGAGAGACAGGCCAAGTCCTAGATGATAATATTTTCCTAGTCTACATATATACCTATTAGCTTTTGGGAAGTAGCTCACAGGTCTGGTGTGCTTCCTCCCAACACTTCAGTGGGCATCTCCGAATAATAAACACATCCTCTTCTCCTCCTATATCACAGTCACGAAATGTGGCATGAATCTAATAATGCAACTTAATGTTCACGTCATTTTTTAAATTCTCTTGTTTATGAAAGTGGTTAGTTGTCCCATCCCGCTCTAATCAGACTCCTACCATGTGTCTGGTTATCATATTTACAGTCAGGCTTGACTTTTTTTGGCAAGAAGAGTGATCAGGCACCATGCATGTCATAAAGCACCACAAGGGTAGTGACTTCCAGGATGCTCCATTTCAGAGACAGAGGGAGGGGGGAGGGGGAGAGGGAGAGAGACAGAGAGAGAGAGAAAAAAACTTTTCTTTTGTAGTTATCTGTAGGATGACTCTTAAGAGTGTGAATATTATATTATATATTCTAATTTTATCATTAGTATCCTTTCATAAAGAAAGGCAGGCTTCCCTTTTTGTCTGATTTTATCTCCTTTTCCTTTTTTGACTATCACAGATGCCTGGTTTATGGATTCCTTTTTTTTATTTGGTTTTATGATCCACAACCATAGTTCTTTTGTAATAATTAAAAATTGTCCTAAAACATGCTCAGAGCAGCCTGTTCAGGTAGGTCCCTGCTTGCTCTTTCAACAAGACTCTCCCAAACACTCTCTAATTCTTCAAGTCATTCCCTAATTTCTGATACATGGTGCTCCAGATTTTTCCCGGTACTTTTCTCAGTCCCAGTGTAGGAGTCAATCAAGTATCCAAGGGACCCATGTTCATTCTAGCAGAGAATGTATTTAGAAACCAAGTTAGGGTGGGGACAGATGGCATAATTGTCATGTAAAGAGACTTTCATCCCTGAGGCTCCTATGTCCCAGGTCCAATCCCTGGTCCTACTATAATAAGCCAGAGGTGAGCAGTTTCTCTGGGGGAAAAAAAAAAACAACCAAACAAAACAAAACAGAAAGAAAAATAAAAGAAAAAAGAAACCAAATTATGGGGGCCAGGTGGTGGTGCACCTGGCTGAACATACCTGTTACAATGCTTAAGAACCCAGGTACTAGCCCCCTGTACCCACCTGCATGTGGAAAGCTTTGCGACTAGTTAAGCAGTGCTACAGGTGTCTATCTCCCTCTTCCCTCAATTTCTGGCTGACTCTATCCTATAAGTAAAGATTTAAAAAAAATTTTTTTTTAATTACGGGGATGCTGGGCAGTGGCACATCAGGTTACGGATATGTAGTATTATGCACAAGGACCCAGGTTGGAGACCCTGCTCCCACCTGCAGGGGGGTGTTTGATGAGTACTGAAGCAGGTCTGCCGGTGTCCATTTTTCTCGCTCCCTCTCTAACTCCCCCCACCCCTCTCAATTTCTCTTGGTCTTATCCAATAAAATGGGGTGGGGGGAATCCCCCAGTATCAGTGGATCTGTAGGGCCTATACAGAGTCCCAGGAACAACCCTGGTGGGAAAAAAAAAAATTTTTTTTTTTAAGAAATCAAATTGTGAGCACCAGATAGACTGGCTCACTGTTACCGGCTATCATTCAGTAAGTGAATAGATATACAATCCTTTTTGAATCCTGATCTCATGATACTATATCTGGACTACTCTCCTTTACATTTGACTTTTAAAAATAAATTGTATTTGTGTTTTTATGGGAAGGGGAAGACCTGTGCAATAATCAGCTCTGGCTTTTTAATTTATTGTTGTTATTATTTTACCAGAGCATTGCTCCACCCTGGCTTATGGTGGTTCTGGCTTATGGTGGTGCAGGCTGTTAAACCAGGGACTTGTCAGAAATGTTTTCTTCACTGATACTGCTGGCATATCAGATAGAAGCAACTACAGAAGCAGATCTTACACTGTTTCTGCACTACATAAAACTTTTGGGTCCATACTGCCAGAGGGGTAAAGAACCGGGAAGCTTCCAGTGGAGGGCATGGGATGCAGAACTCAGGTGGTGGGAACTGTCTGGACTTATGCCCCTCTTATCCCACAATCTTGTCAATAATTATTAAATCGCTAATAAAAAACCAAAACAAAACAGGGACTCCAGAGAATCAGGCTTGGAGGTCTTTTGCATAACCATTATGTTATCTACCCTGTCCAGGGTTTTCTTTTCTTTATGTTGGAACATAAAATAACATTAACATACTTGCTCGATGCAGCAATGCCACAAGTCTTCAGTTTGTTGAACAAACACAGATATATGAAGTATAATAAAGTGCAGTGTCATAAAATAAGAAACGCCTGTATATATGTGAAAGTTGCCCCCAAGAGGTGATGTAGATCTTATATATAAGCATACTGCAAAGAAGTGCAAACCTGTGCATATCTGTATGCCTGGGTATTATATATGTATATTTTACAGATGACACGAGCATCCTTTTTTCTCTATTTTCTTTTAAAAATATATTTATTAATTTATTATCAGATAGAGACAGAGAGAAAATGAGAGAGATGGGGAAGATAACGAGGGAAGAGAGAGACACCTGCAGCCCTGCTTCACCACTTGTGAAGTTTTCCCTTTGCAGGTGGGGGCCAGGGGCTTGAACCTGGGTCCTTTCACACCGTAATGCGTGCACTTAACCAGGTGCACCACCACCTGGCCCCAATTGTGCTTTTTTTTTTTTTTTTAAGACTTTTCTTCCAGTTTATCCTGGAATTTACTCTATACCAGATCACAGAGATAGTTTTCATTCTCAGGGCTATACATATATAGTAGTACCAGGCTGTAAAAACTGTTACCATGCCTCTACACCCATCATCATGCTTACAGCAAATAAGGAGATGGTGAAACAGATCAAATACTATGAAGGTCTGTTTAGTAAACTTCCAGTCATGAAATGCTTGCTGAAACAACTGGCTTGGACTTTTTTTTTAAGATGATGTTATGGGAGAAGGGGAAAGGTGTTAAGAGACCAACCTGTCCTGTGATATGTCTATGGTCCTTGAACTCTCTCCTGGAACAAGCCTAGGAGGCGTGAAGGGTGGGTGGGTTTGACATCACAAATCAACCAGAATCTCACCATGGTTGAAAGCTCACTTAAGAGAACTCAGCGAAGCCCAAGTTGAAAACAAAATGCACAGGATATAGGTCAAAAATGAGGAGGGAGATGAGCGCAACAAGGCAGTCGAGCCTGCACCACAACTGGCAGGGGCTCTGGGAAGTACTAAAGACACAGCAGTCACACAACTGGGGCTGAGACTCCTGACCTCCATTTCCAAACAGCTGGGCAGTCCTTGGAGGAAATGAAAACTACTCTGGTGCCACTGAAGGGAGGAAGGCCTGTAGTACGTGCCACCTCACACACAGTAAGTGACCTCAGCTGCCGTACTCCATGGAAAACTCTTCCCAAAAGAGTGCTTTTGATGTGGCATCTCAAAGCTGCATCCCGAGTTCTGCTCAGATTTCCAAAGGCATATGCTATGTCTGCTTCACCAGCTCTGTATCAGTTCTGGCTGTGTTTATGGAGTGCAGCAGGTTTCCACAACAGCACAACACCCTTCCCCAAGAGCAGGCTTGACATGAGGAGCAGGGGTGGCCCAGTTACAGGCTGAGATGCCCGCATACCTTTTCTCCCCTGCTCTAGGCCTGCAGTTACCTTAGGCTCTCAAAACAAAAGACCCCACTTCTCAGAGGTATGGGCCATGGTTGAGTTTCTGGTCCCACACACCCACTATAGCCAAAGCCTCCCAGTCCTCACCGGTGGGGGAAGCTTCATGAATAGTGAAGCAGTGCTATGTGTCTCTCTTCCTACCTCTCTCACCTTATTTCTTTCTGCCTTTATCACCATAAAGATTATATATAGAGAGAGATGGGGGGGGAGAGAGAGAGGAAGGCTCTGAAAATATGTCTTAGAAGTTATATGAAAGTTGGGGGTAGGGGTAGATAGCATAATGGTTATACAAACAGACTCTCATGCCTGAGGCTCTAAAGTCCCCAGGTTCAATTCCCTGGGCACCTCAAGTGAAGAAAGAAGGAAAGAAGGAAAGAAGGAAAGAAGGAAAGAAAGAAAGAAAGAAAGAAAGAAAGAAAGAAAGAAAGAAAGAGAGGGAGGGAGGAAGAGAAAGAAAAAATGGAAAAAAGAAAGAGAAAGGAAGGAAGGGAGGGAGGGGGAGGGAGGGAGAGAAAAGAAATTATGAAAGCAAAAGATGGGGTTGCAACTGACATTTATGCAAAACCCTGAGGCACTGGAGATCCCAGGTTCAATCCCTGGCACCACCATAAGCCAGAGCTGAGCAGAGCTCTGCTTTTAAAAATAAATAAATGAAAAATGAATATGGAAAAAATTTTCTTTCTGCTGCTCTAAGCCTAAGGAAATGAAAGCTGAACCACAAAATTAACCTGCACAGGCCGCCTGCAATCCTTATGTCTGTGATACTAGAAACAAATCCCCCTCTTGACTGCACAGCCTTTCTCCCTACGCTGCTGCTGCCCGAGCCTGGAATCCCTTCTGCCTTGTTGACTGACTGTGCTCCTGCTGTGACAGGGCAGCAAATACACAAGCCTGTAACTGAGAGGAGGCTTTCCCCAAGGAATCCTGTGGCTGACATTTTGCCATTATTTTAATAAGCCTCTTTGTAGATTGTAAAGTTTCTCTAATTTGCTTGGGAAGTTGTAGAGTACAGCTATTATGAAAAGCCTTTTTCAGGTAGAGGTTAAAGTAAAGTAGATCTGCTAGCTTCCAGCAGGACATCACTGCTGGGCCCCGCACTGCCCAGCACAAGGCTTACCCCATAAGCACTGTTAGCTGATCCAGTCACTCCACACCTTAGACTCAGAGGAGGTTCACTTAGTATCTGTGGAACTGAGTCAGTACTTTCTCTTTTATCAGGTTAAGAGTGGAGTCACCACCCCATAACCTGACAGTCGGAGAAAACCATGTGCCCAGACAAAACCATACCAATGCCCTTCCTCTTCCTCCCTACCCAGTTCACCAACATGGCCACTAGGCATCACCTCACCAAGAGCGAGGCAAAAAGTCACACCAAAGGAAGGCAGGGACGCACTGCTCTCACACTACCTAAGACTAAGCAAAGGATTGTTCTGACAACACCCACTCAGCAGAGAGAGCACAGAAAGCTGTTCCTGCTGGCTTTCTTGGGCATGGAGAGCAGACATGCTGTCATGAAGGTGTAAATGCACACCTATGGACACATGCTGCAGCTCAGCATCTGGGTCCTGAGGCATGCCAGTAGATGTGTCAAACCTTTCCTGTTTGTTCTCAGCTCAACTGCACCTTGGCACCTGGGGTGGGGGTGGGGGGTGAGGGGAAGGGGCTAACTACACTGACCCACATGCTTTATTTGAACCACACAGGCCGACAACAGGCTTGAAGGATAATCAGGCCCAGCCCTACAGACACCAGACCAGGGCAGAGCTATGCACGGAACATACTCTATCCCAGTAAACATCATTCCCTCTCAGATCAGCCACCAAATCTCAACCAGAAGCATGCCCAAATCTACATGGGGTTTGTGCTACCAACCCCCTGATGAATCAGCTGTTTTAAAAAAAAGATTTATTTCCCCTAGAGAACCAGTGCCCTGGTACAAGGCAAGGCTCCTGAATCAGCCCAAAAAAAAAAAAAAAACCAACAAAGTTTTTAAATTTTTTTTATTGTTGTAGTTATTATTGCTGTCATCATTGGATGGACAGAGAAATGGAGAGAGGAGGGGAAAACAGAGAGGGGGAGAGAAAGACAGACACCTGCAGAACAGCTTCACTGCCTGTGAAGTGACTCCCCTACAGGTGGGGAGGCGAGGGCTCAAATCGGGATCCTTATGCCTGTCCTTGCGCTTTGCGCCACATGCGTTTAACCTGCTGTGCTACCGCCCGACTCCCTCAAAGAAAGTTTTTTTAAATGTACTCTTGTACTTGACTGCCATCAGAAAAAAAAAAAAAAGGTTCTGCCAGCCAAACTGAATCGCTTGGCTCTGGGATAATGAATCATATTCTCCTTGGGATCCCCAAACACATCTCTACCCACTAGCAGGCCAATGGTACCCTTATCCTCCCCCTGAGGGGTCCCCAGGAGACCCTCTCTTTGAGAGAAAGGACCGGCTCTGCCAGGTGACTGCAGGCAGTGCTGTGTGGCCAAGGTCAGCAGCCTTCAGCCTTCACATAGCTTCTGTCCATTCACAGGTCTGTAAGGCTGCCTTTTCTCTTCCTGGGTCATTGCCCATACCCTAACACTATTCACTGTTGTCCTGCATTTTCCTGTGCTCCACCCCCACCCCCACCCCCACAAGGCACCATCTGAGGCCTCTGAGGAGTGTGAATCATTGGAACACAGTTGTCCATGGTTCCTAAACTGCCACCTGCACTGGCTTCTTCTCTACCCCCAGCAAGGGAAAGTCCTTCCATGGTCTTTAGTAGAGCAAGAAGCAGAACCTGCAAATCTTCTCTGTAGTCCCTGCCTTGGGGAAACCCTTAAGCTAAGCCCTAGGCTAAAGGAAGATGCTGTACAGTGTTAAGGGCTGAGGACAGACAGGGAAAGAAGAAAGTCAGCCTGCAGGAGGCAGGACAGTACACCTCTTCCTTGTCCTAGCTCCACACCCACTGTTCTGGGGTTGGAGGAGGCAATAGTTGAGTCAGGCAGAGCCAGGTATAGAGAGGAGCACGGCCCAGCAGGAAAAGACATAACAACAAACAGGACAAAGTGGATTAAGAGCCACAATAGAAGAATGCACACAAGATGCAGGTATATGAATTTAATGCAGAGTAGTCTTTGGTGACCCAGGAACACTTCACAAAGAAGCAGAAACAAGGTGGGACCAGAAGGATGAGCAGGGTTCACCAGGTGGCTAGGAAGCACAAGCACAGGAGGTTGGCAGCAGGGAAAATTCACCCCAGGGAGAGTGCAGACAAGTGGACAGCAGGGCTCAGAGGCAAGGCCGGAAGGCAGTATGACAGAGCGAGGGACGTACCTAAAACCTGAGAGTACATCCTGGTTTTTAACAGGTAAAGCTGAGCACAGAGGAAGAGAATGTCAGAAAGATGGCACCGAGGGAAAGCAGTGGGGAGAGAACCTCTCAAGGCGGGGAAATGAGCTGGGGGTCTAGTGCAGGTCTAAATTAAAGGAGCTGGGTAGGAGAGTTCCCAGAGAAAGAACCTGACCTGCCTGCCAGCTGGTGGGATGGAAGAAACTGAGAACGAGCCTGGGTTTCTAGCTCGCACAGCTAAGTGGGAGGGAGTGCCATCCACCACAACTGGAAGCACACTGAGGTTTCTTCTGGGACCACTAGAAGATGGCCTCCCTGCCCCCGGGTCGGTCAGTTCTCTCCAGCAGCCCCGAGTAACAGTGGCGCTCACCCATGCCACATGGCATTCAACTCAGCACCCTAAGTTAGTACCCCAGTCTCACCTGCATCCGAATGTTGTCTGCAACAAAGTGGTTATTCCCACGCAGAAGAAAATGGTCCCGATGAGCTGGCTGGTGGCCCACTGGTCATATCCCACACACATGGCATCAGCCAACAGAAATGGCACCGCAATCGTGCCACTGAAGCATGTCAGGTAGTGCTGTGGGGATCAGGAAAGACAGATGGGCACCAGTAAACCCTTTGTAGACCTTTTTTTAGTGCTATCTAAACTTTGTCCATACAAATTAGCCCACATGAAGAATTTCTTCTGTATGTTAGGTAAATATATATATGTCACATGCCAGGTCATATTTCCTTTTTCCTCCTCAGCTATTCCCCTTTCCACTGTATGTTCTTGACTTTAATATTCATGTGGATAATCACCTGTGACCCAAATGACTTCAGACCAGCACCAAAAAAAAAAAAAAAAGAGGTACAAGCACTGGTGGTATTATACTCACACAAGTCTTATAAGGAATTTTTTCAAATGCTTTTTAGTGTCAGTTACAATAATCACAATGTATTTTTTAATGGCTTTTAAAAAATAATGTATTTTGTATTAATCTGTTCTGGACAGAGTGGAGAGACACCTGCATACCTTCCTAGCCACTTGTCAAGCTTCCCTCCTACAGGTGGGGGCTGAGGGCTTGAATCTGGGTCCTTGCGCATTGTCGTATGTGCGCTCAGCCAGACGCATGTGCCACCACCCAGCCCCAACAACCAAAGGTCTTTTTCCAAGAATCTAATGAATTGTGTTTCATTGAACCATTCTTGAAACAAATTCCATTTAGTTTTGATCTTTCTTCTAGGATTTGATTTGTTAGTCTTTTTTTTTAAATTATTATTGGATAGAGACAGAAAGAAATTGAGAAGGGAGGGGGTAATAGAGAGGGAGAGAGACACCTGCAGACCTGCTTTACCACTTATGAAGCTTCCTGGGACCAAGGGCTTGAACGTGGGTCCTTACACACTGTAACATACGTACTCAACCAGATGTGCCACTACCTGGCCCCTAGCTAGTCTTTTTTAAAAATAGAAATATTAAATAAATAAAATATCATCTATTTATTTATCTGATAGGACAGAGAGAACTTGAGAGTAGAAGTGGAGATAAACAAGGAGAACGAAAGGGAGACACCTGAAGCACTGCTCAGCTCTCCCGGGAAGCTTCCCCACTGGGGTGAATCATAATACAGTGTGAGCTCAACTGTGAGCACCACTGCCAGGACCTTGTCTGTTAGTCTTGTATACAGAATTTCACATTTTAAACTCTTACAAGTCTACAGATTAAAGCTACAGAATAGTTTCTGTCTTCTCTGCTCTGACACTGTTGAACAACAATCAGGGAGGGTGAGGAGCAAACAGCAGCTAAGGTGAACTTTCCAGAAAATGCTCTTCTCCTGCTGCTTGTGGCTCTGGCAGGACACTCCCAACACCCCTGGCTCACTTCCCTTTCTCCCGGAGGCCTGGCCATGACTTTCTGACATTTCTTCTGCACACTTCCTACTTTTCTTCCTGATCACTTCTCATCTCTGCTTGTGTTTGCCAACATGTGTTGCTTGCTGCCCATGAATCCTAACTAACAGTTGCTTCATGGGGAAAGTAAAGTGCTTCCACCCAGGAACTGAGCTGCTCAAAAGCACTGGGTCTAGTCCAGACAGGCATGGCATAGGTAGGCCTTTCTGATCCTATCCCACCAGAACAGACTTCTTTCAGTAGAAAACATTTCAAAATGAGAGCTGCTTGAACTTGGTTCCAGATACTCAGCCCAAGATAAGTTATTCCACATCCGTATTCAGCTACTTTGGTTGTAACTCCTCATTCACTGGACACCTCTCGGTCTAGGCTATCTAGTACTCTGGTGCCTGGAGGAGCTGTGTGTGGAAAAGGGACCAAAACATCAGTGGTCAGCTGTGTGTGGAAAAGGGACCAAAACATCAGTGGTCAGCAGGTACAGTCCCACCTCAAGGGAATAAACTTGTTCAGTTGGTGAGACCAGTTCTTAGCATCTGAAAATCCTCAGGTGGGGCTAATTACTCAAGCTTGAGAAAGGAAGATTAGAACGTCAAAACTCAAAGCAAAGTCTAAGCTTAAAATGAAGACGGGTGCTGGTAGGGTGAAGGGCAGGAGTGTACATCTGAGAAAAGGGCCTCCTACCTCATTCCCACTCTTCTCTCCAAAGCCCCATTGCAATTCCTAAGTGGGAAAGGGGGATACAGAGAAGAGCAAGAGACCAGAGCCCTATACCATCCTGTGTCTGTGTCACCTCCTGCTCTGTCCTGTATAGCTTCCCTGCATGCCACAGCCAGAATCTGTAGCAAAGCAGCTGAGACTACAGCAAACTTTCTAGCATGATGGTTATGCAAAGAGACTCCCATGCCTGAAGCACCAAGGTCCCAGGTTCAACCTCCCATACCACCATAAGCCAGAGCTGAGCAGTGCTTTGGTTATTCAAGAAGAAAGAAGGAAGGAGGAAAGGAGGAAGGGAGGAAGGGAGGGAGGGAGGGAGGAAGGAAGGAAGGAAGGGAGGAAGGGAGGGAGGGAGGAAGGAAGGGAGGAAGGGAGGAAGGGAGGAAGGAAAGAAGGAAGGAAGGTAGGTAGGTCAGTCTAGGAACTGGGTGGTGGTACACCTGGTAGAGTAGACATGCCCCCCCCCCCAGGGTTATTGCTGGGCTCGGTGCCTGCACCATGAATCCACTGCTCCTGGAGGCCATTCCCCCCCCCCTTTTGTTGCCCTTGTTGTTGTAGCCTCGCTGTGGTTATTATTATTGCCATTGTTGATGTTGTTCGTTGTTGGATAGGACAGAGAGAAATGGAGAGAGAAGGGGAAAATGGGGGGTGTGGAAAGATAGACACCTGCAGACCTGCTTCACTACCTGTGAAGTGACTCCCCTGCAGGTGGGAAGCCGGGGGCTCGAACTGGGATCCTTACGCCAGTCCTTGCGCTTTGCGCCATGTGCTCTTAACCTGCTGCCACATGCGCTTAACCCACTGTGCTACCGCCCAACCCCCGAAAGTAGACATGTTACAAGGTGCAAGGACTCAGGTTCAAGCCCTTGGAACCCAACTGCTGGTAGAAAGCTTCACAAGTGCTGAAACTATTGTTGTAGAGGTCTATCTCTCTCCCTATCTCCCCTTTCTCTCTCTTTTAATTATCCTATTTATTTATTGGATAGAGACAACAGAAAATCAAGAGGGAAGGGGGAGACATAAAGGGAGAGAAACAGAGAGACACCTGCAGCCCTCACCACTTGCAAAGTGTTCCCCCTGCAGGTGGGGGACTAGGGGCTCAAACTGGGTCCTTGCTCACTGTAATATGTGTACTCAACCAGGTGAGCTATGAGCTGGCCTTCTCCCCTTTTCTCTGCCCTATTAAATAAAGAAATAAAATATTAAAAAATAAGACTGCCTCCTCCCATTGATGCCCTGGTTAACAGGGTGCATCTCAGGGTCATTCACACTTCATGTAGAGATGATGGTGACTATGGATAAGTTGGCTAGGCCAGAAACAGAAGAGACTTTTAATGCTTTTCTCCTCCCTCCTGTGTCTCAGACCTTATCTCCTTCCTTTTTTTTTTTTCTCTTTTTTCTCCAGGGTTATTGCTGGGTCTTGATGCCTACAGTACGAATCCACTGCTCCTGGAGGCTATTTTTTCCCTTCTGTTGTCTTTGTTGTTTATCGTTGTTATTGTTATTGCTGCCATTGTTGTTGGGTAGGACAGGGAGAAATCGAGAGAGGACGGGAAGACAAGGGGGGAGGGAGAGAGAAAGATAGACACCTGCAGACCTGCTTCACTGACTGTGAAGTGACACCCGTGCAGGTGGGGAGCTGGGGGCTCGAACCGGGATCCTTACGCAGGTCCTTGTGCTTCACGCCATGTGCACTTAACCTGCAGCACTACTGCCCAGCCCCCTAGTTCCTTCCTTTACATGCTCTACTTTCACTTAGTCCTTCAACTTTTTCTCTCTTTAATTTCCTGGCTGACCTCCCCCCCCCCCATTACCACTGTGAAATTTATGTCAACAACTTTCCCTTCATCACTCTACTGAGGGTGATTTCAAATAAAGTTGCCCATAAATTAAAAAATTTGGAGTTATCGGCTAGGGAGGTAACATGACTGCCATACCTGAGGCTCTGAGGCCCCTGTTTCAACCCCACAAACCAAAATAAGCCAGGGCTGGATACCACTCTGGGAAAGGGAGGGAAACAGAAAAAGATAGAAAGCAGAGGAGAGAGAAAAAAGGGAGAGAGGAGGCAGGGGAGGGAAGAGGGGAAAGGAAAAGTGAAGAGGAAGAGAAAGGGAAAGGAAAAGGGAAAGGAAGGAGAGGGGGAAGGGGAAAGGGGGAAATGGGGACTAAGAAAATCAGAGTTTAAAAATCTGGAAAGACAAGTTGGGCTTTTGCCTGTGATTACACCCAAAGCGAGCCACTTACCTGCAGGCCCAGAAATATGCACAGGTACCAGGGAGGGACATCTTCTATGGTGTAAATCATGTCTGACCTCTGGGGGTCTAGACTGCCAGTGCTGTCCAGGGTCTCTGCAAGAGAGCTCTGCAAGCATGGAGAAAAGAATATTTATTTAAAGCAAGGACTGAAAAATCAACTCAGCTATGTATAGGTCAATGTTACTGAAAATAAAGGGGATGGGGGGGGACTTTATAAATGGCTAGCAATCCTTGGAAATTAAGCCCCTAGCCACCTCTGACACAATGCTTCACAGTTTCAGTATCCTCTGGTATCAACTTATCCCTGACAGAACTCAGTTAGCTCTGAGATGCTCCCTCAGGAAGTTTTCCAGGGTTGATATCAGAGTGATACCATCCATGGGACCCTGCCTAAAGAAATATTATAAAATGCAAACCACTGGGAGTCGGGCTGTAGCGCAGCGGGTTAAGCGCAGGTGGCGCAAAGCACAAGGACTGGCATAAGGATCCCGGTTCGAACCCTGGCTCCCCACCTGCAGGGGAGTCGCTTCACAGGCGGTGAAGCAGGTCTGCAGGTGTCTTTCTCTCCTCCTCTCTGTCTTCCCCTCCTCTCTCCATTTCTCTCTGTCCTAACCAACAACGACAACAACAATAATAACTACAATAATAAAACAACAAGGGCAACAAAAGGGAATAAATAAATAAAATAAATATTAAAAAAAAATGCAAACCACTTTCAAATAGAACATACCATCTGTCCATCCCACCCTGTAAGAAGATCCTGATATGAAGCACAAATCCCACCCTCAAAACTGCTGCTCTGATAATAGTGGTAAACAAAATGAGCAAATTTCAAAAGCATGCAGATGATTCAAAGTTTTGTTTTAAAAACAGACAAAAATATTTGTATATAGCTCTGGGAACAACTTTCTCCCAATTACCCAAAGGGGCGGGGGCAGTGTAACAAAGTGTGACAAGCTTTTCAAAGCCAAAACCTGTAGAACTAGACATTTATAGATAACATTTAGTCTAAATCCCAGTCAGCTTCTGAATTCACCCAGTATCTAGGTCAAAGACAAAATGAAAGATAATTCTAAGCTCACCCATAGCTTCAAAACTGTTCTGATCCCTACAACATAGCAATTTTTCAACATCTGGAATGCCAGACTATTTTTCTTTTAAATCCTAACAAGGAAACTGCCTAGCTGAAAACAAAATTAGAATGTTTCACAATAAAATACTGATGATAACACTCTGATTCTAGACCCTGTCTAGTTTAATTCATGCCCTCTTGTCCAATGGATTTGATGTATGAAAAGATGCCATCTCCATAGGTTTGTCTGTCAATTTTACATGCACAGGGAAACTAGATTTGAGAACCAAATATCTTGGAGCAAAAGAAGTGATGCAATTTAACCTCCCTTTCTAAAGCCTAAAGGTAAATGTCTGATAGAAGCTGACATCTGATCTAATCCAAAAGTGGACTGGATGTGACCTTTCAGAGAATATTTTCTTCTGTTCTAAGAAAAGATGTTGACACCTCTGTATTGTGGCATGGGTTAAAATGGATTATGGGTGCCTCTGGGAGGGGTGATAGAGGAAGTGTGCATACAAGGGGTTTAGGCGTGTGGTGATGCCATGAAAGATTAATGTGTCAGATCTAGGCTGTCCAAACCATACATTTCAAAAACGGGTTTGGCACTTGCTTGGTACCTCAGGGATCACCTTTAAGCTATTGGAATATCCTGCCTCTTAATGTATTTGCTTACTAGGTAGCTTGGTCTGATCCAAAATGTTTATACTAGCACTGTGGTTTGTGGCAGGTGCCCTGCTCTCTTTACCTCTGAAGGGGCAGAAGATTAAGTTTATCCACATCAACAGTAAACCATATTTACATGACTGAGTCCCAGTAAGACACTAGTCATGCGGGGGGGGGGGGGGGGGGGGGCGGGGGGGTTTAGGTAGCATAATGGTTATGCTTAGACTCTCATGCCTGAGGCTCCACAGTCCCAGGCTCAATCCGCCACATAACCATAAGCCAAAGCTGAGCACTGCTCTGGTAAAATAAATAAATATTAAAAAAAAAAAAAAAAAAAAAAAAAGGACACTACCCATGAAGGCTTGAGTGAATTTACCTGGTTGCTGGAAGGAAGGAAAAAAGGAAGGTGGGAAGGTGGGAAGGTGGGAAGGTGGGAAGGTGGGAAGGTGGGAAGGTGGGAAGGTGGGAAGGTGGGAAGGTGGGAAGGTGGGAAGGAAGGAAGGAAGGAAGGAAGGAAGGAAGGAAGGAAGGAAGGAAGGAAGGAAGGGAGGAAGGGAGGAAGGGAGGAAGGGAGGAAGGGAGGGAGGGGGGCAGGGAAGAAATGATTCTTTCTTTGAGAGGGGGATTCCACAGAACTCCACTGGGAAAAGAACCTAAAATTTGCACTGGTCTCTCCTGCCCTATACCCTTTTTTGTAATTGCTGGTTTTAATCCATTTCATTTCTCTAAAAGAATCTTTAACTATGCGTCTAACAGCTTTTCTGACTTCTATGAGTCTTAAAAAGGGGGGGGGGGGCATTAAGCCCAATTCAGGAAGTACTGACTCAAGTCTTGGAAATCCCTGAAGTTAGATAATCCTCTTGTTAACATGACTCACTAAGGATATTAAACTCACTACAGGAAGGGCGAGATAGCTCACCTGGGAGGGCGCCTGCTTTGCCATGTGTGAGAACCAGGTTTGAGCCCCAGGTACACTACATGAGTGTACTACGGTTCTGGGGGAAGCTTCAGTGCTGTAGCGTTTCTCCTTTTCTCTCTCTATTTCTATCTGAAAAAGTCAGCCCAGAGTAGTAAAGCCTCAAAGACAGACAGACATACAGATACAGGTACGTACGTGTATACACACACACACACACACACACACACACACACCACCCTCACTATACAAGACAATCAACAGCATCACAGTATCTATAGTCTCAAAAGTGGGGGGCTGTTACTGTAATAATGAAATGATACTATAAAAAATCATTATTTTTATAATAATAGTTGTAACATAGCTAACATGTCTAAAACAACTAGTCTTAACTAATAAGCACATGAACAGAAATGAAATGACTTTGTATCTATCCTTTCTCTGGCTTTGACAAGCAAAGATTAAGATATAGGTATGTATGCATTTTTTCTTTTCTTTTTTTTTGCCTCCAGGGTTATTACTGGGGCTCAGTGCCAGCACTGTGAATCCACTGCTTCTGGAGGCTATTTATCTTACTTTTGTTGCCTTTGTTGTCGCCCTTGTTGTGGTTGTCATTGTTGTTGCTGTTGAATATCACAGAGAGAGGAGGGGAAGATAGAGAGGAGGAGAGAAAGATAGACACCTGCAGACCTTCTTCACCGCTTGCAAAGCGACCCCCCTGCAGGTGGGAAGCTGGGGGCTCAAAGTGGGATCCTTACACCGGCCCTTGCGCTTTCCACCATAACCCACTGCGTTACTGCCCAGCCCCCATACATTTGTTTCTTAGCAGTGAAGGTGGCTCTGCAACTTAGAAATCTAAGTTACATAAATACTCATCAATGGTTTTAAGATGGTACAGAATAGGCAACTGTGTGGTCAAAATTATCAGTTAAAACCAGAAAACACTATTGCACCGGGTCCTTCTCTAAACTCTCATAATTGCTCTAAGTTATCACCATGGACAGTTAAGTGTTATTTAAAAAAAAAAAAAAAAACTACAAAGCCTTTATCAGCAAGGTTTCTTTATAAGATCACTAAATTAATAGTTTAATAAAACTTAAAAGACTTTTTCTTAGGCCAGAGAGATGACTCAGCTATTAGTGCACAGGACCTGCAAATAGTTTAGAAGAAGATCATAGGACTTGTAGATATGTTTATGTTTTATTTTTTTAACAAAATCTTTTTATTGAGGGAATTAACGATTTACAGTGCAGTCACTAACCACTGACATATGGATACAATTTCACTATGCACCAGTACCCAAAAGTTCTATTCCTCCTCTCTCCCCCTCTTTCCTCACAGTACTTTGCTTTGAGGCAATACACCATGCTCAGTCTACCTTTGACTTTGTGTTTTCCATCCCTGTTCCTATTTATTAAGTCACATTTATAAATGAGATCATTCACTATCCACCTTTCTCTTTTCGGTTTCTCTCAATTAACATGCTGTCTTCAAGTTCTAACAAAGATGATGCAAAAGAGATGACTTCATCATTTTTAATAGCTGACTAGTATTCCATCACATAAATATACCACTTTTTTTTTTTTAGCCATTTGTCTGTTGTTGAACATCTGGGTTGCTTCCAAGTTTGGGCTATTATAAACTGTGCTGCTATGAACACAGATATACATAAATCCCTTCTGATACATGTTTTTGTTTTCTTTCAGTAAATTCCTAGAAGAGGAATTGCTGGTCATAGGGTAGCTCCAGTGTAAGTAATAGCTCCTCTTAAAGGCTTTGTAGAATTCATTTGGAAAGCCATGTGGACCTGGGATTTGTTGTTTGAGAGATTTTTGATTACTGTTTCAATTTTTTTTTTTGGGGGGGGGGCTGTAATTCTTTGTCTACTCATGTTCTGCAAGCTCTGCTGGTTCAGTTTTAAAAGGGTGTGTAGTTCTAAAAATGTGTCCATCTCTTCCACATTCTCCAGTTTGGTGACATATAATTGTTCAAATAAGCCTCATACAATACCTGTGATTTCTGTTATGCATATCTATTTTCCCTTATTTAAAAAAATTTTTAATTGTATTAATGGTTTAATAATGATTTATAAGATTCTAAGATAACAGGGGTATAATTCTGCACTGCTCCCATCACTAGAGTCCGGCATATCCCCATTCCTTCCACTGGAAGCTACAGCAGTTTTCCCAAGGATAAGGGATATGTGGATATGGGTTGACTATTATTTCTATAACTACCTGGCTATATATTTATATATATTATATAATATATATAATATATATTATATTCCCCCTATAATCCCCCTATATAATATATATAATATATATACATATTATATTCCCCCTATAATCCGGCCTTCTCTTTCTAAGTCACACTTGCACCGATTATTACTTCTGAGTGTCCTTCCTTTTTTCCTTTTCTCTCTCCAGTTCCTCATGAAGTTGGAGTTCAGAGCACTCTAGACCCTCGGTTTCTATCTCCAGCATGCATATAGCAGAGCTAAGCAGTACTTATGGTGTCTGTGCCTATAACTCTATCCTGCTCATATAACAAATAGACTTTTTTTTTTATTATGACCTATACTTCAAAGAGTAGTAAACTTCAAAATCAACTCTTCCTAACATCATTAATATTTTTCAATTGCTTATATGGTTATTTAAGTAATGTAGCATTTTTGGTCAATTACTTTTTTACTAGGAAATAATTTTCTCTAAGAGCAACAGTTAGCAAACATTTCCCGGAAAAGGGCAACATGTTGACTATTTTAGGCTTTGTTGACCATACAGTTCTGACACAATTATTCAACTCTATCACTGTAGTTCAGAAAAAGCATAAGACAACATGTAAACAAACAAGACTGGCTGTGTTCCAATAAAACACTACATGCAAAAATTAATTGGATGGACTAGATTAGGATTTCTGGATGTGGTTTCAAAATGATTATCATAAAACTGCAGTTAATATTCCCTTCCCTGTTCCTTGTATCTCTTTTCACATAGCATATGTGTTTTGTTTTTGTTTCCCCCTTAGTCCAACAAAGACCTATTTCATCTGTCATTTCAAAGAATCGACTTTTTAGTTCTATTTAAAGATGAGCTGAATGTCTTTTTCTTCCCTCTGTGTACAAATGTACAAAAAAGGGATAAATATGGCATAATGTATAATGAACAAAGAAAACAGAAAAAAGAGAAATGGGGCTTTCACAGTCTGGGAATATGTAAAGCATTTGGACTATTTCCAATGGAGAGGAAAAGACTCCATACTCTGAATGATGGGGGTGGGGCTGGGGGTTGTCACATGCATGTAAGGAGGGATCTGGTTAGCTGGGAGGATCCCAGAAAGGGTCTATTTTTGGAGACACAGGCAGAGTGAAAATGTGGAAAAAAACTGGTTTTAATTCTGAACACTACATTACTTATTGCTATAGTAGATAGAAATAGAAAACAGAATGACTTCATATTCTGGATTATTTGCATAGGCTAAATGCAAACATAACTACTAACAGAAAGAAGCTAACTATAGAAGTCAGGATTATGCTAAATGAAGAAACTAGAAAATTCCTTTCCAGAGAAAACTGACTAGTAGCACTAGTGAAAAGAGATGAAAAGCACAGTTAACAGCAATTAAACTGAACCATAAAATATACATTTTTTTTTAAAAATGTAGCATTTTTTCTGACCATAACACAAGTAGAAAATTAATAAACAAGCTTTCTTCCATATGGAAAATGATTCTCTAAAATCGAGGCTAAAGAGTACACCCCAAAATGCAGAATGTACTGGTGGGGCCAATGGGCGAGCACTTGGTTAAGAGAACACATTACCATGCTCTAGGACCTAGGACCCAGGTCCAAGTCCCCAGTCCCCACTTGCAAGAGGAAAGCTCCATGAACAGTGAAGCAGTGCTCCAGGTATCTCTTTGTTTCTTCTTTCTCTCTCCCCCTCCTGTTCTCAATTTCTGTTATATCAAAAATAAATAAAATATAACAAGAAAATGGCTAGTGGCCCAGCTGCTAAGGAGCTGCTGAACTTACACACATAAAGTCCAGTACTGCACGCCCCTGCAGGGGGATACTCTGGTACGCTTCCTCCCCACCACACCCTCTATTATCAGTCAACTAATATGAAAGTTATAATAAATGTAAAGATGTTGCAAGGGCCAGGGAGATATCTCAGTCCATTAAAATAATTAACCTGCATGTTTGAGAGGCCCCAGTGGCCACAGGTTCAGTCTCTAGCACCACCTCATGCCAGAGCTGAGCAGTGCTAATTGGCACATGGGGGGGGGGGGTGCAAGAAGGAAGAGGGAGAGAAGAAATTATATGTGAGCATTCACTGGCTAAAGCAGTACTTAGGAAAGTTAAAAATACAGAATGTAGAGAAAATAGAAAAACACTATATCTCAAATTTGGCTTAAAAAATAAAGCAAATCTAATTCAATGAGGTAAAAATGTGTGAGGAGAAAAAGAATACATATGCAAAAATCAAACAATAAAGTAGAATCATAGTAACAAAGGGCTGTAGGCATGAAAGTCCTGTGCTCTGACCAGTGAGTCACCTCCCAATGGCAAGAAACTCTCTTTGACTTTAGTAAAGACATGCTGAAATATTTAGGAATAAAAAAGCTTTACGGCTATAACTCACATTCAGACAGCTCAGAAGTAATAATATGTACACATGAAGAGAATGAGTAAGAAATGTATTCAATAATAAGACATTAACACCAGGGGACAATGAACAGCTAGCTTACAGGAACTCTTCCTATTATTTTTCTCTGTGTTTCAAGTTTTTTATGATTTATTTCATGAGGAGTTTAAAACAAAATAATTATAGTCTGAGGTTTTTCAGTTATCATATGGGGGGGAACTACAAAGTTATAGTATCCCCTTCGAAGATGTGGAAAAGCGGATATTCACTCTATAACTTGGGCAGAGTGGACTACTAGGTGTGGGTTATACACTGTCCTGTTATAAGCAGCTGATGTCCAGAGCGTGTGAAATCATCCCCTGGGCATCTGAATCAGATCTGCACCCAGGCCTCACTCCAGATGTGCATCCTCACCCATCAAGGAAGACTCCTATATGAAATTCACCTGAGCCGCAGTGGAGCCAATTAAAATGACTAACTTGTGTTTTTCATCACTTCTTCTATTTCTTTTATGAAGAAAGCATGCTTGTGCCCCCACTGAGGGGTAGAGACAGAATCTCAGAGGATCTAGATCCTGCAAAGGAGCTAAGACTGCATACAGCAGGGGAAGGGGGGGCTAGTATAAGAGGTACCTTTTCTGCGATGCCATTCTCTGTCGTGTAGATTGCCATGAGTTCAGTGTCTTCATTGTCTTGTTCACCACTGGATGTGGCACCTCCATTTATCACCACCTGAAGAGAAACACTCTTGTTTAGAGGTTGTTTTATCAGAGACTACTCTGCTATGGGGAAGACTGTGCATTCTTCACCCATCAAATGGATTAAGAGTTTCCTTAAACAAAACTCTGGAGAAATGTGTGCCCTTAAATGACCCAGCATAGAGCACAGAGCACTGTGAGGCTGCCAAGAACAGAATGCTCAACTAAGGGAGATAAGAAACTGAGGGGGGATCTGGGAGAAACTGTAAGGTGTGGGACACCGAGCACCACCTAAGAGCAAGTGGAAGCTTAGCGAGAGATGTTCTGGTCCAACCACCCACATAACAAATAAATCTCTGAAAAACATATACCTAATAATATGCATGGAAAGTTATAAATAATCACTAAAATTTCAGAAATGATCACTGAAAGGCTAACATAAATTAAGGGGAAATATTTTTAATTTGGCATTGACCAAGTAAATGGTAAAAGCCCACTCTTGAAATGTCTAAGAGAGGCTATCTTCTTGGTAGGAAGCATTTCCAGGAGAAAATTTAGCAGTAGGATTGAAAATAGGATTTTGCTAAATTCAGTAACTACACTCATAGAAAATGGTTCTCCAGAAATATCCATAAAGCTGTCTGTACATTCAAGGTTGATGACTGTAGCATTATCTAAGTTCAATTGTGGAATATCCATTTAAAGAATAATATTCAAACATTAAAAATAATAAAGCATGTGGCTCCAGGGGTAGCACAGTGGATAAAGGGTTGGATTTTCAAGCATGAGGTCCTGAGTTTGATCCCTGGCAGCATATGTACCAGAGTAATGTCTGGTTCTCTCTCTCCACCTCCTCCAATCCCTCTCATTAGTAAATAAAATATAGTAATAGTAATAATAATAATAAAGCTGTGGCCAAGGAAGTGGCCCAGTTGCTACAGCACCAAACCTGGGTCCAATCCCCAGCATCACATATTATCAGGAAAATGTTCTGGTTCTGTCTTGTTAATTTTTTTTTTTTTTTATTAGAGCTGGTGCACTGACAAGAATTCGAATACTATCTTCTAAAGTTAAAAAAACATCAAATTTAGAATTAACCTGATTGTGTTAAAAGCAAATTTTAAAAAATCACAATAACTTCCCTACATGTCTAAATGACTGGTAAAGAATCTAGAAAAGCCACAAGCCAATGTGAAGGTCACCCATAGACAAGGAGAGCAGTAATGAACACCTTTTATTTCTTCACTGCCAGTCCTATTTAACATTCAGGTCATTTAACCAGTATACATTCATGTGTTATTTGATATATATAGATGGAGATAAAAAACACCAAGATACCATCTGTTGTTGTCTTTACTTAGTAGCACCGTTTTATCTTCATTTTCTTGTTTGCATATTTTGGTAGTTTTCTATTATGAGGACATATACGTTTTTATTAATTTGTTATTGGATAGACAGAAATTGAGAGGGGAGGGGGAGATAGAGAGACAGAGAGACATCTGCAGCCCCGCTTCACCATTCATCAAGCCCCCCCCCCCCTGCAGATGGGGAGCAAGGGCTTGAACCCGGTCCTTGTGCACTGTAATGTGTGCGTTTAACCAGATGCAGCACCACCTGGCCCCGAGGACAGTTTACTTTTATGATAAGGAAGAAATCTGGACTAAAGATCCAAGTAGCAAGAGTTTGCATTAAGAAAGTCCAGAAAGAATTCAATCCATTTATTTTTGTAGTAGAGAAAAGCAAGCCAGCAAAAACTTAAATTTCATTCAAGGTCATAAGGATTATAATCCCATGTCTGAGATGAATTTTAAATTATGCAGAGATGTGAATTCACAATTCACATCAGAGAATATGAATTCAGAATTCATATTCTGGTGCATATCCCATTAGAGCAGAATGCTTTGTATCACTTCAAACAAAAAATTGCTTTTAAAACTGTCAAAACCATGCTATATCTTTTTACAAGAGACAAGCAGGGTTGTGGCATTTGTCTGTCTTTACAACTAGTTGCCTGCAGGACACATGCTCCTAGCCAAGTTCAAGTGCATACTCAGGATAAACTATCTTAAAAACAACAGTTACTAAACCAAAGGAGACCACAAGCAATTCATTGTCACATCTTAGCTAAAACTAACCTTCACCAAAATACATCCCCAGGAAGTAAATGTTTCATAGGTATGAAGCTTCCCTTCACACCTAGGGTTGGATCTGGACAGACGTGATGGTTGCACAATGGTATCAGCGTGATAAATGCCACTTTAAAATGGCTGACAAGTGGCAGGTGGGAACGACAGCACATGTTCATGGGCTTAGATTCAAACCCCTGGCCACCACAAATGAACATATATGTGGGGGGACTTCAAGAGTGGTGGATAGATACGCTGCAGTGTCTCTCCTCTCTCCTCTCTCCCTCTGTCATCCTCTATGAAAAGGAAAGAAAAAAAGAGGAGGGGGGCTGGGAGGTGGCATAACTAGTACAGTGCACATGTTACAATACACAAGGACTCTGGTGCAAGCCCTGGCCCCCACAAGTACTGTACTGTAAGCAGTATAGAAAGTGTCTCTGTCTCTCTCTCCCCATCCATTCTCAAATTCTCTCTCTATCCAAAGTAAATAAATATAAAAAATTAAAAAGAATAAAATCTTGATCTTATTTTTTTAAAAAAGAAATGGAGGGGTGGGAGAGGGAGAGAGGGAGAAGGGCAGGGAGGGAGGGGGGAGAGAGAGAGAGAGAGACAGGGGGGGGGAGTACTCAGAAGAGGAACCATGTGGGCACAGAGCCTCAGTAATAACCCTAGTGGCTAATAAATACATAAAACAGTTAATTTATATGAATTTCACTTTGATATATATATATATATATATATTTTTATATTCTTTATCCAAGAGTAGATGCCAAGTTAAGAAATTCTGGCTGAACATAAGCAGTGCCAAAATCAGGCATGTGTTTTGGATAACCACGCTGTGACAGAAGAGACGAGATGATGACAGATCCTTCATGAGACTTCTTCTGGACAAGAAGGGACAGTGGTCTGGGTTTCACAAAGCTCTGGTTCATGAACACAAGGATGTGGGTTTGAAGCCAATAGGGGTTGCTCTAAGGGCAGCCTCAGGATCCCAGGCTCTAGAGGCTGGGCACAGGGGAGACACACGCCAGCCCTAGACTAGATGCTGGGTATGGAGGGGAGCGTCCATGCCGCTGCTGAGTTCACTTATCTGGGAAGATGAGTTAATGGAGTGTCACTGCCAGAGACACAGGTGCAAAGAGAGGAGGAAAGTATAGCAAAAGACTGTAAGTTGGATTGGGGAGATAGCAGAATGGCTCTGCAAAATACTTTCATACCTGAGGCTCTGAGGTCCCAGGTTCAATCCCCTGCACCACCTTAAGCCAAAGCTGAGCAGTGCTCTGATCTTTCTCTGTATCTCTATCATTAAAATAAAATTAAAATTAAATAAAAAATGTTTTTTTAAGTCAATTCCAAATTCATTTGATCCACAGAAACCCTCTCATAAAGGAAGGTTTTACTGTCATGGGTTGGTGTAACACATTAATTTAATTACAGTATCACTGATCTCAATAACCTACCATGACTTCTAATCTGTTTCTGTAGCTCACGTCAGCCCTAGGTCCTTGGAGCCTACTGCCATCCCCATCAGCATCAAGTTCCTGAGCTGAGCCACTATCTCTCTCCTACATTCATTCAACCCCTATGGGAGGAGACCACAGAACTTTCCCCAGCTGGGAGTAGGAAGAAACCAAAAAGGTAGGACTTTCTGGAACCACTGAGAATGAAAAAGGTGCTGACTGTAGAGAGAGAGCAATTTGGCACCAGAAAGAGAGCAAGGCCCCTGGGAGGTAGGTAAAAGGCATTACTTCAACAGCACTAGTTTGTCTTACTAGTACTTTTCCTTTGTTTTATTAAAATTAGCTGTTTTGGGGGCCAGGTGGTAGCGCGTGTCCTTGAGCACACATGTTACAGTGTGCAAGGACCCAGGTTCAAACCTCTGGTCTCTACCCACAGGGGGAAAGCTTCACAAGTGGTGAAGCAGGTCTCTAGGTGTCTCTCTCCCTCGCTATCTCACCTCCCCTCTCAATTTCTCTCTGTCTCTATCCAATAATAAGCAAATAAAATATTTTAAAAATTGGCCATCTTGATGGTATCTTTTCTTCAATATTTAAACATGAAATTTAATTTTAAAAATCAAATGTTAAAATCAACTCTTTGGGAAAGACACTGTGAACTTTTTCCCTCCAGAGAAAAGGACAAAAATGTTACTGATACTATCCTGTGTTTCACATCTTCAGATCACTAAATATTAGTCCAACTGGCAAATACAAGGCGTAGTTGGAAAGCTTTCTAAACTGAATACAGTCAAGTTCTCTTTTGTGTTATTAACAGTACCACAGATAAAGAGGGGAAATCTTGGCATCTTTCATATCTGGAAATTGATCGCGTTTTACTTCTATTTTTAAAATTCCACTTATTTAAACCCTTTGGAAACAGGACGTCCTTTCACTCCCCAAAATTATTTGAATCCGAACTGTGGCTTTATTTATTTTTTTCTCTACGCTAATATTGCACAATCACTGTCATATTTGTGTGGTTGGCTTTGACCATAATATGCAGTGCTATGTTGCCCTAGGGTGGGAGAGTGTGTCCACTGCTCACTGCACAAATGTCTTTCTTGTTTAAGTGTCTTTTGATGTTTACTAACAAGCTAAGGTAATACTGCTAAAGCATCTGATTCTAAATAGTAATCCTGAGATGCTCAGAAGAAAGAATGACAGGCACCAACAACAGCAAACCCATTTCAACTGACAGCTCAAAGAATCTGTGATTTTACAAGAATATATGATTCAGTTGTCTGGGAGGTGGTGCAATGGATGAAGCACTGGACTCTCAAGCATGAGGTCCCAAGTTCAATACCCAGCAGCACATGTACCAGAGTGATCTCTGGTTCTGGTTCTGGTTTTTCTCTCTCTCTTTCTCTCTCTCTAGCTCCTTCCCTCTCTCTCATTAATACATAAAAAATATTTTTAAAAACACTATTTATTTAAAAAAAAGAAGAAGAAGATATGATTCCGAGGCAATTTTATCACCTGCAAGGAGAAGGATTTAGGCACCTAGGAATCCCTATGCCTCTGACTAGGGGTGTTTAGAACTCAATTTATTATCTATTTGAGATCTGGTAAAGTTCATCTTCCACTATCATGTGTCTTTTAGCTAAGTGGACCCTCTTATAGTAGAACAATCATTTTCAGAACAGTGACAAAGTTCCTCAGACTAGAGGAACTCTTTTTATGCTGTCCTATCCTCTCCTATACAAACATACCATTGTTTCCTCTGGCATCGACATAAATTCTAAAATTAAAATGTCTCTTAAATCTAGCCTGTAACCCAAACCCCTTTTTAATGAATATGCAAAATCCCCACCTACCTTCAAAATTAGTTGAAATTTCAAAATTAACCACCATGAAAAATATGAGTATTAAACTATATACTAAATACCCAGTGGTTCATCAGTCTTAGGTTATGATAACCCCAAAAGGTTATCTTGCTACTTCCATTTCACTCCAATAACACATTTGTACCATAATATCTGAGGGGTAATGTGAATGCTTTCAAACAAGTAAAATTGGACAGAGGAGACAGCATAGTGGTTATGTAAAAAGAGTCTCTTGCCTGAGTCTCTTAAGGGCCCGGGTTCAATCCTTCATACTACCATAAACCAGAGCTCAGCAGTTCAATCCTCCACACTACCATAAACCAGAGCTCAAACAAAGAATAACAACAAAACAAAATAAACAAACATGTAAAACTGGGAGTGGGGGTGGAGGCTAACTGGACAGTTACAGCCATGCAGCCTCATATAGCTTCCTACTCAAGTATTTTACCAGCTTCTGACAGGAAATTGGTGTTTTCTCCAACAGAATTATGGGTCTAGATTATGCCAGAGACTAAACTAATGTGAAATATCCCACATCTAATTGTTAAAAGCTCAGGAGCTCCAGCTCTGACATCATCTCCCCAGACAATACCCTGAGTCCACCTACATATCAGACATCAGGCTCAGGCAAAAACTAATAAAGACATGGGCCTTTTGGAATATACCTAAAATAGACCTACTATTTCCAAAACGGAGGCCCCCCCCCAAAAAAAAAAAATCTTCATCTGCAATTTTCCAGCTTTTAGGTTCATGATTAATGAACAATTTGTTTGGCTTTATATGTTAATTCTTTTTCAGCCACCAGGTTCCAGATGCTACCATGATGCCAACCGGATTTTCCTGGACAGACAACCCCACCAATGTGTCCTGGAGCTCTGCTTCCCCAGAGCCCTGCCCTACTAGGGAATGAGAGAGATAGGCTGGGAGTATGGTTCGACCTGTCAACACCCATGTTCAGCCGGGAAGCAATTACAGAAGCCAGACCTTCTACCTTCTGCACCCCATAGTGACCCTGGGTCCATACTCCCAGAGGGATAAAGAATAGGAAAGCTATCAGGGGAGGGAATGGGATACGGAATTCTGGTGGTGGGAACTGTGCCCTCTTATCCTATGGTCTTGTCAGTGTTTCCATTTTAAAAATAAATTAAAAAAACAAAAACAAAAAACCTCAGGAGCCTGCCTACCTAGCTTAGAAGAATACAGGCTAGGGGTGAATGGTGAGCGGTTGAGCTGGTAGAAACACCTAAAAGAAAAAGAAACTTTTAGTTGCCTCAGCAAAACAATAACTACTAGAAGGAATGACTCTAAGGCCTCAGGATGATCCAGACAGGAAATGAAGAGGACTCTGAGAAAGCAGTGGCAGCAGGAATGGGGCTTAGTGTCTCATCACATCTGTTGTTGTGTAGAGCACAAGGTAAAACACAAAGAAGAGCAGAATGAACAACATAATCCTTTCTAGGACCATGATCCTATGGATCTGGCACAAAAGAAATGATCTGTCGAGATCAACTTTGTCAGCTTGCTCTAGGAAGTGACTGCAGCATTGTTATTCTATGCCCATTTTAACTTTTTCAGGAATTTTAAACTTTTTTTTTTAATTTTTTTTTTTGTACTTGTGTATATACTGTTTATGTTTTTGTCTTAGCTACAGTTTATTTTTTAATTCATTTATTTTTTAAATATTTTATTTATTAACGAGAATGATAGAAGAGAAAGAACCAGACATCACACCGGTACATGTGCTGCCGGGGAATTTTAAACTTTATTCAGGAAAACTGAGAGCACCCACATGTTGGGAGTACACGTGGGTCATGAGAAAGGGAGAAAGAGACAAAGAGTGAGAGAGAGCCATTTACTCACCGTTGGGAGGCCCCCCAAGGTAGTGAGAAAGAGCCCTATTTACACCAAACTGCATACACCAGAGGGATTTCATATTACTAAAATCTTTCAACTACCAAGACTTCATTTAAATTAACGCTACAGTAAGTAAAACTACAACTTCAAAACTTAAGCAGGGGAAAAAAAAAGATTTTAAGAACATCAAAAACTCTATGATGGGGGGGGGGGTAGTTAGCGTCATGGTTATGCAAAGAGACTCTCATGCCTGAGGTTCTGAAGTCCCAGGTTCAATCCCTTGCACCACCACCAACCAGTGCTCATCTGATGATTTAAAAAAAAAAAAAAAAAAAAAACTCTATGAGAGGGATTTTTTAAAAAACATTTTTATGTTAGTAATTTATGATTGGTTTCTAAAACCATTGGGTTACAGGAACATTTTCCTACTGCATTTAATGCATATAAATCACCGTAACCCCACCAGAGTTCTAGACCCACCAACAACCATCACAGTGAAATAGAATCTCTTAATAATAATTTTAAAAAATGGCTTGAATTCCATTTTTTCAATGTTTTATCTCAAAACACATACTGAAAGACTCCTTTTCTAAGATGTTTTCTAGTGTATACAATCTCAAAAACAAACAAAACAGCCTCTTGATTATCTAGGCTGTTGCTGACCTGTCAAATATCTTTTCCTCTAAACTATAACCGTTACGTAGTAGACTGGAACTCTCAATATATGGGGGGGAAAAAAAAGACAAATTAAACCAATTCTTTAGGCAAGTTCCAGTGAACAGTCATCCTCAAATCCTTCCTTCGCAGAAGGACACACTGCTGATTCCATGATTTATCTTTACTGAATGGGAACATTTTCCCAAGATAAGTATTATTACCATCCAGTTGAGATCTAACACTCTAACCCTCTATTTAGGACATACACCTAATATTAAAAAGTCCTTAAAAGTTTACAAAAGCTGGGTAAGGGCAAGAGGCCAGCACACTTTAATGGTGGCCCTTTTGGTCACTACTAGGCCACCCCATCATCCAGGGCCCTAGTCAGGGAATCCTGGGATTCCCATACAGATATGATGAATCTAAACCTCTAACAGATCCCTCTCTCCACCACCACTGGTCATCTCCATCAGGAATAATATCGTAAACCTCTTATAGACCTATACAGGACCTTGCCCTCAATGTAAAATAACAATGGTAGAAACTGCCCCACTCTCCAAAGGGAGGCTGGGTCAACATACTCTACCAATTGAGGAAGACTGGTCCTGAAATGAGTTCAGCCTAGAATGTTCCTAGATATGAACATGGAATTCAAGTTCAGACCTGGTATGCATGACCTCTGTGCAAATCTCTTCTTAATTAGTGAATTATAAAACTGTTTAGGTCCCACCTAAGATCCATGGTGTATCTTATATTGCTTTTGCATGCATCTTTAATTCCACTATCCTCTCTGGTACTCAACTGGCAAAGGTCCAACCCTGACTAAATCCAACAGTCCATTCTTCTTCCTCTTCCTCATTATCATCATTACTAATCATTTAATATTGATTTACAAAATTATAAGGCATTTGGTACAATTAGACACCTTTCCCACCAATAGAGTTTCATGTCGCCATTCCCTCTATTGAAATCTTCCATTAGTTCTCCCCAAGATGACAGATATGGACTGATCATTATTTTTATATTTATCTTTATATATATTTGCCCATTTTCTCCATGGTCCTACCTTCTCTTATTTTTTCACCATCTTTTCTCTCCTGGTCCTGATGGAGTTGGGAGTTCAGAGCCCTCTTCTCATCTTCCCCTATCATTTCTCCCCCTCTGGGAGTATGGATCAAACTTTTTTTTTTTGGGGGGGGGGATGCGGGCACAGGTGGAATTCTGGCTTCTGCGATTGCATTCCTGCTGTACATAAATGTTGGCAGGTCAATCTATACCCCTAACCTGTTTCTTTTTCTTTGTTGTTATAAGTTGCTGTTTATTTTGCTTTTGCATTGATTTTTCATGAATATTCCCCAAATACAATGCATAGAATGTCATTCCCCCCCAGCCTGTTTCTGTCTTTCCCTAGTGGGGCAGGGGTCTGGAGAGATGAGGATCCAATAGTTCATTCTTATTCCCCATATTGTACTCTTCAATGCCTTCTGCACTGGCTCCCTGCTACTTCATCAACAACCCCTCCTTACCCATCCCCTTTGCTTCAGCCTCCACATCACCAAACATTAAGGATTTCTCATCACTGGGTCCTCAGATATACTCTCACCCTTGAAGACATCTACCTTTCCCCAGGTGATGCCATGCAATACCATAGGCTTCTGATAGATAGCATCTCCATGCTGTCATTGTGTTACTCTCCCCCATCACCCAAACCACCACCGAGTAAAGACCTCAGCACTTAATTTCTAACTACATGTCTCCATGACCAATACTCAATTCTTTTTATTTATTTATTTAAGAAAGGAGACATTAACAAAATCATAGGGTGGGGGGAGGTACAACTCCACACAATTCCCGCCACCCAATCTCCATATTCCATCCCCTCCCCAATAGCTTTCCCATTCTCTATCCCTCTGGGAGTATAGACCCAGGGTCGTGGGTTGCAGAAAGTGGAAGGTCTGGCTTCTGTAACTGCTTCCCCGGTGAATCAATTCTTTTTTTGCTGTTGTTGTATGCTTTACATTGGGTTCTAGTTCTCCCCCGCCAAGAGAATTGGATCAGTCCTGCTAATTTCGCGGGCCCGCTTGGCCCCGCTTGGCCCCGCCCCAAGGAACCCCGAGAGAGGGTTCCTGAGTTCCAGAGAGTGGGAGAGTTGAAGAGTTGCAGAGGGCCAGAGATCCAGAGTTACAGAGTAAGAGAGAGTGCTTGCGCCACCGCAAAGAGACAGCAGAGTTCTGTTTGGTGATTAGTTCGTCTTACTTTATGAATCGTTGCTCCTGAATAAAGAAATACAGCTTCCCTGCCCAGCCGTTGTCTCCGCGTCTCTGTTACCCGCCCGTGAAGCTAGCCTGGCCAGCTAGAGCCTTCGGAATTTAACAACATTTTTTAAAATATGTGTTTTATTTATTTATTCCCTTTTGTTGCCCTTGTTTTATTGCTGTAGTAGTAGTAGTTGTTGTTGTTGTTATTGATGTCGTTGTTGGGACAGAAAGAAATTGAGAGAGGAGAAGAAGACAGAGAGGGGGAGAGAAAGACAGACACCTGCAGACCTGCTTAACTGCCTGTGAAGCAACTCCCTTGCAGGTGGGGAGCCGGGGCTCGAACCAGCATTCTTAGGCCAGTCCTTTCGCTTTGCGCTGCCTGCACTTAATCTGCTGCACTGTACCGCCTGACTCCCGACCAATACTCAATTCTAACTCTGCCCCAACTCCTAGGTTACTCACCCCAATCTCCATCCTCATAGTTGGCCAGTTCATCTTCTAGAAGTTCAAGGAGGGCATCTGAAGCTATGTCTTCCTCCTTTCTTACTGTCACACCCTTGTCCAGTGCATTGGCTCTGGGGTCAGCACTCCTCCAATGCCTGACCATATCCTACTCACACACTATGGGTTCTCATGTCTGAACTCCACCAGCAGGACTTGGCAATGCTTTCCCCTCATCCCCTTGACTTGCTCCTATATCTAGACATATTTTAGAACTTTGATGTCACCTGCCCTGGGAGTTTCCAGCTGCTTGACCAGGCCCACCTATACAGAACTGGGCAACGGATCATGAAGCCAATACCAGTTGGTGGCCACACTTGTCTTACCTACTTTTTATGCAGAGTCTGGGCAGTCCCCGCCACACTGTGGGCCACATAGCTCTAAAGAGAGAGCATGAAGGGAAGCTGAAGCTAATTATAAGTTTGTAAGACTATAGAAGTAGTTTCTTCCCTTCTTTGAAACTTTTGAACCACTAAAGCTATTCCTTAGCCCAACCCCTGATATCTCTAGAATAAATTATGTGTTTTGAGGTCTTATTTCAAGAGAATGAGACACAACTATTCTCAGAGGCTGTCAGAAGCCACAGGGGGAAAAAAAAAAACAGAAACTTAAGGAATTTTAAACACCGTGACCAATTCTGAACTCAACAGTGGGACAACCATGCGCTGGATCAACAGGCTGTATTAGTTCAGGCTATTATCTTAGTTTCCCCTGGACGCCCTTACAGGAGACCTACTAGCCGAAGAGAACCGCAGCGCAAACACAGGCCTCTTTCTGGCTGTACTTCTACCGGTGTCCAAAGGGAATGGCAGGTCTTCAAGACCTCTTGCCATGTTTTTCCGGATCCTATTTCTTACCACATAACATTCACCCCTATTATACATCTGAGGTCCCTATGAAAGCACACAAATTTGCCTCTCAAGATTCCTATGATGTAAGAAGATCTTTTTCTATGTTTCCTCTACTTAATATCAACTCTGGTCACATAATCTAATTCCTATGAAGCCTGAGGCTTCGTATGTCTCTTGTTCTGACTTAATACCAGTTATCAATATTATTAGTTGTACTTTATTATTCTGTTTCTATTGTGGATTTATTATTTTTATTTAAATTTTTTTAATATTTATTTATTCCTTTTTGTTGCCCTTGTTGTTTTGTTGTTGTTGTTGTTGTTACTGATGTCCTCGTTGTTGGATAGGACAGAGAGAAATGGAGAGAGGAAGACAGACACCTGCAGACCTGCTTCACTGCCTGGAAGCGACTCCCCTGCACGTGGGGAGCCGGGGGCTCAAACTGGCATCCTTATGCTGGTCCTTGCACTTTGTACCACCTGCGCTTAACCCGCTGCACTACTGCCCGACTCCCTATTTAAATTTTTTTCATGGATATGTAAGAAGAAACTGATTCCTTCCCAAGGAGGTCTTTTCAAAAAGCAGCAATAAATGAAGAGATAGTATAATGGTTATGCAAAAGATTTTCATGCCCGAGGCTTAGAGATTCCAGGCTTATTCCCAAGCATAGCAATAAACCTGAATTGAGCACTACACAGGTAAAAACAAAATGAAAAGGTGAAAAACAGTTTCTAAACTTCTAAATTATCAGCATTTGAAACAATGTAGGGACCAATTCTTTAACACAGAATACCTAAGAGATGTTCTAATGATGAGATCCTTAACACCAAAGGTCACAGCACCCTAATCCAGAACTGGTCCTCCTCCTCCTACCTGGACCCCTGATTCCCAGAGTTCCAGCTCACCTGTCTTCACGTACCTCAACAACTCAAAGCCTGAAGGACCAGACCATCAAGTAAGACAAGAGCTAAGCACTAGTCTTTTGTGAGTCTCAAACCCAACTAAGAAATTTAATTTCAGGTTTCACTTTAGGGTAGAAGAGATAGCGTAATTGTTATGTAAAAAGACTTTCATGCCTGAGCTTCCAAAATCCCAGATTCAATCCCTGGCACCACAGTAAACCAGACCTGAGCAGTACTCTGGTAAACACACACACACTAACCACATACGAGGGCAGCTACTGTGTTGAACACTGCAGAGACAAACATGCAGAGCTGCCCTAGTTGGTTATTCTTCAATATTTACATTTTTCAGAGCCAGGATGAAGTGAAGCACTAAGCAGGCAGTGTTGCCCTGGTCCCCAAGCTGCGTCACCGTGTCTGGGCTCTTCCAGCAGTCAAGACCACCCGCAGCCTCCTCTCTTCCTGTGTTCCATCTCTCTCCCTCTCCTTTCCCCTCTCTGTCTCCAGCTCCCTCTCCACAGCATCCCCTCCCACAAATTCAGTCACCACCCCAGCAAATTCCAAATCTTTCAGCACTCCTTCTCCCTCTCTAGTCCACACACCCATCACCTGCAGGGCGTGGTAGTACCAATACTTTGGTTCCACAACTGCCTCAGATGAAACCTCCAAACCCACCATTTTCTCTAAATCTTATGCTTTCTGCACAAAAATATATATCTCAAGTTCTAGCGTCACCCTAATCTCTCCTAACCCTTCTTGTAGTCATCAGAAACCAGCCACTCTTGCCATCATTATGTGTGCGTCTCCAGCTAGACACAGGTCTTTCATTCTTTCCTTCCTGATCAGTCACCCCAGGAGGATCTTCTCCATTGCACCATATAGAAACTCCTATAGCACCGCATACTCCATGCTGCGGAATTGCTTGCATGCTGCTGGCTAACTTGCTATTTGAGGGCAAAGAGTAAGTTATAAAGTTTTATAAACCGGCCACCTGCTTGCTATAAGCATGTGCACTATATAAATACTTGCCAAGTGATTGCCGATGCCTATTATCAACAGACTATCCCCTACCCACCTAATTCATATACTGAAGCCTTAACTACCAACATGACAGTATTAGGAGGTGGGACCTTTGGACAGTAGTTAGATGATGTGGGATCATGAGGGTAGAACCAACCCCCTCTCCACAATGGAATTCCTCAAAAGGGAAAAAACAAACTGATGTGTCATCACTTTTTCTTAGTGAGGGCACATTAAGCAATCTTCAAGGCTAGGTGGTGGCACACATGGTTAAGTGGCACACTTGGTTAAGCACACATATTACAGTGTCCAAGGACCTGTGCTCAAGCCCCTAGTCTCCACCTACAGGGAGGAAGCTTCGCAACCAATGAAGCACTGCCCCCTTCCCTCCCTCTTGATTGTTCTATGTCTCTATCCAATTTAAAAAAAAGTCTAAAGAAACAAAAAATCAGGACAGACGGCAATCATCTAGGCTGGGGCAGTAGCTCAGGTGCACAGTGTGCTGCTTCATCAGGCATGTAACCCAGGCTCAAGCCCAGACTCCCATCATAGTATTGAAGGAAGCCTTGGAGCTGTGATATTCTCTCCCTCCTTCCCATCTGAAAAAGTCATCCTGGTGTGGTTAAGTCCCCCAGAAAACAAAAAGGCAATCATCTGAAAGTCAGGAAGACAATCCTCACCAAGAACCCAAACTGTCAGTAACTTTTTCTTGAGTTTTCCAGTCTCTAGTACTACAGGGGAAAATGATTGCTGGTTGAGCTCCTGTCTGAAGTACTGTTGCTTTCTTAAACCCTAAGACAGCAGGAACCCTCCCCTTTCTCTAGAAAGCCCATATTCCTCCTAGTCCTGAAACCTCTAGGGTGAGGCTCACTTTCCTACATGCTTCTCCCAATTCATACCAACTGATAACTGCACCTGCTGATTCCCACCTAATCAATGCAACCGGTACCACCTCGGCATGTTTCACTTCAGACTGCATCCAGAGATGTCAGGCATGGAATGTGAATCCACCAGCTTCATCACTCTGGTGAGATCTTTCCTAGCTCATAGGACTCCTTAAATTCTTTTCGGGTGGTACACTTCTTAACAAACCTCAAAACCTAGATACAGACCAGGGTCTGTGAGATGGGGCATACGTACATATATCCAGAAGTTCAAGCAAGCAGAAAGACCTAAAAAGACACCATAAAGTACCTAATGAAATAATTTCTACTTAGACCTAGATACCCTCCTCACCTACCTTCTATTGTATGTCCCTCAATCACTCCAAAGCTAACCTTGTCAGACAAAGTAAGGATAACAAAAGCTGAATAAGGTTAAAGAATAGGAAAGAAGGTTAAATAGGAAAGCTATCAGGGGAGGGAATGGGATATGGAGTTCCTTTGGCAGGAATTGCACCCCTCTTATCCTATGGTCTTATCAGTGTTTCCATTCTATAAATAAAAACTTTTTTAAAAAATGTGTGTGTGTGTGTGTGTGTGTGTGTGTGTGTGTGTGTGTGTGTGTGTGTGTGTGTGTGTGTGTGTGTGTGTTAACCATTTCATTAGGGGTAGTATGGGCGAATAATGTCCTTATTTTTATTCTATCAATAAGATGCTTTCTAACAAAACTTTCCACAACTCTAAGTTCCACCACATGAATGATTTCTTTATAAATATTCTGTGCTGAGATTTTGTTTTCTTTTTTATTTCATCTTCTTTTTCTTCCAGTAGAACTAATATTAACACACTTCTTAGCTTTCTTGATTCCAAGTCATTCTGATGATTCATGTACTGACCTTTTACAGTCTCTCCCTTGACATCTCTCTCCACCCAGCAGTTCAACCCCCCCATGATTCCAACTATAGCATTATGCCTCTTTTTCTTCCCTCTTTTTAATGTTCACTTTTTTTTTTTTTTTTTTTTTTTTAACAGAGCACTGTTCAGTTCTGGTTTATGGTGGTGTGGGGGATTGAAGCTGGGACTTTGGAGTCTCAGGCATGAAAGTCTCTTTGCATAACCATTATGCTATCTACTCTCCACTCTAATGTTCACTTTTATAGCTAGAAATCTGGGTAAAAAATTTACTAAGTCCACTAATTAAATTCTAGTGTTAAAGCAACCTTATAGTCACATTATACTTACACCCAAATACAGATTGTATCCACATTCCCAGTTGCTGTAGAGTTGCAGGGATGAATGAGTCTGAAAATTAATATTTTGAGGAACGCTGGCTGCCCTTACCAAAACACACTACTGAAAATATAATCAAAGAAGAAAGGTTCCAAAATAGGCAAACCTAAAACTAGATAAACATTTAAAAGAAGCAAACCAACAAATGGACTGGCAATGAGACTAGCAAAACTCTCCCAAATCCCTACTTCAATCACCCACAGGACCATATGCCAGAGCTAAGCGCTGCTCTGGTTAAGGGGTGGGGTGGGAGGAGAGCACATACTTCTCAGAGTGAGGAAGTGGGTGATGGAGAGAGGGGAGGATATCTTTAAAGGAACCACCAGGAGAGGACTGACTCTAAATGAAAATTGAACAACTGGGAAATATATTATTAGTAATCTGGGAAATAATGCTGGGAAATCCATCAAGAAAGTAACACTCAGAAAGTCATGAAAATCAGTGAAAGAGAAATGAAGACAAATTAGGAAGCACTGGTATATAATTATATAATGAAGGTAAACCCAACAACTGGAAACAAAATACAGCCATTTTCAGATAGATAAAGGCATAGGCAGCAACCATTCTTAGACACTCAGTGAATTTTTAAGAAAAGTGAGAGTCAGATGGCATACCCAGCAGAGCACACAAGCTATCGTGTGCCAGGACCGACCTGAGTGCAAGACCCTAATTCCCACCTGCAGTGGGGAAGTAGTAGAACAGTGCTGCAGAGGGGTGAGTGTGTGTGTGTGTGTGTGTGTGTGTGTGTGTGTGTGTGTGTGTGTGTGTGTGTGTGTGTGTGTGTGTGTTTCTATTTATCAGAATAAAAGGAAAGAAAAAGAAAAAGGTGGGGGCTAGGCGGTAGCTCAGCGGGCTGAGCGCACATGGCGTGAAGCACAAGGACCTGTGTAAGGATCCCGGTTCAAGCCCAGCTCCCCACCTGCAGAGGGGTCACTTCACAAGTGGTGAAACAGGTCTGCAAGCGTCTTTCTCCACGCCTCTTTCTTCCCCTCCTCTCTCGATTTCTCTCCATCCTATCCAACAACGACAGCAGCAGCAATAACAACAATAAACAAGGGCTACAAAAGGGGGGGGGGGAATAGCCTCCAGGAGCAATTCATTTGTAACGCAGGTACCAAGCCCCATCGATATAACCCTGGAAGCAAAAATAAAATAAAATTTAAAAAATTAAAAAAAAAAAAAAAAAAGAAAGAAAGAAAAAGGTGAACTGAGGAGGAAAAGAGGGGTGCAAGAAGCATTAGTGAATTATTTTAAAACCTCAGGCCATAGAGATGGTCTCTTGGTATCTTCCCCACCCCCCATGCTCACCCTCCTTTCCTTGTCACCAAGGTTATTGCTGAGGCTCAGTGCTTACATGGTTCTACAATTACTGGAGGCATTTTCTTTTTGTGATACAGGTGACAGTCAAGAGAGAAAGGGGAATATGGAAGAAAGAAGGAAAGGTAACTACAGCACAGATCCACCACTCATGAAGCTTCCTCCCTGTGTGTGGGAACCAGGGACTTGAACCCAGATCCTCATATATATGATAATGTGTGTATCCTTTTTTATTATATGATGATGATGATGATGATGATGATGATGATGATGATGATGTCTCCAGGGTTATTGCTGGGGCTCGGTGCCTGCAACTACGAATCCACTGCTCCTGAAGGCTATTTTTTCCCTTTTGTTGCCCTTGTTGTTTATTGTTGTTGTGGTTATTATTGTTGTTGTTATTGCTGCCATTGTTGTTGGATAGGACAGAGAGAAATCGCAAAAGGACAGGAAGACAGAGAGGGGGAGAGAAAGACAGACACCTGCAGACCTGCTTCAGAGCCTGTGAAGCAAACCCCCTGCAGGTGGGGAGCTGGGGCTTGAACTGGGATCCTTGCACCAGTCCCTGTGCTTTGCACCATGTGTGCTTAACCCACTGCCCTACCGCCCGGCCCCTGATAATGTGTGTATTCTACTGAAAGAACCACTACCACCTGGCATACCCACATTCACTTTTTAAAGACAATCTAATTTAAACTTGAGCAACTGGCTTTCCTCTTCCCCTAGAAAACCTGTGTCAAACTTAAGACTTCAATAGGATAGAAAATTTAGTTGTTCCAAAAATTCACTTTAACAACTGAGAAAATGGCTCATTTGGTAGAGCACTGGATTTGAGTGCATCTGGCTTTTCTCTCCCCCTCCTTCTCCTTCTTTCTCATAAGTAATAGAGTAAAAGATAAATATTGGAAGAAAAGAGAGGAGGGAGAGGGAGAGAGGGAGAGTTTTACTTTACAGGAAGAAATAAACCATTTGTGGGCTAGTGGAACACTTCTCTGAGTTAGTAGAGTAAAAAATTAAAATGTAAAGCCCATGTTAAGTCAAGCAATGTATTGAAAGATTTTACATCCACATTTTTCTTACTAAGTAAATGCCAAAGTGTAGCGAATCCTAGAGTCGTTCTTTTCATTAGCTTCATTTTCAGTAGTAAGAGCAAAAGATCTTGAGGCAAATTCAGTCTAAAGAGTTTTTTGCTTTTTTTTTTTCAATTAAACCAACCCTTAAGATAACTTTATAAACCTCAAACTATAAATCCTACATCTAGAAAAATAATGTCACTGAGTACCTAAATGTTTTTGTTCAGCCTTCTCTATTCAATAACTTTCCCAGGTTAAAACAAAACAAAACAAACAATAACAACAACAAAAAAAACTACTACTTCTGTCTTGGACTTGGTCATAATATAAAGCACAAACATCTGAGCTCCCAACAAGTCATTCATCTAACCCCCCCACCCTACCCCAACCTTGCAATATAAGTCTGAAGTCAGGTTACAGGCTATTTCACAAGAGCACATCTTTAGAGATAAAATTAAGCCTTCTACATCTTCCATTACATGGTAAGTATTGGGTCTGTTCTTACAAATTCACAATAATGCTTCTTTTCTGAAGTTAATCCCATCAGGTGACTCTAGACAGAGCCAAAAAACAGTCAGCCAACAGTTCCCAGAGATTATATCCCATGAAAAGCATTTGGTTTCCAAATACCTTTAACCTTCACTGAAAACCATGAGTATTAACACTAATCCTGTGTGGATTCAATTTAAAAAAAGAAAAAAAGAAAAAACACTACTTTAGACTGGTTCAGGAAGAAAGGAAGACAGGTAATGAATGCTGTTACCGGAAGAGTAAAGAAAGTGGGGTGCTTCGCTTCATCTTCATATTTCCCTTCCGTTGAACTTCCAGGCTCCATGGATTTGGATGTAGTGTTCTTACCAATGCCCATCATGAAGAGAAAGGGGGTAGCGTAGTGACTGTTGGACTGGAGTGACTGAAACTGAAAGCTTATTCAAGCAGAGCCTAGGATCTGGGTTGGTTGTCGCAAAACCTTGAGCTTCCAATTTTCAGGCAGAGGTGAGTTCCATAAGTGCCATTTTTAGCACCTAGAAAAAGAGAAAGCAAGTCAAATCACACTGAAGAAACAAACCATGTCTTATTGTTTCCTGAAGAAAAGCCAGCATCTAAGTCATATCCATATATCCAAAAATTAACACTTTGAAGATCCCAGCACTCTTCATTTACAGTCACTAACAGATTCTGCATTAACTGTCTACCCCCAAGGGTCACTAAATTGGACAAAAATATCAGGGTCAAAAATATCAGAATACATAGGGTTGCCTTTAATATGCTACTACTATGTACCTTATCATCCAATACTATCTGTATTAGGAGCTATAGGGCTACTGCTCAGAATGATGCAGGTTGTGGTGCAGTGGAAAGCACACTGGACTCTCAAGCATGAGGTCCTGAGCTCAATCCCTAGCATCACATGTACCACAGTGATGCTCTGGAGTACTCTTCCCCTCTCTCTCTCTCTCTCTCTCTCTCTCTCTCTCCCCCTCCCCCCCTCCTTTTTTCAAATAATAAATATATTTTAAAAGAGCCTGACATGTGCAAGACAGAAAGTGAGTCTTAACTGCATCTAAATTTAGGTAGTTCTTTGTGGCTAGTGGAAACCATAACATAACTGTTTTACCGTAATCAGACAGATATTAAAATATTATTTCTAAATTCCCTACAGATGACCTCATGCAAAAGCATAAAAGTGGGAGAGAAGACAGGCAAGGATGAAATGACCACACAGAATTTCAGGAAGGTGGCAAAGTGAGCTTTTGAAAGGAAAGAGAAACACACACAAACACACCATTCAACTTCAATAAAATAGTATAAATCTAAAATAAATTCTAAAAGAGGGGCTGGGGGGTGGCACACCTGGTTAAGCACACATTACAGTGTGCAAGGAACCGGGTTCAAGTCCCTGGTCCTCACCTGCAGGGGGAAAAGCTTCACGAGTGGTGAAGCAGGGCTGCAGGCGTCTCTCTCTCTCTTCCTCTCTATCACGTCCTTCCCTCTCAGTTTCTGAGTCTTTCTGTCCAATAAAAGATAAGCATAATAAAAAAAATTTTTTTTTAATTCTAAAAGAGCAGTTAAATGAATGACTAAAAACTGGAGAGGCAACAAATCAGCACTACTAGACCCAAGATGGATCTGACACGCTGATGGGGAAAAAAAGCAATGACCCAACTGAGCAAGAGAAAATAAATAAATAACTATTGTAACAATTCAGTTAAGTTTTGGTAATACAGGAAAAAAATTTAATTCAAGTTCAAACAACGGACATTCAGCTTAGATAATAAAACAAGGACTACCCAAAGATCAACAAAAAACATCTGGAAAATCCGGTTTCAAAAATGAGAACACACAACGGATCCCTACAAGGATTGGCACATATATAACGAAACATGCCCAGGTATGCCTAAATTTTTATAATACAGAAAAACTACCACAAGTATGTAGGGGTGAGGAGGGACAAAGAACACTCATTGGCACTTAAGTTAGAATGATGTCAGATTGTAGCAGTAATTAATTTCCTAGCCAAGAGTTCTGCAAATGTGAAGACATACCCAAAAGAAGTATAGAAACACAAATCACAAATCTCCTTTTTAAAGAATAATCTTAGGAACATTTTCCATTTAGTAAATATGCCAGATAAGAGGGAAGAGGTGCTGAAATGTAAATAAGGGGAAAAAACCCGTAATTATGCAAAATCTGAGGGTTCAGTATACTGGAGGGCAAAAGGGAAAAATCAAAAGTAGCTGTCAAAACATCAAATGTGACTATGCAATAGAGTTGGGTGTAGTTTACCTCCATTAGATAACAAATTCAAGCAAAAACTGTGAAAGTCCAGGAACATACCTAAAATTGACTTCCTCACTTCTTTCAACACTAAGATCCCTATTCTCATCTGCTCTATACCTACTTTTTTGGTTCCTGTTCGTTAATCATTCTACCTTACTTTATACTTTACAATTATTCTGTCACCAAGTAGCAGATGCTACCATGATTCCACACTGACTTCCCTGGACAGATAACGTCACCAAAGTGTCCCAGAACCTCACCTCTCCAGAGCCCTGCCCAACTAGGTAAGGACAGAAACAGGCTATGGGGATGGATTGACCTGGCAATGTCCATGCCCAACAAAGAAGCAACTGCAGAAGCTAGATTCACACCTGCACCCCATAAAGAATTTTGATCTATACTCCCAAAGGGGGAAAATGATAACGGAAGGGCTCTGAGCTCCAACTCCATCAGGACCCGAAGGGAGAAGGAAAAAAAAAAAAAGGGACATTTGGAAGTAGTAATAGGTACAGGTGTGACTTCAAAAGGAAGGCAGGACCATTGAAAATAAAGGTTATGGATATATATATACAGACAGTTAAAGAAATAATAATCAGTAATGGAAGTAATAGTCAACCCATAACTGCAACCTTGGGGGAACTACTGTAACTTCCAATGGAGGAAATGGGGACACAAAACTCTAGTGGTGGGAATGGTATGGAATTATACCCGTTATCTTATAATTTTGTAAGTCAATATTAAGTCACTAATAAATTTTTTAAAAATAAGTAAGAAAAATAGAGTTAGGTATTCACAAAAATTTCTACAGTTCTCTTTTGGATTAAACACTTATACACATTTTATATTTTCCCCTGTCATTCCTATTTGTTTAAATCAAGGGCTCTTAATCAATCAGAAGTTATTTACCCTCTGGGGCTCATTTGATGAGGTCAGCAGATATTTTGGCTCATTACAACTGAGAGATCAGAACATTCCTAAGGGGGGCCAGGTGGTGGCACACATAGTTAATAGCACACATTTAAGTTCACAAGATCCCAGGTTCAAGCCCCTGGCCCCCATCTGCAGGGGAGGAAGCTTCACAAGAGGTGAAACAGGGCTTTGTGTATTTTTCCATCTCTCTCTCTCTCTCTATCTCCCCCTACCCTCTTGATTTCTGCCTGTCTCTATCTAATGAATAAAGATAATTTAAAAAAGAAAATGTCTAATAGCAAGGTAGTTCTCCTAGATAGAGCACCTGCTTTGCCATGCACACAACTCAGGGTAGAGTACAGACCCCACCTCATTGAAAGAAGCTTTGGTGCTGTGCTATCTTACACTCTCTCTGTTTGAAAAAGAAATTCAGAGTGGTAAAATTCAGTAATGATACCTTCCCCACCGAAAAGAAAAATGATACATGTCAGTTGATAAAGCCAGAAGAAACAATCTGTTTAAGAGGGGATCCCATTAGACAATAATGGCACTGATGGATATGGAGTAAAAGAAATTAACAGCTAAGAACAGTCTACACCAAAGAAGAACTTTGGAACTGGTGCTAGGGAAGGAGTACTCAAAGATACTACAGCACATTCTGTTAAATGTCCAAATTCTGGGGGTGCAGAATTTTGAAAAACTGTCAGGAAAAAAAAGTCAATAATGCCAAAATATTTAGAAAGTGTGTTCTTTTACATTCTGTGGATTTTTATCAAGTGGCAAACAATGTGGTATCTCCAGCACAGGTAACAAAAGAAGACAGATCTTAAAAATTCTATGCCTCACCCACCTGCAGGGGAGTCGCTGTACAGGTGGCGAAGCAGGTCTGCAGGTGTCTATCTTTCTCTCCCCCTCTCTGTCTTCCCCTCCTCTCTCCATTTCTCTTTGTCCTATCCAATAACGATGACATCAGTAACAGCAATAATAACTACTACAACAATAATAAAAAACAAGGGCAACAAAAGGGAAAATAAATAAATATTTTAAAAATTCTATGCCTCTAGACTAATCTTAATTTACCACCCAACCATCACACACCAACATGTCTGCATTTCTTGAGTCTTCAAGGCTATGCTGCTTATGGTGTATTGAAGTTCTACTTTAGAATTCACAACTTGGAGGCACCATAATAATGATGTTACATAATAAGTCCTTTGTATACACAATTACAAACACTGAATCTTCAAAAAACTTCCAAATTCTTAGAAGACTTCTAAGCTGGGGGGTTGGGCGGTAGCGCAGTGGATTAAGCACACGTGGCCCAAAATGCAAGGACCAGCAAAGATCCTTGGTTGGAGCCCTGGCTCCCCACCTGCAGGGGAGTCACTTCACAGGCAGTGAAGCAGGTCTGCAGATGTCTTTCTCTCCCCCTCTCTGTCTTCCCCACTTCTCTCCATTTCTCTCTGTCCTATCCAACAACAATAACATCAGTAACAACAATAATAACTACAACAATAAAACAACAAGGGCAACAAAAGGGAAAATAAATAATAAGAATTTTTTTAAAAAGAAAACTTCTAAGCTTCTTAAGACATAAAACAAAATGCTATTCCCAAAAGACTTTTCTAATTGACAGTTCCATCAATATTCAATTTGTCTATCTCATCAAAACGTAACCGTCCTAATATAAAGCTGCACCTGTCCATAATTCATCATAGATTCTGAGGTGTATTGACTAGTTTTTCATGTCTGCTGGCAAGGACAGAGACTCTTGTGCTTTTATCACCTTGACCTCTTGCCTATCTTCTACAGTATTTGCCAGTTTTATTTTCAAGGCTATTTATCCTCTTGTTCTTATTATGGCTGATGCAAATGTCTTGTGATAGCCGTTTGCTCATAAATTTTGTGGATGGTGTTTTCGGATTACTTTCTTTTTCTTTTTTAATTTACTCATAAGAAAAGGAATGAGAACCAGAGTAACAACCCAGAACACGTGGTGCAAGGGTGGTTGAATTTATCACCCCTTGCAAAGTCGATTTTTTAATCCACAGTATTTTTATCATCACCCAACTGCCTTAATTACTTCCAATTTTAGGTAATTAAAACCATCTTAAGTGGCCCGGGAGGTGGCGCAGTGGATAAAGCATTGGACTCTCAAGCATGAGGTCTTGAGTTCAAACACCAGCAGCACATGTACGAGAGTAATGTCTGGTTCTCTCTCTCTCTCCTCCTATCTTTCTCATTAATAAATTAAATAAATAAGTAAATAATCTTAAGATCTATCATAACCAGAAAAGGGGGGGGAGGACAATCCATCAACCTTCTACAATGATTTAACCACTGTCACTCCACTAGCTTATCGAAATCAGTGTTACAATGAACATAATTAAAAATAAAATCTACCTGAAGCATCCCCGTAGAGCTTTGCCAGACTACCAGTGTGCTATGGTCTGCTGGCATGCTCATGATAAAGGGGCTAGATGTAGAAAACAGAACTTATTTCTAACAGAACAAATGCTACAAATGTTTATCTGGAACCAGAAAAGACCCAGAATTGCCAAAACAATCTTGAGAAGACAGAACAGAACTGGAGGCATCACACTCCCAGATCTCAAATTGTATTATAGGGCCATTGTCATCAAAACTGCTTGAATAGACACACTGTATTATAATTGTATTATAGAGCCATTGTCATCAAAACTGGAACATGAATAGACACACTGGCCAGTGAAATAGAACTGAGAGCCCAGAAGTAAGCCCCCACACCTATGGATATTTAATCTTTGACAAAGGTGCCCAGACTATTACATGGGGAAAGCAGAGTCTCTTCAACAAATGGTGTCGGAAAACAGTGGGTTAAAACATGCAGAAGAATGAAACTGAACCACTGTATTTCACCAAATACAAAAGTAAATTCCAAGTGGATCAAGGACTTGGATGTTAGACCACAAACTATCAGATACTTAGAGGAAAATATTGGCAGAACTCTTTTCCGCATAAATTTTAAAGGCATCTTCAATGAAACAAATCCAATTACAAAGACTAAGGCAAGCATAAACCTATGGGACTACATCAAATTAAAAAGCTTCTGCACAGCAAAAGAAACTACCCAAACCAAGAAACCCTCACAGAATGGGAGAAATGGACCTACCCTAGGACCCTGCAATTCCTCTCCTGGGGATATATCCTAAGGAACAAAACACACCCATCCAAAAAGATCTGTGTATACATATGTTCTTAGCAGCACAATTTGTAATAGCCAAAACCTGGAAGCAACCCAGGTCCAACAACAGATGAGTGGCTGAGCAAGTTGTGGTATATATACACAATGGAATAGTACTCAGCTATAAATAAAATGGTGATTTCACTGCTTTCAGCCAATCTTGGATGGACCTTGAAAAAATCATGTTGAGTGAAATAAGTCAGAAACAGAAGGATGAATATGGGATGATCTCACTCTCAGGCAGAAGTTGAAAAACAAGATCAGAAGAGAAAACACAAATAGAACCTGAACTGGAATTGGCATATTGCACCAAACTAAAAGACTCTGGAGTGGGTGGATGGGGAGAATACAGATCCAAGAAGGCTGACAGAGGACCTAGTGGGGGTTGTATTGTTATATGGAAAACAGGGAACTGTTATACATGTACAAACTATTGAATTTACTGCCGAATGTAAAACATTGATTACCCAATAAAGAAATTTTTTAAAAAGTTTAATGAAAGCTTTACCACATTTTTAAACACAAATTTAAGTGTTATGTTCACAAACTAAAAGAGCAATTTTAGGGCTTCTGTCAGACTTTTAACTTTATGTTGAAAAGGATAAATAAATCTAAGATCTTAATCATTAAAAAAAAAGAATTTATTTCCTCTGACAATGTGATGGCATACGACATTCAATATTGTCAAAATCTAATTGTTATTTCACTATATATCTCTGCAGTAGTCAACCCTTCCTATTGCTCCCATATCAAAGGGGGGCAGGTCTGTCCTGACAAAACCACTTCTGTTCAGTATTCAATCTTATTTGTCTAACAGGCCCTCACACAATATCCTGCTGGAACCAACAACTTTCTGCCTGCCTTGCTGAGCAGCATCCTAGGCCTGGGAGATAGCTCAACCTGTTAGAGCACCAGCTTGCATGCTTGAGGCACCAAAAGCTTCAGGCTCAATCCCAGAACCACTTTATGCCTGAGTTGAGCAGTACTCTGATCTACTCAGTCTCTCATATTGAATATTTTAAAGAAGAATTTCTATGTTAAAAAGAAGGAGAAGGAGGGAGTTGGGTGGTGGCGCAGCGGGTTAAGCGCATGTGGCGCAAATCGCCAGGACCTGCGTAAGGATTCCAGTTCGAGCCCCCGGCTCCCCGCCTGCAGGGGAGTCGCTTCACAAGCGGTGAAGCAGGTCTGCAGGTGTCTGTCTTTCTCTCCTCCTCTCTCCATTTCTCTCTGTCCTATCCAACAACAACGACATTAATAACCACAACAATGTTAAACAAGGGCAACAAAAAAGGAAAATAAATAAATAAATAAAAATTTAATTTATAAAAAAAAAAGGAGGAGGAAGAGGAGGAGGAGGAGAAGAAGAAGAAGAATCTTTTTGAGACTCTGGAGACAGAAATCTAAGTGATCACAGGAAGATACAGAGGTCAAGAATAGCAGTGAAAAGCTTCTGGGCAAAGGCTTGCAGAGCTCAGAATGCACTTTACTAAGCAAGACAGATGGAGGGAGCAAGGGTAGGTAGGAGAGGGGAGGAGAGTGAACACTGAACATACAAACATGTCCTTGAAGTTCCCAAATAACAGCATTCTGTAGCCAAGCACTCATGAGTGATGAAGACAGCCTCAAGGCCAGGAAGCACACACCACCCTGAGAGATCAGAGTGTTTCATTTGTGTGTGGGGAATGTCAAGGCCAGGAGGCAAAAAGCAGCAAAAGATACATAGAGGTCATAGGAGGATGGAGTGGAGCTTAGGGGCTGTGTCAGAATTCATGTTAAAAGACAACCCCCCCCCGCAGGGAATCTTGACACAAGATTGCTCACCCACAGTTGTCCACCAATATTGTTCCTACTAGATGTGAAAGAAAAAGAGCAAGACCACTCTTTCTTTTGTCCCTGACCTCATGACAAGAGGAAACGAAAGTGATAACACAAAGACAGTAACAGCAGCAGTTTTCCAGCTAAGTGCTGTGTGTGCCAGCCATATCGCTTACCACACATTATATAAATGGTAATTACTTCTCCCCACTGCTTACTTGCACACTAACTCTACAAAATCAAGACTGAGTTTCAGTGAGGTAACTTGCCAAAGGATGAACAGCAATAAACCAACCCTAACAGTGTTTATATAAGCAAGACAAAAACTGCCCTTTTGAATCTCAGATTACAATCAACCTCGTAGAGTGAATATAGCCCAGCCTATAAGCACTGTCCCTGTCTGGCTTGCTAGGGGTTTCATCCTCCTTCCTAAGGATTCAAAGGCCAGCTCCTTCTTCAGGGCTGAAACTCACCCTGTTCACATCTGGAACTCCTAAATTTGTGCATTCGTGACCAATACACAACCCAAACCACCACCACTTCCTTGTCCATCTTGAATACTCACCAGTATAACTAAACTACAGAAAGTTATCATGTCCTCTGGGGGCATATTAATTCTCCTTAGAATGACATCCAAATTCCCCCCAAAAAATGTCACAGGGTCATTTGTGAAGACCACTGGGAAGCTGACCCACAGTGTGGTATCATGGCCCTCCTTTCAGCTCTTAAGGGTGCCCCGCTTTCTTTCTCCTTGCTCCAGGGCCCTTGAATGAGCTGTTCCTCCAGAAGCAGTATCCCCTTCACTTTCCATTGGGAGCAATTCTCAATGATGCTTTCTCTGACCACAACTTCATCATGGCTCTGGGAATCATGAAGATGGATGTAGTGTCTACTATCGTAGCAGGATAGTGTCTGTCTGACCTGTCAGACTGTATCAAGTGAACAGATAAAGAACACAGGCATTATTACAACTCTCCCCCCCCCCACCCGCCCAGTATCCTAACATTTTAATTTAGAGACAGGGAAGAGAGTCAGTGAAAGAGACTACAGCACGCAAGTTTCCTTTAGTGCTTCGGGGGCTGCACACATGGCAAAAGCAGCACACTATCCAGTGAGCTATTTTGCTGGACCAGTATCATGATTTTGTTTGAAGATTCACTCTACAAAATTAGAGTCTACATCCCAACCCCACCTTTCTCTCACTCCCAGTGCTGTGGACTATATATATTAATCATGCCTCAAATTTTGCTAAAGAAATTAACAATGCTCCAGGGAGGAGGGGGAAAAGGCGGTGGTGTCCTTCCTGGGATTAAATATCAAAACTTATTATGTTTCTGGAAAACACAATCCAATTCTAAGGAAATGTGTTTTCTATCATCAGCACCTAGCTTCCTTAGTGAACAACATACTCTATGCCTAGTGAACAGCTTAATGATTTAGTCACTAGGAGTCCTCCCAAAGGATAAAATCCCCCAGTGTGCAATTTTTCTTTATATTCCCAGCTCTCACCACAAAACAGATATTCAGCAAATGATCCTGAGACTCATGTTTACCTCAAATAAAAGGCAATTAATGAAAACTACAGTGAAAACAGTTACCGTGCAAATATATTGCTTAGTCTAGACACACAAAAACTTTAGTTCTCCAAAATGATCCAAGGAAAGTAAGAAATAGTAGGAAGAATAAGTATCAGGGCTTAAAACTCACACTTGTTACACACGAATATTGTAGACTAATGTGCAGAATTGTTTTTAATATAACAGTCCCAAAAAAACAAGGAATACTCAGCAACTATATCCACAGATAATATGCTGAGTCAAAGAAGCTAAATACAGGGTAGAGGTAGATAGCATAATAGTTATGCATTGAGGCTTCAAAGTTCCAGGTTCAATCCCCCAACCCACCATATGCCAGAGCTGCTCAGTGCTCTGGGTTTTGTTTTTGTTTTGTGTGTGTGTGTGTGTGTGTGTGTGTGTGTGTGTGTGTGTGTGTGTGTGTGTGTGTGTGTGTTAAAAAAGCTAATTACAAGTTAAACACAAAAAGAGATAGCTTACATTAATCCATTGTGATAGGGAGCAGGAACGGAGAAAAGGCATTCCAAAGGAAGAGGGGGAAACGGCTTTGGGATGACAGGAATCTTGCTAGGGATTCTAGTGTTACCATTTATTGTATGTGAACTACACCTCGCTAAAGCACATTTTAGAAGAAACCCTTCAAGCACCGATTACTGGATAGGGGCAACAGCACACCAGAAAAGGCGCCAGCTTTGCTATGTGTAGGACGGACTACAGTCTGAGCCTCATCCTTGTCCTCACCACACTAGGGAAGAAGGTCTGGAACTATAGTGTCCCTCCCTCCCTCCCTCCCTCCATCTTCCTCTTTCTCTCCCTCTCCCCACCAATCTCTTGGGGGGGGGACCCACAGAAACTTTAAAGATGTTCCCTCCTCCAAGTCTGGATTCTATAGGCCTGCAATGGGACATGAGACCTGCATTCTTAACAAAGACACAAATACTCTGATGCCCATGGTACTCAGATCACCCACATCTTGTTTCTTCTCCACTGGCATAAACCTATCAAGATAGGTGTGAGCACGGTTAAGAGAAAAGACTTTTGGATAAGGAAACTCAAAACCTGGTAGTCTAAGCCTTACCAACACTAACTTTCAGATCTGGCCAGGTTCAATGATAAAGCACATTTTAGAAGCCAATCATGGCTCTCAGTTTAAACCCCATCATTAGGGGATTATAGCCGAACAATGACTGCTCCATTACATTTTGTAAAGAGCTAACATTTGACCTAAACGCTTCTAATCCTAGCTCCAAAAAAGAAAAAAATTACCGGAGTATCCTCAACTTGTTTAAGTCCTATTTTAGGGAGTTCACAAGTCTGACTCTGATCCAAGCTATCATTATTTCATTTAAGCAGTAGTGAGTGAAATGGTTAGGAGTGGTTATTATTTAATCTTGTGATGAGTTATGCTCAAAAGGTGTAATAGGAGGTAAAAATCAGCCTGTAGTCTCTCAAAAAAAAAAAAAAACACTTCCTAACATATCTTCCTCTCATCTTCTGAACTATAAGTAACTATCCATTGGTGAGCTGTGAAATCAAGTGACAAAATCTCAACCAGAATTGATTAATAGAGGGGCTGGAGGAGTAGCATAATGGTTATACAAAAAGACTTTCATGCCTGAGGTCCTAGGTTCATTTCCCAACACCAACTAACCCAGAACTGAGCTGATCAGTGCTCTGGTTAAAAAAAAAAAGAGAGAGAGAGACAGGCTGGGGGTATGGCTTGACCTGTCAACACCCATGTGCAGTGGGGAAGCAATTACAGAAGACAGAATTCCCACCTTCTGTACCCCTTAGAGATCTTTGGTTCATACTCCTAGAGGGGTAACAATAGGGAAGCTTCCAATGTAGGGGATGGGATGTGGCACTCTGGTGATGGGAATCATATGGAATTGTACCCTTTCTTAACCCACAATCTTGATCATTATTAAATCACCAATTTTAAAAAGTTGAAAAATAAGAATACAGAAAGCAGAACTTGGACTGGGTTTGGTGTATTGCACCAAAGTAAAAGACTCTGGGGTCGGGGAGAGGATTCAGGTCTTAGAACATGATGACAGGGAGGACCTATAGGGAGCTGAATCGTTATGTGGAAAACTGAGAAATGTTACATACATACAAACTACTGTATTTTACTGTTAGCTGTAAACCATTCATTCCTCTCAATAAAGAAAAAAAAAATAGGAGCTGGGTTGTGGCAAATCTGGTTAAGTTCATGTATTACCATGCACAAGGACCTGAGTTCAAGCCCCTGGTCCCCACCTACAGGGGGAAAGCTTTACAAGTGTTAAGCAGTGCTACGGGTGTTCTGTCTTCCTCTCCATTTCTACCTCCCCCTTCTTCACAGCTTCTCTCTGTTCTATCAAATAAAATGAAGTTTAAAAATTTTGAATTGGGGCTGGGTGGTGGCACACCTGGTTGAGGGCACATGTTGCAATGCACAAGGACCCAGGTTCGAGCCCCCAGTCCCCACCTGCAGAGGGAAAGCTTTGTGAGTGGTAAAGCAGGGTTGCAGGTGTCTTTCTGTCTTTTTCCCTCTCTGTCTCTCCCTTCCACTCAATTTCTGTCTCTATCCAATAAATAAATAAAGATAATTAAAAAAATTTTAAAGGAACAATATTATCTTTTAAAAAAAATTTTTTTTTTAATTGGGGAGCCGGGCAGCGGTGCATCGGGTTAAGTGCACATGGTGCGAAAACACAAGGACCGGTGTAAGAATCCCAGTTTGAGCCCCCAGCTCCCCACCTGCAGGGGTTCACTTCACAGGTGGTGAAGCAGGTCTGCAGGTGTCTATCTTTCTCTCCCCCTCCTCTCTCCATTTCTCTCTGTCCTATCCAACAGCAATAATAACAATGATGATAAACAACAAGGGCAACAAAAGAGAAAAAAATAAAAAGAAAAAATTTTAATTGAACAGAGCAAAAACATTAGAGCCATTTCACTTGAAAATAAGAATAACCTAATGTTATAAGGTAAAATATTCCATATTGTGGATCAGGGCAGGATATAAGTCTAAATGGCTGCCAAGGGAGCTCACCTGGGAGGGTGTCTGCTCTGCTACATGTGTGACTCAGGTTTGAGCCTGGCCCCCGCTGCACTGGGGAAAGTGTGTGTGTGTGTGTGTGTGTGTGTGTGTGTGTGTGTGTGTGTGTGTGTGTGTGTGTGTGTGTGTGTGTGTACGTCTGAAGTCACTGATACAAGTAAAGCGCTGATCTTTGACATGACAGACATATTCCAATCACCTGTGTTAAATCAGATTATATGCTATATAAACTATCATATCCATAGAAAAAAATGTTGCCACTGTATTGCATGACCGTGGCATGGATCACCAAAACATAATATCCCTTTGGCATAATGAAAAGATTGCTCAGAATCATGGTCTTTCTTTAAAGTGTATCAGAGCCCTAAATCAAGCCACCTCACTGTCTGAAATAAGGGGCACTCACTGGGTATAACACGAAAGAGCACCATGATACAGGGGGAAATGCCAAGAATGGTGAAGCAGTTCAGTCATTTCTCTCCCTCTCTCCTAATCTATGAGATACAAAGAATGGAAACTTTGGTCTGGGAGGAACAGATTCATGCCTGTGACATAACACACGAGAGAAAAACTTATACAAAAGAAGAAAATCTCTATTTCACTACAATAACTTGTGTCAGCCTATGGTCCCTGTCTTGGTTTGTCAGTTTGTTCTCTTAAACTTTAAAATAATAATAAGAAGAAGGAGGATGAGGAGGAGAAGGAGAAGAAGGAGAAAAAGAAGTCATCGGTGAGCCTTATCTTGATAGTCTCACATGGTAGATAAAAGATGTTGTGGCTAGTTCAGTCCTGTAGAAATATTTCCCCCAGGAGACAGGTCTTTAAGATTTCTCCACATTATATTATGCCTTTCCCAACCCAGGTGCCATGCATTCCTAAGTTAAATGTTTCTCCTCTGTGTTTCCATAGGAAGTGGTTTCTTGGTTCAGTACCCTAACTGGGTATGGAGAGCAATAAGGACACAGTGTGAATCTGAAGAATGTGGGATACATAACATTTTTCTATAAGCTAGTTAGTCACACAACCGCAACACACCCTGAAATCCCTGCTCACAAAATTCATTGAGGAAACTTATATTGCATAAGGACCCAGGTTCAAACCCCACACCCCACTGTGAAATGAAAAAAAAACGGATAGCCTCCTGGTGGACGCCCACTTCTACATTCCAGCATCTGAGTGGCTGGCTCTGATGGTAGCCAACCTGCTCTCACCTTTATTGTCAGCACCTTGATGGACATTGTTTCTAACTAATCCGTTTGTGCCGCGCCCAGTTTGAAACTGATAATAGCTGTGTGCTGCGGGACAAGCGTGTGCAGGTATGGTAGGAATCCGCCTGTAACCTACTAACTAAATAAAGTATCTCCCTGTCCCCCACCCCGTCTCGGCCTCAGTCTCCTTTGGATCTGCTGCACCCTTGAGCTGTAACACTCATAGCTATAGCTGTAACAGTCGGGGCTGTTCTGTGGATATTTCCATAACAATTGTAGGGGGTAAGCTTCATGAATGATGAAACAGGACTGCAGGTGTTTCCCTTTCCCTCTCTCACCACTTTCCCTCTGAATTTCTAGATCTTTCTGACAGAGAGAGGAGGGGGGAAAAGAAACTTATGTGACTGTAACATGAGAAGAAAGACAAAACAACGGAAAAAAGATAAAGACTACAATGTATTTGAGAAAATCCAATATAAGCAAAATCAAATAAATTTTATATTTCTGCAGTGTAGTTTGACTTGCCACTTTTTGCAATCATTTAAAATGTACCAGTCAGTCACTATATGGGCATAGATAAATTAGATTTTATATGCAATATAATGATAAAATAAAAACATGTACAGAATTAAATGATTGTCCTAGTGAAGATAAAAGCAAGATTTTGCTTGATGTTCATAAACATTTTAAGCAGGCCTTTCTACAGTGTTACACCTTTTAGGAATAAAGGCATTTTAAATCTATTTAAAAAAAAAAATCACAGGGAGAGTTGCTGTTCTTTCCATTGCATAGTTAGAAACCAATGGTAGTAGGGTAGATCGCATAACGGTTATGCAGACTTTCATGCCTGAGCCTCGGGAAGTTCCAGGTTCAATCCTGTGAACCACCATAAACCAGAGATGACCATGGCTCTGGTAAAGAAAAGAAAAAGTAAAAAATTGAAACCAGTGGCACAGTGATGCTAATTTGCCCTCGCCCAACGCAAAACGCAAGCAAGCCAATCATTCATTCTTAGAGCATTCTTGGAGCTCTCAAGTACTTCCAGTCTGACTCACAGGAGGAAGGCTCCAAAGATGAGCAGCCAGAGTAAAACTGAAGTTAAGCCTGAAGGTTATTTTGGAGGAAAGAAAGAAAGCCCCCAGTTACAGCCAGAAAAGGGGAAGAAAGCAAGTTTTTCTCTTCTATATCTTCAAATAGGCTGTCAGGTGATGTTTTTTCTCCCCATTTTTCAGAATGAGGATAGCTGTGGGTGTTCAGCTAACTTCCAGGGAGTTGGGGATTTGTCTGCCCTGTTAACACTGTGCAGCCACCCCCAACCACCCCGTCCACTCTCCCTTTCCAGGAGGGAGGATGGCACCCCCTAGTATTGGGCGTATTGGGCCACTGCTGTCACCCTGGGAGAAGGTATGTGTGTTGAGAGGAATATTTCATATAATCATTTACTGGTTCACCTCAAGCTCAATACCCACCATTTCTCTTTCTAAATTACTCTTTTTTAAATTTCTTTATTGGGGAATTAATGTTTTACATTCAACAATAAATACAATAGTTTGTACATGCGTAACATTTCCCAGTTTTCCATATAACAATACAACCCCCACGAGGTCCTCTGTCATCCTTTTTGGACCTGTATTCTCCCCCCACCCGCCCACCCCAGAGTCTTTTACTTTGGTGTGATACACCAATTCCAGTTTCTTAATTACTCTTCTTCTTCTAGCGTTTGCCCTTCTTCTGTAGCCAGTCAACAGCATCAGGTTGAGCCTGACGTAAAGTTTCGAGACCTCCTTTGAATCTGGAGAGGTGGCAGTCGTTGACTATGTGGGTCATAGTCTGTCTGTAGCCGCAGGGGCAGTTCGGTCAAACCACTCACTGTCGTCAGAATTTCTCATCCTTTCTTTCTGCCCGAGGTGCCAAAGTCAAATGTCCTTCACCTGCAGGGTGAGGTCAGGCTCCACCTTTCCCTTATCACCTGAATACCCTTTATGCTTGCTCCATTTTGCTGGACTTTGGCACATTTACTTAGATCTCTCAACCACCTACTCCTTTCCTGTAGTCTGGAAGAAATTTATTTGCAGATCTCTCTTGTAAGATCTTTTTCTCCCTTCCCTAGTCCTTCTGCCCCCTAGCTCAGTTCACTATAAATTCTCTTTCCTCCTCCTCCTCCTCCTCCTCCTCCTCCTTGCAGACTCTCCCAAGATAAGGAAAAGGGCGCTCTGAAATTTCACCCACCCTGGTAGATTACTTGATGACTGAATAGTAGGCTTGCCTAAACTGCACTGCAATTACTTGGGGATGAGACACTATAGTTCTCCCAAGTTAACACCAAGTACACAGTGATCAAAACAACAGCAAAGCTTTTCCCTGACCTTCAATAAGTAGGAGCCTTTTCTCTGGCCTTCAATAAGCATTCCATGCTTTGTGTGAGTATGCTATACTTTGTCCCCCTCTCAGCAAAGAAATGTGTCCCTCTGAATTCATTAAAACACATCTAATTCAACAAGGAATATTCACATGGAATCTTATGTCACAGATATACTACTCTTTTTCTATTTTAATTTAATTTAAAATATTTTCAGCTCTAGAAGAGACTCCAGCTGTCCATAAAATTTAATTCATATGCTTCTATTTGCTTTTGTACTAACTTTTCCTTGAGCCACCAAAATTCACCCTAATGGAAAACATAAAAGAACATTCAGAGTTTTGGCAGTCCCAGGACTTGACCTGATTCTTAGAGAACAAGCTAAATGAACATCCAATAAACAGTGAGTCTGGTGTCAGGTTTTTATTTTCACCCTCTCACATATTTAAAGAACACTGCCTTAAGATCTGTACCTCAGAATAATGCAGGTGTTAATACGTAATGTCTCATGACACTGAAAAAGACTTGAGTTTCCTGTAACCCAGATAGGCTAACTTGAGCCACAGGCTGCTCACCCACCCAAACACCTGCCTGCGTGCGCAGACGCTAGCACATATATGCATGCGCACACGCGCGCGCGCGTACACACACACAGAGAGAAATAAGACATATATGCAAAAAAAGCACTTGAAGACACACACCAATTAACCTAGATAACATGCAGAGATACTAGTTCCCCAATGCAGATATTATACACCAAGATACAGTCTTACCTACAAAGTAAAATCTCAACTTGTCCACAGAAAAATCCTTCAACTCTGCCTGCTTCCCCTGCACACCAGCACTGTGCAATAGGTTCCTTCTGATGCTTAGCGTGAAAGGCCTCAGGTGCTGAAGGAATTTCAGCTTTTATAACCCACATGGGTTGGCCAAAATTGTATAACTGCACCATTAGGCAGAAATGTTATCTATTTGTATTACACAACAGCCACCACCTGGTTACAAACGGTTACTGCAAGCCTCTAGTACATTCTTCATAGCAACACTTTGTAGCAGGCTGGATGGTCTATTGTAGAAAACAAGCAGCTGCTAGGATTACATGTCTCAAACCCACACAAAGTGAGGAAAAGCAAAACCTATCCCTCCAAATCCTTCTGTTCAGATGGGAGTCCACCCACAGTGCTTTCAGCTCAGTCACAAGAAGGATTAATTTTATTCCTTGGTAATTTTCATTTCCCAACTGGGGGCCCAAGGGCAATTGTTCTCCAGATCTCAAAGACTTTTGGAGATTAAAAAATATAACTTAAAGTATGCCTTCCATCCAGTAAACAACAGGCAAAGCCAACAAACAACCCCTATTAAGAGCTGACTGCTGCTGGGAGTATGGATCGACCAGTCAACACCTTCAGTGTTCAGCAGGAAAGCAATTACAAAAGTCAGACCTTCCACCTTCTGCATCCCACAACGACCTTGGGTCCATACTCCCAGAGGGATAAAGAATAGGAAAGCTATCAGGGGAGGGGATGAGATACAAAGATCTGGTGGTGGGAATTGTGTGTAGTTGTAACCTCCCCCCCCCCCATCCTATGGTTTTAATGTCTCCTTTTCAAAATAAATAAATATTTTTTAAAAAGCTGACTGCTGGGGTCCTGTCAGATGTTGCCTTTGGTCCCAGCTGCAGAGGGCCTGCTGAGTGGGGTAAGTGCTCATGAAGACACAAAAAGGCAATCACACACAATCTGGTTTCAGTAAGGAAGAGGTCAAACGTGTAGTTGTCCCAGGTGTTCTCATACTGCTAACTCCAGACCAGTTCCTGCCTGAAACTTGGGCAGGCGCACCTCTATCCCTCCAAATATGCTGAGTGAGAAAGGACAAGCACCTGCTTCCATCTCCCCATCACCACACTGTGCTTTTCATTATTCAGGCATGGGCCAAAGACTCAGGTAAGAAAGGCCAGGCAGGGGTAGGGAAGACAGAAAAATGGCAAAAGTCCCAGATTCAATTGCCAGAGCAGTGCTCTGGTGTGTATATGTATATCTATCTATCTATCTATCTATCTATCTATCTATCTATCTATCTATCTATTTCTCACTAAAATATATATATATATATAAAGAAAAAAAGAAGAGCTAGGCAAGGGGGCATCTATCAGCATCAAAATGCATCTGGGGGGAGTCGGGCTGTAGTGCAGCGGGTTAAGCGCAGGTGGCGCAAAGCACAAGGACCGGCATAAGGATCCCGGTTCGAACCCCGGCTCCCCACCTGCAGGGGAGTCGCTTCACGGGCGGTGAAGCAGGTCTGCAGGTGTCTATCTTTCTCTCCTCCTCTCTGTCTTCCCCTCCTCTCTCCATTTCTCTCTGTCCTATCCAACAATGACAACAACAATAATAATAATAACTACAACAATAAAAAAAAAATGCATCTGGGAAGATGGGTCACTGGGATAGAGACAGAAGAGGAAGCAGGACAACTCCTGGAGAAAAAGAAGGTCTAAGTCTTGGTTATTTGTGTCTAATCTTAAGGAAATGAACAGTGAGCAGAAGATGAAGATGTCATATGGCTGAAAGAGAAGCTACACTAGGTGTGGCAGCCAATCAGGAGATTCATCACAACAGGTCTCAATGTCCAGTATAACCCCCACCCCAAGAAAGTAAAAATAAAAACAGCAAGCTGTATTCAAGTCACATAAAACAGAAATACCTATGCCATCAGATAGCCCAGAACATGCTTTGCTCCATGGTAACTTAGAGGAAAAATCCAGCATGTGGATTGTGGAAAAATTCCTCCAGTCTGTATTATGAAAACAAGAACTGTATTCTGAAAATTCTGAAGACTCTAACCTCAGAAAAGATTTACTGCAGAAACAGAAGGAAAAATTTCAATTTGAAATGCAGAAGTAAACAAAACAAAAAAGTTGGGTATTCAAAGAAGAAAGGGGGGGAGAAGAAGTAGAATAGGATGATATAATTACATAAAGAAAATGAACAAGAAGGGGCAGGTGGTGGCGCACCTGGCTGAGCACACATGTTACAATGTGCAAGGACCCAGGTTCGAGCTCCTAGTCTCCACCTGCAGGGGGAAAGCTTTGCATGTGGTAAAACAGAGCCGTAGGTACCTTTCTCCCTCTCTATCTCCCCCTACCCTCTCAATTTCTGACTGTCCCTAGCCAATAAAGATAATTTTTTAAAAATTTTTTAAAAAAAGAAAGAAAATGAACGAGACCAAAAGACAGGCTGGGGTGAAGATCAATTAGAAAGAAACTAAGACCCCACCCGCAGGGGGCTCGCTTCAACAAGCAGTAAAGCAGGTCTGCAGGTGTCTTATCTTTCTGTCCCCTTGTCTGTCTTTCTTTCCTCTCAATTTCTCTCTGTCCTATCCAACAACAACAATAACAGCAACAGCAAAACCACAATAATGGGGGAAAGAAAAAAGAAACTAAGAGCACAAAATCAACATAAAGAAAAGTAAAACAACTGAAGAGTAAAAAGCTGAAGCAAAGGCACAGAACAAGTTTGAGACTCTGAGACATGGAAAAATACAGGAAGGCAGTAAGAGTTCAGAAATGAAAACAAAAAAGAAAGAACAAGACAAAAAATGAGTGCTTCTCAACAACAACAAAAAAAACCCTCTGAGGTGTTAGGGGTAGAGCACAGGATTTGCATGTATATGGTCCCTGGCTTGATCCCTGGCACTCCATATACCAAATCTGAGCAGCACTCTCTCATAAAAATAAAAACAAATCCTTATAAGCACCAAAAAGACAGTCATCTAGCATGATTTCACTTTTATGAAATTTCCAGTATAGGCAAATGTCTATGGCCATACCACCCTGAACATGCCAATCTCATCTGATCTCATAGCAAATATAGGCAAATCTACCATAGATAGAATGTAGATCAATGGTTGCCTGGAGCTGAGGTGGAAATGCGAAACCGGAATAGGGAGTGATTAACTGTTAAGAGCCTTGGGCTTTCTTTATAAAATTAAGATATGGTATAAAACTTGGTCTTGGGACCGGGTAGCACAGTGAGTGAAGCACACATGGCACGAGACTCAAGGACTGGTATAATGTTCCCAGTTCAACCCCCCCCCTCTCTCTCTCTCTCACACCTGCAGGGGGGAGGGGGGTCTCTTCACAAGCGGTGAGCAGGTCTACAGCTGTCTATCTTTCTCTCCCCCTCTGTCTTTCCCTCTTCTCTCAATTTTTCTCTGTCCTACCCAACAACAAAAGCAATAACAAAAATAACAATAACTATACGGGCAACAAAAATGGGAAAACTGGCCTCCAGGAGTAATGGATTCATAGTGCAAGCACTAAGCCCCAGCAATTACCTTGGAGACATAAAGAAAAAAGAAAAGAAAAAAAAAACTTGGTCTGATCTGCTCTATCATATTTGTTGTAAATGACATCCAATTAAAATTACTTCTCAGGGCAAAAAATAAGGAGCTGAAGCAAGGCATTTATTCTTTTGCAAGAGGGCATTCTGCCAACCATAGCCGTCAGGCAGCAGCAGCAGCAGCGCCCCCTTCAGCCTTCTCCCATCTTTTATATCTGACACAGAACTGTCTCCTCCACCCCTGGCTGGGCTTCAGAGCTCACAATCTCCCCATTGCCTAAATAAGGAAAGGAGGAAGAGAGTCTGAGGGTCTCTGCTGGAGGACTAGCAAGCACTGCAAGGAGCCGACCTAAAGAATACAAAAATACTGGCCACAGGTGATCATAGACAACAATTTATAAAAAGAATCTTTGGACTAAACAGTTGTATTCATATTATTTTGAAGAGAAGACCTAACCATGTCTCACATCTTGAACTACACATTTAAATGGGAGAGATTTATGGTATGTAAATTATATCATAAATGTTTTTAAATATATTATTTTAGAGACAGAGAGAAAAAGACAGTGTGAGTGAGAGCGAGGTCTGTAGCACTACTTCACCACTTGTGAAGCTTCCTCCCTGCAGGCAGAAACAGAAGTATTTAACCCAGGTACTTGTGTAATGTGACATGTGTGCTCTACCAGCTATACCACTGCCCTGACCCCCACAAAATTTTTGTTTCTTGCCACTGAGGTTACCACCGGGGCTCAGTGTTAATAAGATAAAGTCGCCAGTCCTGGTAGCCTCTCCCCACTCCACCTATTTTATGTGTTAGGACAGAGAAAAAAAAATGATAGGGGAGGGAGAGGTAGAGAGGGATAGAGATAAGACACCTGCAGAGTTCTTGGCTGATCTGGTGTCCCCTGAAAGCAGGGAGCTGCGGCTCAAACCCAGATCCTTACAGATAAATGTAATGGTAATGTGTTCACTCAACTGGGCACACCACCACCACCACTCAGCCCCCACAAACTTTTAAAAAAAAAACAAACAACAAATGGAAGGGAGAGGACATGGCCTCATGCAAGTGCAATTTCACTCATCCTGGGTTGTTTTTTTTTTCTTTCAAAGTGAGGTAAAGGGAGAAGACCACAGTTCGCCCCGTGTCATTCCAATAATCTATGAGATGCTTACTCTGAAAAAAAAAACCTCCCCCCCCACCCCCCTCACCCCCTTTAACTTCCTTTCCCCTATCTCCTGAATGAAAAAGTTGGCCTGGAGGCAGTAAAACTGCCGCAGCATGAGGTCTAGTTCTGTAACAAGAAACAAGCTCGCCACATGCTAGCAGTAAGTCATACTTCCCATTTGAAAGTAATGTATAGGGGTGTGTGTGTGTGTGTGTGTGTGTGTGTGTGTGTGTGTGTGTAAAGCAACAAAGGTCATGTACCACTTTACAGTGGAAATGCCGTAAAGCTGAATTATGAGTAGTTTCTTCGTGTTCGTCTGACCTTCTTCTAGCGTTTGCCCTTCTTCCATAGCCAGTTAACAGCGTCAGGTTGAGCTCGATGTAAAGTTTCGAGACCTCCTTTGAATCTGGAGAGGTGGCAGTCGTCTGACCTTATAAGTGTTGTTTATGCCCCTCCCATTGCATTAGGGGGCAAAATTCACAATAGTTCCTAGTACCTGTAACGGTTAGTTAACTGAGGATCAAAAAACAAAGCAAGAGCTGGGGAGATTGCATAATGGCTATGCAAAAAGAGCTTTATGCCCCAGGCACCAAAGGTCTCAGATTCAATCCGTAGCACCACCATATGCCAGAATTGAAGTGCTCTAGGAGGTGGGGGAAAAGCTAATTTTAGACAAAAACTGAAAAGAAGTCAAAATTTATTTTCATAAATAATTATGCTTTGAAAATATCTAATTTGAATAATGCAATCTGATTTTCTTTTCCTTTAAGGATAAAAATCTAGTGCTATACTATTTAATTGGTATGTCTAAGAGATTGTAAACTGCAGTAAACTATTTTGGAAATTGTCAAATAAGCAGGAAAGAACTAAACCATATCTTTAGGGAGCCAGGTGATAGGTCACCCAGTAAAACACATACCTTACAAGAAGTCCAGAGCCCCTCGCACCACATGGAAGCACCAAGACACAGGGCAAAACTCCACAGGATGGTGAAGCTATGCTATGGAGTTTCTCCCTCTAACTGACATTAAACGCTTCACGTCTCGTCACCCAATCTGGTCCCCTACGCCTACACTGAACTTCTCTGTTCCAGTCTCTTGGAAACAGAGTTGGCAGTCAGCTGAGGTAAAGAACAAACACCTCATCACAGACCCCTGCAAGCGTCAGCCCGGCTTTGACCTAGCACGTTATGATTGGGCCCTCCTCAATCGCTATCGAACAGGCCATGGCCGGTGCGCCGCTATGTTCCATCGCTGGGGAGCCAGAGACGACCCGAACTGCCCCTGCGGCTCCAGACAGACTATGACCCACATAGTCAACGACTGCCACCTCTCCAGATTCAAAGGAGGTCTCGAAACTTTACATCAGGCTCAACCTGACACTGTTGACTGGCTACGGAAGAAGGGCAAACACTAGAAGAAGAAGAACTGACATTAAAAAAAAAAAGGAGAAGGAGGAGGAGGAGGAGGAGGAAGAGGAAGAGGAGGAAGAAGAAACTGGGGTTGGGCAGTGGTGCACTAGGTTAAGCACACTTAGTACGAAGTGCAAGGATCCATGCAAAAATCCCGGTTCAAGCCCCCAGGTCCCCACCTGTAGGGGAGGTCACTTCACAAGTGGTGAAGCAGGTCTGCAGGTGTCTATCTATCTCTCCCCTATCTCTATCTAAAATCTCTCAAATTTCCCATAGGAAAAAAAAAGAAAAAAGGCCACCAGAAGTAGCAGATTTGTGGTGCTAGCACCGAGCAAGCCCCAGTGACTGGAGGAAAAAAAAAAAAATCAGTCCAGGGCAGTGGAATCATTTATGTGTGAGACCCTACTAACACAGTAAAATTAATATATATTCTTTTCATTTATGACTATATACTTTCTTACAGAAAGAAGTTGTTGGGGAATGTTATGCATGTACAAACTATTGTATTTACTGTTGAATGTAAAACATTAATTCCCCAATAAAGAAATAAAAAAATAAAAAAATAAGTGTGAAACACTTTGCAAACAACAATAATTCAGCATGAACAGTACAGAATATAATATAGTTGGTTACATTATCAGTATAGTTATAATCTTCACAAACTGTTTACATATCTGATGGGCTGTCAGAAAAGTCATGAGCTATTATTCTGTTTTTCAATGTAAAAATGAGCCGTGACTTTTCCAACAGCCCAAAACAATAAATACAATAACCCCCCCCAAAAAAAAAGAAAGAAAGAAAGAAGGTGTGTGTGTGTGTGTGTGTGTGTGTGTGTGTGTGTGTGTGGTGTGTGTGTGTGTGTGTGTGTGTGTGTGTGTGTGTGTGTGTGTGTGTGTGTGTGTGTGTGTGTGTTTAACCATAGCATGCTCAACTCTGGATTATGATAGTGTAGGGGATTGAACCTGGGACCTTTGGTGCCTCAGGCATGAAGAGCTTTTTTGCATAGCCATTATGCTATCTCCCCAGCCCAGGAAGATGGTTTTTAAATTATTTACTTACTGATAAAAAAGGAAGAGAGAGGGGCTGGGTGGTGGTGCACCTGGTTGAACACAGGTTATACAGTGCACAATGACCTGGGTTCAAGCTCCCCCACCCCCACCTGCAAGAGGAAAGCTTTGTGAGTGGTGAAGCAGGGCTGCAGGTGTCTCTCTCTGTCTCTCTCCCTTCCTATCCCCTCCCTCTCAATATCTGGCTGTCTCTATCCAATAAATAAATAAAGACCACCAGGTACCTACAAAAAGTCTGCTCATTCAATTAGCAGTTGACCCAATAAACACTTGATTTTAAGCACAGCAAACCAACAACTAAATTCAGGCAACGTTCCTTGACCTCCCTTGCTGCTAGATGAGGCTATAGGATTAAATGTTCCCTCTTATCTTCCTTATCTCACTGGCTGCAGGAAGCATCATGAGCCTTATAAATCTAAGTTAAAAATAATAAGCATTCTAGAAACGGGAAAACAAGAAAAAAAAAAAAGTGCCAGTTACATGAGTAAGAGGCTTCCATTTCATATTTGGGTATATCAGAACAGCCAAAACCATTACTACTACTACTACTACCACCATTAAAACTATTACTATAATTATCCACCCAAAACACATGTATATACCATATGTAGAGAATACCTAGAGGGGATGCCAGTAAAGTGCACACATTACCATGTGGAAGGAGTCGGGTTCAAGTCTCTGCTCCCCATGCAAGAGGGAAATGTTTTATGAATGGTGAAGCAGTGCCCAGGTATCTCTCTTTCTCCCTATTTCCCCTTTTCCCTCACAATTTCTGTCCCTATCCAAAAACAACAACAACAAAAAGCTCATTGTTGGAGATACAACATATATGGAATAAACTCAAGACAACCCCACCCATGTGTTCTGGAGCCCTGCTTCCCCAAAGCCCTTCCCATGAGGGAAAGAGAGAGGCAGGCTGGGAGTATGGATTGACATGTCAACACCCATGTTCAGCAGGGAAGCGATTACAGAAGCCAGACCTTCCACCTTCTGCATCTCACAATGACCCTGGTTCCATACTGCCAGAGGGATAAAGAATAGGAAAGCTATCAGGGGAGGGAATGGGATACAGAGTTCTGGTGGTGAGAATGTGTGGAGTTGTACCCCTCTTATCCTATGGTTTTGTTAGTGTTTCCTATTTATAAATAATAATTTTAAAAGTCCTTAAAACTATGACAGAGATTCCAGTTCCACGGGTAAGCCCTGTTATCATTAAATATGACTGTACCAGTCCTCCTTTCAAAGGGTTGTACCACTTCTAAAGTCTTTTTTTTTTTTTTACTCCAGGATTACTGCTGGGGCTCTGTGCCTGCACTATGAATCCACTGCTCCTGGAGGCTACTTTTCCCATTTTGTAGCCCTTGTTGTGGTTGTTACTGCTGCTATTGTTGGATGGGACAGAGAGAAATCGAGAGACCACAGAGGGAAGGAGGGAAGACAGAGAGGAAAGTCGAGAACACAGAGGGAAGGAGGGAAATTGAGGGAAGACAGAGAGGAGGAGAGAAAGATAGACACCTGCAGTCCTGCTTCACTTGTGGTGGGGAGCTGCAGGTGTGGAGGCTGGGGGCTCGAATCGGGATCCTTCCTTGGGTCCTTGTGCTTTGCGCCATGTGTGCTTAACCCGCTGCGCTACTGCCCAGCCCCCTCTTCGAAATCTTAACCTAGGAAAAAATAAGTCTTATCTACATAAGCCAGAAATAAGTTCTAACCCCACTACAAGAAACAATGACCAGTTAGTTTTCCTGTAATCCTGAAAGGAAGAACTCCAGTTTATTAAGACAATTTCACATCAACCATCTAGAGTGGTTGCCTCATACACTCTGTGGGATACAGTGAGTACAGCTGTATACAGATAATCATTTGTACATACTGGATGACGTAGGAGGACAGGAAGTTGAGGGAGGTAGCACTCATCTGATGATCTGTGATCTCAATGAACTAAGAAGAGGAAGTCATGGTTGAGAGAAAGGAGGTTTAGGATGACACTGGGGAAAGAATAAGTAAACCAACCAACAACGCAAGTTCTCTGGCACACTTGACTTCAGAACACCACAAGCCATAAGTATTTCATGTACTCCACCTGGCTGCCAGGATTCTTAAAAATTCCTAATGTCAAGACCATATATATATATATTAATGTGATCACTGCGCTGCCTGGTGGGAACAGAATCAGACCTAACTGACCTTGTTTAAAAAAAAAAAAAATTAAGGAGTCGGGCTGTAGTGCTGCGGGCTAAGCGCAGGTGGCGCAAAGCACAAAGACCGGCATAAGAATCCCAGTTCGAACCCCGGCTCCCCACCTGCAGGGGAGTCACTTCACAGGTGGTGAAGCAGGTCTGCAGGTGTCTATCTTTCTCTCCTCCTCTCTGTCTTCCCCTCCCTCTCTCCATTTCTCTCTGTCCTATCCAACAACAAAAACAACAATAATAACTACAACAGTAAAACAACAAGGGCAACAAAAGGGAAAAAATAAATAAAATAAATATTAAAAAATTTTAATTAAAAAATGTAAAAAAAAACACATAAGCAAATTCTAAAGTATTTATAATTCATCCAACAAACCATAACGTTTCTAAGTATCTTGTGTCTTTTTAGCAGATAGGCACTTGGATATACTGTTGAGAGTAATAATTCATATCAAACATTTTCTAGATACCAATTAAAAATATCAATCAAAAGCCCAAAACGGAAACGTCTTTGACTGTATTTAACAACTTTACACTGTAGAAACAATTAAATAAAATAGGCTCTTTTTTTTTTTTTTTTTCATTTTAAGAACGTTCATTGAGATAGCATTTAGAGCAATCTAAAACTGGGGCGGTGGAGATGGCATAATGGTTATGAAAGACTCATGCCTGAGGCTCTGGGGTCCCAAATTCAATCCCATACACCACCACAAACTATAGCTGAGCAATGCTCTGTTATTTAAAAAAAAAAAAAAAAAAAAAACCACTGGAAGGGAAATACTAATGACCAAGCAGAAGATCGGTTGGTTAAAGTATGGGGATTTTTAAACAAATGTTACTGATTTACCACTAGTTTATAATACTATAAAATTTGAGGAGTACAGTTTAAGTCTTACCCCAACTCTACCAAAGTTCTACTGTTCACTGTATCAAAATGGCCTCCTCTGTCCATTAATCCCTCCTCTTCCCCTTCCCTCTGACAGACACCACACTGATCAGTTATTTCTGTTGATCGCTGCTAAATAGTTTTATTCATTTATTCCACAACTGAAAAGGCATCCTGTAATTAATTGTCTTTCACGTTTTTATTTCACTTGGCTTCCAACCATGTTTTAAGAGGCATAATTTTTACTTCATCTTAACAGCTCAGCAGTATTCCAATGAGTATATATGCCACAATTTATATGTGCAGTCATCAATTGGTGGGCATCTAAGTTGATTCAGTTTTAAAAAAAAAAACTGATATCCATGGTTTTTTGTCTTTTTTTTTGGGGGGGGGGGTGTAAATAATGCTACTGTGAAGACAGGGGTATAACTATCCTCTTGATTGATGTTTTCATATCCTTTGGGTAAATACCTAAGACTAGTATATAGTTGGATTACATGCTATTTCCATTTTTAGTTTGTTTTTATATTTTATTTATTTATCAGTGAGAAAGATAAGGGAGGGAGGGGGAGAGGAGAGAGAGAGAGAGAGAGAGAGAGAGGGGGGACAAATGAACCAGATATCGCTCTGGTACATATGCTGCCTGAGATTGAACTCAAGACCTCATGCTTGAGAGTCCAATGCTTTATCTGCCGCACCATCTCCCAGACTTTTTTTTTTTAAGAATCTCCATACTGACTAGAGGTTCACCCATCTGGTTTGTTTTTTTTTTAAAGACTTTTGGAGCCAGGTGGTGGCACACCCAGTTAAGCGCTCGCATTACAGGACTCAGGTTTTAGCCCCTGGTCCCCACCTGGAGCAGGAAAGCTTCACAAGTGGTGAAGCAGACCTGAAAGTGTCTTTCTGTCTCTTTCCTTCTCTATCTTCCCCCTCCCTTCTCAATTTCTGTCTCTATTCAATAATAATCATCACCAAAAAAAAATTTTTTTTAATAGGATGATTATCCTTTAAAAAAAAAAAAAAAAAACTCGTGCTCCGGGAAGTAGCACAGTGGCTAAAGCATTGGACTCTCAAGCCTGAGGTCCCGAGTTCAATCCCCAGCAGCACATGTGCCAGAGTGATGTCTGGTTCTGTCTCACTCTCCTGGTTCTGTCTCACTCTCCTATCTTTCTCATTAATAAATAAATAAAATATTTTTTAAAAAGAATCTCACTATTTTCTATAAAAGCTGCACCATTTTATATTCCCATAACAATGTACCAGAGTTCTTTTCTTTTCACCCTCTCACCAACGCTTGTTACCAGTCTTTTTCCCTTTTCAGAATTTCTGTTGTGTCTTTCTTCGTCATTTGTACTAGTGACTTAACAATGTCTTACAAAAGTATAAGATTTCAGGTGTAGAATAGCACATAAACAAATGTCGAAGTCACCACACCCTCCACCAAAGTTCTGTGCTCCCTCCTCCAGTCTTTTGATACAGGGCACTCTTACAGGTATTAGGTGACATCACTGTGGTTCTGACTTGCACTTCCCTAAGAAGAAGAAAATAAATTGGGCGGGGGTAGATAGCATTCAATCCCCCGCACCACCATAAGCCAGAGCTGTACAGTGTTCTGGTGTTTCTCTGTGTCTTTCTCTTTCTGCATCTCTCTCAAAACTTAAAAAAAAAAAAAATTGAAATGGGGAGGGGGAGCTGTGCAAGACTAAGGAGATAGTATAATCAATGATTGTATGCAAAAAGCCTGAGGCTTCACAGTCCCAGGTTCAATACCTGATACCACAATAAGCCAGCATTAAGCAGCACTCTGATAAAAACTATTAATAACAATAATAAGGATTAATAAAACTATCTGCAAGTATTCCTCCAGAGCTCTTCAGCTTTTTGAAGAGCCTGAGGATAGGTAGCAAACCTTCTTTGAAAGTTTGATAGAATTTACAAGTGAAGCCACTTCATTTGGGATTTTGTTCCCCAGGAAAATTCTGACAGCAGCTTCAAGTTTTGTATTAATGACTGGTCTGTTCAAGCTACCTATTTCCTCCTGATTCAGTCTTGGAAGACCCTAACAATCTGTCCATGTGTACTTGAAAAATATACATTCATTCCCCCCTATGGGATAGAAATACCTATGTTAAGTCCATCTAATCAATTATTTATTTCATCTAAAGACATCACTTCTTTTATTAACTTTCTCTCCAACTGATTAATTCCTTGGCATAAGTGGTGTCTTGAGATGTCATATCATTACTGTGTTATGTTCTGTGTCCTACTTTAGGTCTGTTAAGTGCTTTTTGTAGTTGCATGACCCTGTATTGGATGCAGATACAGTTATGCCTTCTTTTTGTCTTCTGCCTCTAGGGTTATTGCCTCTGGGGTTTTTGTCTCTAGGGTTAGTGCCTATACTACAAATCCACTGCTCCTGGAGGCCATTTTTCCATTTTTCCCATTTTGTTGCCCTTGTTATTTTTATTGTTGCCCTTGTTGTTGTAGCCTTGTTGTAGTTATTATTGTTGTTGTTGATGTCTTTTGTTGTTGGATAGGACAGAGAGAAATGGAGAGAGGAGGGGAAGACAGAGAGAGGGCGAGAAAGACACCTGCAGACCTGCTTCACCGCTTGTGAAGTGACGCCCTGCAGGTGGGGAGCCGGGGCTTGAACAGGGGTCTTTTGGCCAGTCGTTGCGCTTTGCACCATGTGTGCTTACCCTGCTGCACTACCACCTGGACCCAATTATGCCTTCTTAATGGACTGTCCCCACTATTATGTAGTATCATAGTATCATCTACCTTTCTCTCCTTACCTTTTTAGTTGAAAGTCAGATTTATCAGGTATGAGTATAGCAGTTACTACTCCTTTTTCTATTACTGATATAAATTATCTGACTCCAGTCTTTTACTATAAGTCTATTTATGTCTTTAGATTTAAAATAAACTTGGGTGTACAATAAAAAGTCCTTGATTCCCTTTTTTTCTTCAGACAGTCAGTGTCTTTTGATTGGTGAGTTCAGACCATTCGAATTTAGGGGGATTGTTAATTGGTGCGGCATAATTACTGGCATTACAGCCAGGCTATCTTTTGTTTTCTTTATTCTTTTTAGCTTTTTGTGGTTGAACAGGGGTGACTGCACTGTTCCAGGCCACTTTTTCATTGGTAGCAAAAGAACAGAGGAAGGGGCAGAGGTACCACAACACAGGAGCTTCCCCCAATGCCATGAGAACTCCACATGGTTTCAGGGCTTGCATCTGGTCTACACACATTGCAGAACGTGTGACCTGCCCAGAAAAATATCTCTTCAGTCCTGTTTTTTATTTCTGGTCATTCTTTTCCATAAAAGTCTATCTGCCTATTCACTTAGATGAATTCCTCTTCTTCTTCTAGCGATGAATTCCTCAATTTCAATTTTTAAGTGTTTCAGGACCAAATTTTTGTTTTTGAGGCTACTAAAATATTCTATCAGTCTGTCTAAATATGATATCACCTTACTAGTTATCCTCATGGCCAATGTCTTTATTCTGTGGTCTGGGAGATGGTGCAATAAATAGATAAAGCATTAGGCTTTATTAGAGTGATGTTTGATTCTCTCTCTCTCCTCTTATCTTTCCCATTAATAAATAAATAAAATATTTTTAAAAGAAGAAAAAGGAAAGGAAATGCTTTTTTAAAAAGTCTGTGTTCTCAGCCTGGAGAACTCTCACAAGGATAGAAATGGACCTACCCTATGATTCTGCAATTCCTCTCCTGGGGATATATCCTAAGGAACTCAACACATCCATCCAAAAAGATCTGTGTACACATATGTTCTTGGCAGCACAATTTGTAATAGCCAAAACCTGGAAGCAACCCAGATGTCCAACAACAGATGAATGGCTGAGCAAGTTGTGGTATATATACACAATGGAATACTACTCAGATGTAAAAAATGGTGACTTCACCATTTTCAGCCGATCTTGGATGGACCTTGAAAAATTCATGTTATGTGAAATATGTCAGAAACAGAAAGATGAATATGGGATGATCTCACTCTCAGGCAGAAGTTGAAAAACAAGATCAGAAAAGAAAACACAAGCAGAACCTGAAATGTAATTGGCATATTGCACCAAAGTAAAAGACTGGGGTGGGAGTGGGTGGGTGGGGAGAATACAGGTCCATGAAGGATGATAAATGACATAGTGGGGGTTGTATTGTTAAATGGGAAACTGGGGAATGTTATGCATGTACAAACTATTGTACTTACTGTTGAATGTAAAACATTAATTCCCCAATAAAGAAATTTAAAAAAAAAAAAAAATGAAATTTGAGTGGTCCAGGAGGTGGCGCTGTGATAAGGCTTTGGACTCTCAAGCATGAGGTCCTGAGTTCGACCCCCTGCAGCACATGTGCCAGACTGACGTCTAGTTCTTTCTCTCTCCTCCTATCTTTCTCATTAATCAATAAATAAAATCTTTTAAAAAAAAATTGAAATTTGGATGGCCAGTCACTTTCTTGGCTTACAGTTTTGGAAAGTTTTGGAAAAGTTCACAACAATTATTTGAGTTCCTTTCCTCTCTCTTTACCTTCTGATATACTTATGTTTATACTTCATTATACTTATGTTTCCTCTTCTTAGGTTTCCTCTTCTAATGGCTGCTAGCCAAGTCATATTTCTCTTCTATTTGAGTAAACGCTGGAATTACACTTTGTTTCATTAAATCTTTCTTCTCTGAGTTTGATTGTTATGTCTTCCACAGATGCTTTTACTTTGATCGTTGTGTTTTTCATATCCAACATCTATCTGAATCTTTTAAAAGATTTGGATGGATGGATGGATAGATGGATATCCGGGAGGTCGTACAGTGGATAAAGCACTGGATTCTCAAGCATGAGGCCCTGGGTTTGATCCCCGGCAGCAAATGCACCATAATGCACCATAGTGACATCTAGTTCTCTCTCTTTTCCTGTCTTTCTCGTTAATAAATAGATCTTTAAAGAGAGGGAGAATACAAACCTGAGGATCACTCTGACACACTGAAATACCAAGGGATAAACTTGGGACCCCATACTTGAGAGTCTAAGACTTTATCCACTGTGTCATCTGAGCTTCTCTGAAATTTTTAGTTTCAATCTCATTAATGAAGAACTCCTCTGCTCCTGTATTTCCTTTCTTATCTCAGTTGTTTCCTCCTATGTTAATGTGCATTTGATATATCTCACTATTTTCCCCATTATCTTTTATCAGATAGGGTAGAGAAATTTAGGAGAGAGAGACACCAGCAGACCAGCTTCACTACTTGTGAAGCATCCCCCTTGCAGATGGGAAGCAGGAGCTGGAGCTCAGGTCCTTGTATGTGGTAGTGTGTGTCCTCAGCCAGGTGCACCACTACCAGACTTCTCCCCCCCCCCCAGCCACCCTGCTCACGAATTTTCTTTATAATTATTTTAAATTCACTGCCTCTTAGGCTTTTCATTTTCAAATTATTGAGGCTCATTTCTAAGGCGTTTTCTTTCTTATTCTGTAACAAAATTGCTTTATCAGAGCATTTGCTTTATTTTTCTAATAGAAGGCTCTGTGGCTCTAGTTTGGAGTTGTTTTTAGAATCTCAAATGTCTAGGGGGAGAAGTCTATCTTTCAATAGTTCCCTCCCTTCAGCCACCACTCTTGGTGGGGACTCCCCCAATTTCCCTAGAACTATTCTCTGACTTCAAATTAAATGGTCCAAGATCCCTCCTCTAATGGCTAGCAGCAGGTATCTACCACCATGATGGTCTTCTCTGCACATACTCTAGACTTCTCTGAATTTCCAAGGAGGCAGAAATGCTATGCTTGCTAGTTGCCATATTATGCCTGCTAGTTGCTAGGGTTCTATTCTGGTTGCAGTAACCATGTAAATCCACTTTTTTTTTTTTTTCTGAGAAGGAGCCCCTATAGACTAGTGTGTTCCAAAGTCTTGGTGACAGCTTAGCTCTGTAAGTAAAGGGTGTGGGTGGGTGGGTGGAAGGGGAAGGCTCCACACATCACACTACGTCTGCTAAAACTCACTGGGATTTCAGTCATTACACCTACCCAACTGGGACAACCAAAGGTGTTTTTTGGGGGAGGTTGTTGGTTTTTTTGTTTGTTTTTTTATTGGAGGATTAATGGTTTACAGTCAACAGTAAAATATAATAGTTTGTACAGGGGTAGCATTTCTCAGTTTTCCACATAAAAATTCAGCCCCCCTCTAGGTCCTCCTCTGCCATCATGTTCCAGGACTTGAACCCTCACCACCACCCCGCAACCCCAGAGACTTTAACTTTGGCGCAGTACACCCAATGTTTTTTGTTTATTTGCTTTTGCTTTTTGACCAAGGGGATCTTTCTCTCCGCCTTCAAGTAACCCACTGCAGCCCTGGAGACTTCAATGCTCCAAAAATGCAGGCCCTCCCCCTGCTGAGACTGCAACCTTGTAAAAGTTAAGATTTGGGGGCCAGGCACACCTGGTTGAGTGAACATGCTACAATGCACAAGGACCCAGGTTCAAGTCCCCGGACCCTACCTGCAGGGGCAAAGCTTCACAAGTGGTGAAGCAGGGCTGCAGGTGTCTCTGTCTCTCCCTCTCTCTCTCTCTCTCTCTCTCTCCCTATATATATATATATATTTCCCCACTTCCCTCTCAATTTCTCTCTATCTCTATTTAAATAAATAAAGTTTTTTTTAAAAGAAGTTGAGATTTCTCTTAAGCAAAGATGTAGGGCAGGTTTCTGTGCCTGAGGTCACTGCACTTACCACTATTGGCAGATCTCCATTGCACACTCTACCTACCCCTTCGCTAATGCTCAGCTCTTGACTTAACGGTGATATTGGAGATTGAACCTCAGTCCTCAGAGTCTTAGACATGAAAGTCTTCTGTGTAACTATAATGCAATCCCCCAGCCATATACATATATTTTAAAAATATGCTAAGAATTTTTTGTCTTGGGGCCAGACGATGGCGCACCTGGTTAAGCACACACATTACAGTGTGCAAGGCCCCTGGTCCCCACCTGCAGGGGGGAAGCTTCATGAGTGGTGAAGCAGGGCTGCAGGTGTCTTTCTGTCTCTTTCCTTCTATCTCCCCTTCCCAATTTCTGCCTATTTATATACAATAATAAATAAATACATAAATACATAAATAAATGAGAATTTTTTTTGTCTTCAAGCCCCAGAATAAATGAGTTAACACCAAACAATAAAGCCTATCAATTTACTTGAGTTAGTTCTGCAGCACTAAGGCAATGGGAAATCTCTCAATCTGACAGGAAAAAAAATAAGAAAATGAAAGTTGGTAGAGGGTCATTCATCTATGAGAATATATTCTAAAATAATTCTGGAATGAAAAAGTGACTTACATTGTGAAATACACAAAAATCCAAAAGCTTACGAGTTTGAAAACATTACTCAATGGTAGATTAAACAATGTGGGTCTTGCCAACCACCAGCCCCATATGAATATTGAGCACAAGAAATATGGTCAGTGCAAATAAGAAATGCTGTCCAAATAAGAAGTGCAAAATACACACCAAATCTCAGAGAGTCACTACAGAAAGTACCATAAAAGATCTCAATAATTAGATGAAGTAGAGTACTGATTACATGAAGTGATTATATATTAGGTCACAAAATGTCATTAAAATTAATTTTACTGCTTTTTTTTTTTTACTCTATGTAATATGGTTACTTGCATAATCTAGTTACATAAGAAGTATATATGTGAATCACAATAATTGTGTTTGTTGGTTTAAAGGAATCAGACACCAGGAAATGAGAATAGTAAATGTTATTTTAGAGTATACAACCATGGCAATTATGATCACTTACCAGCCAAAAATATATTCTGATACTTTGATTCTATCCCCCCACCATAATGAATCCAAAAATCAAAGCAAAACCCTTATAACTACCCCCACACAGTCAGTTCTTCATCTTGTTTGTGATAAGAGGAACAGGTGCTGTGATCTGACTTCTCACCACCACAACATGAGTAGAAACAGAGATGGAGACAAATGTGAGAAAAAGCCAACACAGAAATCCAAGTACTGGGCAGAGGGTAGATAGCATAATGGTTATGCAAAGGGGCTCTCATGCCTGAGGTGCCAACATACCAGGTTCAATCCCCTGCACCATCATAAACCAGAACTGAGCAGTGTTCTGGTAAAAGAAAAGAAAAGAAAAGAAAAGAAAAGAAAAGAAAAGAAAAGAAAAGAAAAGAAATCCAAGTACTAACAACAAGCACAAGCAGAAAGGTCAAAAGAGGAGTCAGGGTTCTTCCAACAAAAGCTCAAAACCAGTACAAAAAAAAAATCTCAATAAAACAAACACAGGGCCAGAAAGAGAAGGGTGAAGGAATGACCCCATAGACAGTAGCTGGAAAATGGTAACAGAAAGGGGAAAACAAAGCAGAACTTGGACTGGATTTGTTGTATTGTACCAAAGCAATGGACTCTGGGTGGTGGGAGGAGTGTTCAGGCTGTGGAAGATGATGGAGGAAGATTGGGGGGCGAGTTTAGAGCGTGTTGTGGAAAACTGAAAAATGTTACACTGTACCAACTACTATATTTTACTGTTGATTGTAAACCATTAATCCTTCCAATAAAGGCATGAGAGAGAACCACAGGGGTTGATGTATGCAATTTTGAAAGAAAGCACCAGTGGGGTTTTTCTGTTTTCTTGTTTAAGAACTACCAGCTGGAGCTATGAGATAATCATTTTAATATTTTATGTATTTTAATGAGATAGAGAGGTAGAGAGAGGGGAGGGGGGAGAGGGAGATCAAGAGATCAAAGAACTGCTCAGCTCAGGTCTCTAGAGGTGCTGAGGGCTGAACCTAGGGCCTCAAGAGTCTCAGGCATGAAGTCTTCTTTACATAAGTACTATGCTGTCACCCCAACCCATGACATATAGATTTACTGATGGATTTATTTCCCCATACAAAGCTCAGCAAGCAATTTAAGATAATTTATATGCTGATTGATCCCTTTTAACTTGATGGACTTTAATAAAGTATAAAAAGGAAACACACCCAACTGAGACCAAAGTTAGAGTTGCAATATACTTGGAATCTCTTTCACAGAAACCATTACACAACTCTTCCATCTTCCTGCCTTACCTTATTATGTAAGCTCAGTAATCACCATCAGTGTGTACAAATGATTTTGAAACTATCCAATTTCCCCAGTAAATATTTAATTTTCATGTTACTACTCAAACTATAAACAAACAAAAAAAAAGTATTTAATGGCGTGTTTAATAATCGAAAAGTGGGGACACTGACGTCAACAAGAACATCTATAAGCCAAAAGCACCACAATTTCAAGACACAGGGAAACCTCTGGGAAATCAGCTGCCAGTAAAATGGGGATTTCTCCTCACTGTGCCCAAGTGTTTGGTCCAGTTTATACCTGAATCCTTCCACATCTGTGGTGGTTCAATCAGCTCCTAAAATGCACTTGAGTCAAGGTGTTTAGACTGTGGGTTCCGGCAGTAAGCAAAGCTGCTGTTCTTGCCTATGAACACCCAAGCAACAAAGTATCATCCACATGTTCTTAATAACAAGGATGAACAGTACAGAGATTAGCAAACCTGCTCTTTGCTCAGCTTTGTAAAAGCTTAATAGTTAGATGGTCTTAGATAAAAATGTGCATCATTCACCATATATAACCGCACAAACTGAGACAGCTAGTGAATTAAAGAAACACTTCAGTACTGAATAGTGCATGAGTTCAGAGAATCAGAAACTCAACAGAGCCTGAGATGGTCACAAGTGGACTTGGGAGTCAGCACAGAATGATGGAGGGCCCTAAGTGAGAGGCCACCTTGGTATCCCACGGAAGGCAGGAGTCTGGCAAGTTTCTAGACCATGAAAATAACCTAACCACAGCATACCATGGGAGATGGCTGAAGAGAAGTCCTCAGAGTCAATGGAATATCAAAAGTACAATGGGAATGCAACACAGTTCTACAAGTTTCAGAGCTATGATGAGAACAGAAAGAATCTGTCACAAGATGATCTTAGACTGTAAGATCAAAAAGCTCCTGTGGTAGAACTAGGGATCTTATTCTCTGGGAGAACAAATGTGACAATTATAAAACATGGGTTGGGGGAGGGGAGGGGAAGGGAGGTGGAGGAGAGGGGGAGGGGAGGGGGGAGGAGAGGGAGAGGGGAGGGAAGGGGAAAGGGAAGATGATCTCCTCTAGGCATGTATAAAAGTTCTTCTAACTGTATGGCTAAGCAGTAAAATTTTACTATATGTAAATTAAAAGTAAATAAACAAACAAAAATAGTACTGACATAACACCTGCCACACTGAATAATTTAGTTCTGACAAGACTAAGTGTCTGAGAGAATGCTCATCAGTAAGTCTAAATTCTTGCAGTTTCTCTGCAGGAAATATTTTATCTGATATAACGTGCCAGCAATTTTACTGATAGAAATTTATTTATAGATATTCTGCTCCAAAATCTATACAAGATATCACAGCAGCATTGTTTATAATAGCAAAATAATAATAATAATAGTCAAAATGCTTACCAAGTTGTGGATTGAGGTAAACAGCAGTAGGAACAAGAAAACAGGATGGGGTTGGATAAGGGAGACTTGTCCTTAGTACCACTTAAAAAGGCAGAACAATTGGAGAGGAAGGAAGGAAGGAAGGAAGGAAGGAAGGAAGGAAGGAAGGAAGGAAGGAAGACAAAGAGTGGTTTTGAATCTCTTTACTCCCAGAATTCATGTTGATGGCCCTGACTGAGAGTCCCTGTAATAGCAGTGGGGGCTCTCAAACATTTGGATTAAAGAAACAAACAAAAAAAAAAAATCAAAGCACATAAAGGAAATATTTAAATATTTACCCCCTACTTTGCCATTAATATAAGTGGCAAGACTGTGCTGGTTTATTTTCCAGTTTAATCTACTTTCCAGGAATTTAGCCCAAAAAAGTTCATCACCTTATTCGTATTAACCTAACAATTCATTATTCCCAAGTAGCACTTAACCCTTGCTACATATGAAAAGGGTAAAGTCTATTTATTTAGTGCACAGAGTTCTAGCACTACAGGTTGTCATCACCAAACACAGAACAAAAACAAAAACAAAACAAAGATATATTTAGATGCACCTAAATGCAGTATTGAAGACCTATCCATATGATTTGAGTTACAGGCCAAGTCGCTGAGCTACATTTCCTTGTGCTGGTGAGGTCCAAGCTTGAAACCCACAGGGAGTCTGGGGTAGAAAAATCAAGACCTAGCTAGAGAAAAACAAATGGTGAATTAAAATAAAAAATAATAATAAACCTAGCAGGAGGCACCGCAGGTAACTACAATCTACTTCACCCCACCTGAGCCCAGAACTCAATTACTTCTCAAAGAACATCTCCTAGGTTTATAAATTATATATTTAGTGCCTCCCATCCCTCACCAAAAAACAAAAACTCTACATTTGAAAAAATAGGTTTTAAAGATTAATTTTACTTATTTATTTTGCATTATCTTCATTTATTTTTTGGATAGAGACAGCCAGATCGAGAGGGCTTCTATGAACAACTATATGCCACCAAGCTAGAGAACCTGGACAAAATGGACGATTTCCTAGATACCTACCAACTTCCAAAACTAAGTAAAGAGGAAGTGGATAACATGAACAGGCCCATCATAGCTAATGAAATTGAAACAGTTATCAAAAATCTTCCCAAAAATAAAAGTCCTGAACCAGATAGTTTTACAAATGAATTCTACAAAACCTTCAAAGAAGAACTAATACCTCTAATTTTAAAAGTCTTCCAGAAGATTGAAGACACTGGAATACTCCCTGCAAGCTTCTATGAAGCCAACATCACCCTGATACCAAAAGCAGTCAGGGACACAACCAAAAAAGAAAACTACAGACCAATATCTCTGATGAACATAGATGCAAAAATATTAAACAAAATTCTAGCCAACCGGATACAGCAGTATATCAAAAAGATTGTTCATCATGACCAAGTGGGGTTTATCCCAAGCATGCAAGGTTGGTTTAATATACGTAAATCAATCAATGTGATCCACCACATCAACAAAAGCAAGACCAAAAACCACATGGTCATATCAATAGATGCAGAGAAAGCCTTTGACAAAATACAACATCCCTTTATGATCAAAACACTACAAAAAATGGGAATAGATGGAAAATTCCTGAAGATAGTGGAGTCTATATATAGCAAACCTACAGCCAACATCATACTCAATGGTGAAAAACTGGAAGCATTTCCACTCAGATCAGGTACTAGACAGGGCTGCCCACTATCACCATTACTATTCAACATAGTGTTGGAAGTTCTTGCCATAGCAATCAGGCAGGAGCAAGGAATTAAAGGCATACAGATTGGAAGAGAAGAAGTCAAACTCTCCTTATTTGCAGATGACATGATAGTATACATGGAAAAACCTAAGGAATCCAGCAAGAAGCTTTTGGAAATCATCAGGCAATACAGTAAGGTGTCAGGCTACAAAATTAACATTCAAAAGTCACTGGCATTCCTCTATGCAAACACTAAGTTAGAAGAAATTGAAATCCAGAAATCAATTCCTTTTACTATAACAACAAAAACAATAAAATATCTAGGAGTAAACCTAACCAAAGAAGTAAAAGACTTGTATACTGAAAATTATGAGTCACTACTCAAAGAAACTGAAAAAGACACAAAGAAGTGGAAAGATATTCCATGTTCATGGGTTGGAAGAATTAACATCATCAAAATGAATATATTACCCAGAGCCATCTACAAATTTAATGCTATCCCCATCAAGATCCCAAGCACATTTTTTAGGAGAATAGAAAAAATGCTACAAATGTTTATCTGGAACCAGAAAAGACCTAGAATTGCCAAAACAATCTTGAGAAAAAAGAATAGAACTGGAGGCATCACACTCCCAGATCTCAAACTGTATTATAGGGCCATTGTCATCAAAACTGCTTGGTACTGGAACATGAATAGACACAGTAACCAGTGGAATAGAATTGAGAGCCCAGAAATGAGGCCCCACACCTATGGACATCTAATCTTTGACAAAGGGGCCCAGACTATTACATGGGGAAAGCAGAGTCTCTTCAACAAATGGTGTTGGAAAACAGTGGGTTGAAACATGCAGAAGAATGAAACTGAACCACTGTATTTCACCAAATACAAAAGTAAATTCCAAGTGGATCAAGGACTTGGATGTTAGACCACAAACTATCAAATACTTAGAGGATAATACTGGCAGAACTCTTTTCTGCATAAATTTTAAAGACATTTTCAATGAAACGAATCCAATTACAAGAAGACTAAGGTAAGTATCAACCTATGGGACTACATCAAATTAAAAAGCTTCTGCACAGCAAAAGAAACCACTACCCAAACCAAGAGACCCCTCACAGAATTGGAGAAGATCTTTACATGTCATACATCAGATAAGAGTTTAATAACCAACATATATAAAGAGCTTGCCAGACTCAACAACAAGTCAACAAATAACCCCATCCAAAAATGGGGGGAGGACATGGACAGAATATTCACCACAGAAGAGATACAAAAGGCCAAGAAACACATGAAAAAATGCTCCAAGTCTCTGACTGTCAGAGAAATGCAAATAAAGATAACAATGAGATACCACTTCACTCCTGTGAGAATGTCATACATCAGAAAAGGTTAACAGCAGCAAATGCTGGAGAGGGTGTGGGGTCAAAGGAACCCTCCTGCACTGCTGGTGGGAATGTAAATTGGTCCAACCTCTGTGGAGAACAGTCTGGAGAACTCTCAGAAGGCTAGAAATGGACCTACCCTATAACCCTGCAATCCCTCTCCTGGGGATATATCCTAAGGAACTCAACACATCCATCCAAAAAGATCTGTGTACACATATGTTCTTGGCAGCACAATTTGTAATAGCCAAAACCTGGAAGCAACCCAGGTGTCCAACAACAGATGAGTGGCTGAGCAAGTTGTGGTATATATACACAATGGAATACTACTCAGCTGTAAAAAATGGTGACTTCACCGTTTTCAGCCGATCTTGGATGGACCTTGAAAAATTCATGTTATGTGAAATATGTCAGAAACAGAAGGATTAATATGGGATGATCTCACTCTCAGGCAGAAGTTGAAAAACAAGATCAGAAAAGAAAACACAAGTAGAACCTGAAATGGAATTGGCATATCGCACCCAAGTAAAAGACTCTGGGGTGGGTGGGTGGGTGGGGAGAATACAGGTCCATGAAGGATGATAAATGACATAGTGGGGGTTGTATTGTTAATGGGAAACTGGGGAATGTTATGCATGTACAAACTATTGTATTTACTGTTGAATGTAAAACATTAATTCCCCAATAAAGAAATAAATTTTAAAAAATAAATTAATTTAAAAAAAAAAGAAATCGAGAGGGAAGGGACAGAGAGGGAGAGAGACAGAGACTCCTGCAGCACTGCTTCACCACTTGCAAAGCTTTCCCCCCACAGGTGGGAAGTGGGGGCTCAAACCTGGGTCCCTGAGTACTGTAACATGTGCACTCAACCAGGTGCACCACCACCCAGCCCCTAACTTTACTTATTTCATGAATGATAAGGAGAGATATCCAACGCATCACTCCAGCACATGCAGTGCCGGGTATCAAACTCAGAACCTGAGGCTTGAGAAGCCAATGCTTCATCCATTGTGTCTGAAATATATCTTAACCAATATTTTTCAATCCTGAGCTGTGTGTATGTACCAGGGATCAAACCAAGGGCCTCATATAGACAAAGCACAAACTAAATGACTGAATTATATATACTCAGTCTATGAAAGTGGTGTTTTAAAACACCTGAGAAAAGCAAATTTTGGGAGGGGAGGGGAGGGGAGGAGAGGAAAGACTCATGCCTGAGGCTCCAAGAGCATGGGTTCAATCCCCCAGACCGTAAGTCAGAGCAGTGCTGGGGGGGGGGGGTTGGGTGTTGGGGGTGAGGGGAGATGGTGTGGAGGGAGTTACCCCACAGGTGCAGCACATGCTTTGCATACCTAAGGTCTAAGGGTTGGACCTAAGACACCACATTAAAAATGAATGGCTGTCTGGGCAGTGTCACAGTGGATAAAGGCCTGAACTTTCAAGCATGAGTTCCTGACTTCTCTCTCTCACACACACACACACACACAAATAGTTGATTTGAAAACTCACTATGAAAAAAATAAAGAGACTATCATAAATGGGAGGGAGGGAGAGGGAGAGTGAGAGGGGAGAGAGGGGAGAGTGGGAAAGAGGGGGACAGAGGGGGGGGGCTGGTCTTTCACACATTAAAAGTCTTAAAACAACAACAAGGGAGTTGGGTGGTGGCTCAGCCGGTTAAGCGCAGTGGTGCAAAGCGCAAGGACTGGCCTAAGGATCCCAGTTCAAGCTCCCGGCTCCCCACCAGCAGGGGGGTCGCTTCACAAGTGGTGTCTGCCTTTCTCTCCCCCTCTTTGTCTTCCCCTCCTCCCTCCATTTCTGTCTGTCCTATCCAAAAACAATGACATCAATAACCACAATATTAAACAAGGGCAACAAAAGGAAAAATAAATAAATATTAAAAAAAAAAAAAAAAGCCCAAGCATCACATGTGTCATAATGAATCTCTGGTTTTCTCATTCTTACATCTCTTTAAATAATAATAATAATAATACACACACTACTCATTTTAAGAATTAAAATATGAATGGAGTAATCCAGGAGATGGCCCAGTAGCTAGAACACTGGACTTAGAAACATGAAGAAGTCTCTCCCCCTACCACTAATATTTTTTTTCTTGAAAAAAATTTTTAAATGTAAATGAGACATTTGTTTTGTTTTTCTCTCTCTCTTTTTTTTAAAAAATATTTATTTTATTTATTTATTCCCTTTTGTTGCCCTTGTTTTATTGTTGTAGTTATTATTGTTGTTGTCATTGTTGGATAGGACAGAGAGAAATGGAGAGAGGAGGGGAAGACAGAGAGGAGGAAAGATAGACACCTGCAGACCTGCTTCAACACCTATGAAGCGACTCCCCTGCAGGTGGGGAGCCAGGGTTCGAACCGGGATCCTAATGCCGATCCTTGTGCTTTGCGCCACCTGCACTTAACCCGCTGCGCTACAGCCCAACTCCCTCTCTCTCTCTTTCTAAGGCATTTTGCATGCAGGCAGTACAAAAAAGGGGGGGAAGTTATTTTCCCAAAGTAGATTTAACTATGTTTACTAAACATGCGCATAGAATGAATGAATGTACAAAGGCAACATCCAGCAATGAAGGAGGCGAAGAAGTGGAGGACTGGAGTCAGGGAGGTGGCGGGTAGTAGAGTCAGTCTCTCTTCTCTCATAATCTTTAAAAAGAATAATGGAAAGGAAACTGAAAGAGTGAAAGTTTGAAAGGAACTATTTATTTTCAGTTAAACAGAGTGATAAAACACACTGTGCAGAATGTGTAATATAAACCCTTCCTCAATAAAGTTGCAGCACAGCAACATACTATAATCCCATTTTGATTAAAAAATTATAGAGTACTTATTTGTAAACAGAGGAAGGATTAGAAAAGATAAATAGAAGAGATGTGAAATGTTGTGTGACTTTCAAAATTTGCTTTATACATTTCCAACATATTAGAATTGTTTTTCAACCTGTATTGCTTTTTCATAAATTCTTAAAGTGGCTTTAAAAAAATTCTTTAAAAGTTGCCAATGGGCAAAATTGCAAATTAGCAAAATGAGTTCTTAACTACAAATCATAGAAAAATTCTGAAAGGATAAGTGGAAGTACTCTAACCCATTAAAGCCTTATTTTGGGAAAGTTTGTTTTTTAACCTGGTAAGATGTCTGAAAGAACTTGGCATTCTTCTCCATTAAACTAACTACTGGGAGACCAAAATATAGAATTAGGTCAGAAGTTGTAAATTTGGAAAAACAAGTCTTTTTTTTTTTTTTTTTTTATGGAATTAGGAAGGGAGAAAGAAAGAGAGAGAGAAATGAACAAAAAAATAGCTGTGTTACCACTAAGCATCCTTGACCTTGCAAAAGGTTACTGGCACACCATTTTCTCTCCCTCTCCCTCTCTCTCTCTCTCTCTCTCTCTCTCTCTCACTGCCTCCAGAATTATTGCTGGGACTCAGTGCCTGCACAAATCCACTACTCCTGGAGGTTTGTTTTTTTTTTTCCACTTTAGTTGCCCTTTTTTTATGGTTGTTATCATTATTGTTATTGCTATTGTTGATGTTGTTGGATAGGACAGAGAGAAATCAAGAGAGGAGGGGAAGACAGAGAGAGGAAGAGAAAGATAGACACACCTGCAGACCTATTTCACAGCTTGTGAAGCGAACCCCTGCAGGTGGGAGCCAGGGGCTCAAACCGGGGTCTTTACGCCTGTCCTTGCGCTTCGTACCATGTGCGCTTAACCTGCTACGCTACCCCCTCATCTTTCTCTTATAAGTCCTTCTATACTCTGGAAACATCAAAACCAGCCCTTTTCACACAAGGATACTGACCTGGCATCAAAGCCCCGGTCCTTATGAGCGGCTCAGAGAAATCATACTTAAACACAACACACCAACTGATTTTCCCTCATAAACACCACTCTGAACTCACAAGAAGCTGTTTTCAGTGCTTCTGTTTCTTAACTGGGGGTTGCAAAGAAATTCTGTGGTCTCCAGAAATTCTGACTTCATAAAGAGAAAAGACCCACCAAAAATTTTGCTAATATAGATGTCATCTCTGAGTTTTACCATTTCCTTTAGAAAAGAGAGAGACACTGATATTTTAGAGGAAGAAAGGATAATCCTAGGAGCAGTATCATCCAGAGTAGAAAATCTGAACAGTCACTTTACAATGCATATAGACCCAGGTTCAAGCCTCTGGTCCCCATCTGCACCACAGAAACTTCCGCATCAGGAAACAGTGTTGCAGGTGTCAGTCTCCTCTTTCCCTCTCAACTTCTCTCTAACCAAATTATATACATACATACAACAACTAAAAAATTAGATTTAAAGGTGGGGGTAAATAACGTAACAGTTAAGCAAAGAGACTCTATGCCTGAGGTTCCGAAGTCCCAGGTTAAATCTCCTGAACCACCATAAACCAGAATTAAGCAGTGTTCTGGTTTAAAAAAAAAAAAAAAAAAGGGAGTCGGGCAGTAGTGCAGCGGGTTAAGCGCACGTGGCGCAAGGACAGGCATAAGGATCCCAGTTCAAGCCCACGGCTCCCCACCTGCAGAGGGAAGTCGCTTCACAAGCAGTGAAGCAGGTCTGCAGGTGTCTTTCTCTCCCCATTCTGTTTTCCCCTCTTCTCTCCATTTCTCTCTGTCCTATCCAACAATGATGACAACAATAATAACTACAACAATAAAACAACAAGGGCAACAAAAGGGAGTAAATAAATAAGATCAATTAAAAATTAAATAGTCAAATCAGTCTTGTTGGTACCAAAAAGACCATAAAAAGTACTAATTTTTTCTATTTTTTTTTTACCATTTTATTTATTTATTAATGAAATGGATAGGAGGGGAGAGAAAGAACCAAATATAACTCTGGTACAGGTGCTGCTGGGGATTGAACTCACGACCCCATGCTTAAGAGCCCAACACTTATCCACTGTGCCACCTCTCAGACCACAAAATACTGATTTTTCCAAAAGCTTCTTCAGTGAAAATTAAAACATTTGTGAAATGACAAAAGAAGGGCAAACACACTGTGTACTGCTGTTTTCTTCATACACTTTTCATCGATTACACTTCATTCATATTTTTAGTGGCATTATGCACCTGAAAATCTTACTGAAATGGGCAGTTTTATAGAAAACTCTCATTTTAGCTGGAGGAAATGGAACTCATAAAATAACAAAAGCAAAGAATTATGCTCAAAACAGGTGCTCATCACAGAGTAGAGTACCACTCAGCTCTGGCATATGACAGTGCCAGGGATCAAGCCTGGGACCTCTAAACAAAGACAAAACAAACAGAACACCATAAATGGCTGTGTGGTCTTTTTGCTTTCTTTTCCTCATCCCCCCCCCCCCTTTTTCTCATATGCACATACTTTTTTTTTTTTTTTTGAGATTAGAGCATACATATTTTTTTTTAAATTTTTTATTTAAGAAAGGATTAGTGAACAAAAGCATAAGGTAGGAGGGGTACAACTCCACACAATTCCCAACACCCAATCCCCATAACCCACCCCCTCCCATGGTAGCTTTCCCATTCTCTATCCCTCTGGGAGCATGGACCCAGGGTCGTTGAGGGTTGCAGAAGGCAGAAGGTCTGGCTTCTGTAATTGCTTCCCCGCTAAACATGGGCGTTGACTGGTCGGTCCATACCCCCAGTCTGCCTCTCTCTTTCCCTAGTAGGGTGTGACTCTGGGGAAGCTGAGCTCCAGGACACATTGGTGGGGTCTTCAATCCAGGGAAGCCTAGCCAGCATCCTGGTGGCATCTGGAACTGCAAACTCTAGTGTAGTCCTGCTTTCAGGTATATATTTTGCAGTAGTTTATGGATACGTGTGCACATAAGCTCTCTCTCATAGAAACTGGTGTATATCTAGGTTATGGGACTTTGTTAGAAAGTGAACTACCTGAGATGAAATTAGAGTGTACTATTAAAGGAAAGGTCTCACCCGAGTAATGAAGCTGAAGGGTTGTCATTCCACACGTGAAGTCTCTGAATACATTCTGAGGTGAAGCATGTTGAGGTAGCAATCGTTGCTTTGGTTAGGTTGTGATCGGCAGATGCAATGTTATTTGGTTTGGATTGGGAGATGCATACAGGAAAAGCTTTTTGCTTTCTTTTCCTCATCCCCCCCCCCTTTTTCTCATATGCACATACTTTAAAAAAAAAAAAAACCTCAGAACTCATAAATATATATATACAAATCTAATTCTAAAAATAATTTTACCCACAATTGCAAGTTGCAATTATCTATTTAAAAGGGAAAAAAGAAAGAAAGAATAGATGTCTTTCTTCATTTTTTTTAACTGTTACCAGAGTTATTGCTGTGGCTTGGTATCTGCACAACAAATTCACTGTTCCTAGAGGTCAGGTCTTTCCTTTTTTTTTTTTTTTTCCCCTTTTTTCTATTTATTTGATAGGACAGATGGAAATCGAATTGAAAGGAAAGGAGGAGATAGAGGAGAAAAAGAGATGTCTGCAGCACTGCTTCTCTACACAAGAAGTTTTGCCCCCACAGGTGGGGATCAAAGGCTTGAACCCAGGTCCCTGTGAGCACTCAATCAGATGTGCCACTGCCTGGTGCCTCTTTGACTTGGTATATTCAATTCCATTTTATAAATGGGCAATAAACATTTAATTCTGGGGGGAAGTAGGGGCTTTACTCATCTCCCTAATCAGCTGAGGATTTAGGGAGTCAATGCCATATTTACATTTCTGGTAAAATGCCCAAGTTAAATGTGAAGCTCAATGGCAATTATCAGTGAATTACCATAAAATATTTTAATGAACATGCAGATTTGAAATCTAAAAGGTTTTAAACTAAGTTTATATTTTGTGACAGAGGTAGTGCAGAGGGCTAAAATGCTGGGCTCTCAAGCATAAGCTCCTAAATTCAACTCCCAGCATCACAAGTGCTAGTGATGTTCTGGCTCTGGCTCTGGCTCTCTCTCATTCATGTATGTGTACATGTACGTGTATGTGTATCTGGGCAGTAGTGCACCCTGTAGAGTGTACACAGAACTATGTGCAAGAACCTGAGTTCAAGTTCCCGTCCTCACCTGTGTGGGAAGCTTCATGAATAGTGGAGAGTGCTGCAGGTCTCTCTCTCTCCCTCTCAGTCTCTCCCCTCCCCTCTCAATTTCTGCCTCTATCCAATAAATGAATGAAGAAAATATTTAAAAATACTATAAGAAAAAAGATATGTCAAACACAATATAAATATCCAAAAGTATCTCATTGGAAGTGTTTAAAACTGAGAGGGTGGGGGACAGCTCAGCAGTCTAGCAGAGAATTTGCGTGTATGAGATCCCTGGCCAGAGCTGAAGGGTGCTGATTTCTTCCTCCCTCTCTTTCTCTTTCATAAAAACATGTTAGTTTTTTAATGTCTAAACTCACTATTATAAGAACATTTAAAAAATTCTATTCTTGTTGGGGAGTAGCATAAGTGTTATACAAAAGACTCATGCCTGAGGCTCCAAGGTGCCAGGTTCAGTCTCCAGCACCATCATAAGCTAGAGCTGAGCGGTGTATCTTTCCTCCTCTCTCTCTCTCTCTCATTAAAATAAATAAAATATTTTTTTAATTCTACTCTTCACCCAGATTGAAAAAAAGATTAAGTTTAAATATAGGTAGTCCAGGAGGTGGTACAGTGAATAATGCACTGGACTCTCAAGCATGAGGTCTTGAGTTCAATCCCTGGCAGCACATGTACCAGAGTGATGTCTGGTTCTTTCCTCTCCTCCTATATTTCTCATCAGTCAATAAATAAAACCTTTTTTAAAAAGAACTAAAAAAAATTTTAATATAGCAATCTAGCATACTCAAAGCTTTAAAAAAGTAAAAGAAGTGCCATCTATAAATACAAGCTAACTAACCAAAACACACACACACACACACACAACATAGTTCATTAAGACTATTCATCATTGTATCATGTTCATGACAGTAAAAACACAGTTCGTAAGCCAAGTGCCCAGCAACAGAAGAATTTATCAAGTAAGACATGCATTCCACACACAGTTAAAATTAACTGTTTAAAAAACACATTTTAAAGGGCTATCCCCCTGCTCCACTAGGGAAAGATAGAAACAGGCTAGGGAAATGGATCGACCTGCTAATGTCCATGTCCAGCAGAGAAGCAGCTATAGAAGCCAACCTTCCACCTTCTGAACCCCATAAAGATCTTTGGTCCATATTCCCAGAGGGGGAGAAATGTTAGAGGAAGATGACAAGAGAGCTCTGAAACCCAACTCCATCAAGACTCTGAAAGAGAAAAGGGAAAAAAGGAAGGACACTAGGGAGTAGTAAGAGTGTAGGTGTGACTTCGGAAGAGAAGGCATGACCATAGGAAAAATAAGAGCTAGATAGACAGATAGATACAGACAGATACAGATAGATAGATAGATAGATAGATAGATAGATAGATAGACAGACAGACAGACAGACAGACAGACAGAGATACAGATGGATAGATAGTTATAGAATAGCCAACCCATATCTATCACCTTGGGAAAACTACAATACAGTTTTCAATGGAGGTAAATGGGGATGTGGAACTCTTGGTGGTGAGAAAGTTGGGGGATTATACCCCTGCTGACTTACAATTTTGTTAAACAATATTAAATCACTAGTAAAAGGGGGGTCTACTTTATGTGGCCTGAACTTTGGGCTCTCATGCATAAGGTCCCTGAGTTCAATCCCCAACATGGCATGTGCCAGAATGATACACTGGTTCTCTCTCCCTCTCTCAGAAGTAAATATATAAGTCTTAAAGGGAAAAAAGACTATTTAATGATTTAATCATATGGCTGAAAGACACTGCTAAGTTTAAAAAGGAAAAAAAAGAGTGGGGGTAGATAGCCTAATGGTTATACAAAGAGACTCTCATCCCTGAGGCTCCAAAGTCCCAAGTTCAATTCCCCACACCACCATAAACCAAAGCTGAGCAGTGCTCTAGTTAAAAAAAGTCTACAGAGTTCTATTCTCAACATAGCATATGCCAGAATCTTTAAGACATGTCCAGAAATATTCACTCAACTGAGGCAAAGAAGTTTTTGTTTGTTTTTGTAGCTTATTTTCCCTGGTGGTTTATTTTCTAAATAAAAACATTTGGCTTCTGGTGGGGGAGTGTTGTTTTCGCTGGGCTAGGTTGTTTTCGCCGGGCTGGCTTCACGGGCGGGTAACAGACGACCAGGGACTCATGGTTGAGCTGTAGGCAGTATCTCTTTATTCATGCAGGGCGCAGTACAACCTAAGCCGAGCTAAGCTAAACTAACGGTACCGTAAAACTCACAATGCTGTCTTTATATATACTTGCCAAGTAAGGTGGAAACAGGATGTGACATAGAGAGGGTGGAGAGAAAAGTGACTGGTGAAAATCAGAGTGTGACAAAGAGGGGGCAGATTAGGCGAGAATCCTATCACTGAACCACAAATGCCCTGGAGGGAGGGTGGAACTTGTTAACAGTGGTTATGTAAATAGAATGAAGTGGTTATGTAAATAGAATAGTGTTAAGCAGGGGGGATTTAAACCAAATGAAACAGAAGGGGTCTCATGCATACCAACAGGGGAGATACCACAATGGTTATGCAAAGAGACCCTCAAGTCTGAGACTCCAAAGTCCCAGATTCAATCTCCTGCACCACCATAAGCTAGAGCTAAGCAGTGCTATGGTGTCCAAAAAAGGGGGGGGTTCCTTTTTGGTTTACAAATCTTAATTTTTAAGATAATAAGAGAGAGTAGAAAGGGAATCTGAGCATCTTCCTGATACATGTGATATTGGGGAAAGAACTTAAGGACCTCACATTTGAGAACCCAGTGCTTGATCTATTGTACCACCTCCTGGGTCACTTAGAAAATGTTAAAGGCAGGGAGTCGGGAAGTAGTGCAGCGGGTTAAGCACATATGGCGCAAAGCGCAAGGACCAACATTAAGAACCCTGGTTCGAGCCCCCCGGCTCCCCACCAGCAGGGGAGTTGATTCACAAGCAGTGAAGCAGATCTGCAGGTATCTATCTTTCTCTCCCCCCCTCTGTGTTCCCCTCCTCTCTCCATTTCTCTCTGTCCTATCCAACAAAGACATCAATAACAACAATAATAACTACAACAATAATGGCAATAAAAGGGAATAAATAAATATAAAAAAAAATATTAAAGGCTTGGGGCTGGGTGGTCGAACACTTGGTTGAGTGCACATGCTACAAACTTTAAAGGCTCAAAGGAAACATTTCTCTTGATCACAGAAAATTCTGGCTCGTTCCCCCTTCCTCATTAAGAAATAAGTAAATCTTTTTCCTTAAAAATTAACAAAGCCCCCATATAATCTCTACTTTGAAGCAAATACATATATGTGTGTACACATACATACAATCTTAACTTCAAATGACCCAGAAATAAAAAACATTCACTGATGGGGCCAGGCAATGGTGCAACTGGATAAGCATACACCTTACAGTGGTTCAAGTCCCCGGTCCCCACCCACAGGGGGGAAACTTTACAAATGTTGAAGCAGGGCTGCAAGTGTCTCTGTCTCTTTCTCTACCTCTTCCTCCCCTCTCAATTTCTGTCTCTATCAAATAATAAACATATATAAAGAATATTCAAGGTGAAGGGTAGACAGCATAATGGTTACGCAAACAGACTCTCAAGCCTGAGGCTCCAAAATCCCAGGTTCAATCCCCCACACCATCATACGCTAGAGCTAAACAGTGTTCTGGTAGGAAAAAAATATATATTCACGGGGGCCAGGCAGTGGGCACAGCTGGTTAAGCACACACATTACAGTTAGCAAGGAGCTGGGTTCAAGTACCTGGTCCCCACCTGCAGGGGATAAACTTCACAAGTGAAGCAGGGCTGCAGGTATCTCTGTCTCTTTCCCTATCTCCTCTTCCCTGCTCAATTTCTCTGTCTCTATCCAATAATAAAGAAAAGAAAAAAAGGGGGGCAGGTGGTGGCACAGCTGGATAAGCACATATGTTACAAAGGGCATGGACCTAGGTTCGAGCCCCCCCAGTCCCTACCTGCAGAGGGAAAGCTCTGTGAGTGGTGAAGCAGTGCTTGCAGGTGTCTGTCTCTCTACCTCTCTATTACCCCCTTCCCTTGCGATTTCTGGCTGTCTCTATCCAATAAATAAAGATAATTTTAAAAAGAAGAAGAAAAAAAAATATTCACAGAGGGGGCCGGGTGGTGGCACACTTGGTTGAAGGCACATGTTACAGTGTGCAAAGACCCAGGTTCAAGCCCCTAGTCCCCATCTGCAAGGGGAAAGTTTTTTGAGTGGTGAAGCAGTGTTGCAGGTGTCTCTCTGTCTCTCTCCCTCTCTATCACCCCCTTCCCTCTTGATTTCTGGCTGTCTCTATCAAATAAATAGATAGGTAAATAAATAAATAAATAAATAAATAAATAAATAAATGGGCCAGGTGCTGGCAAACCTGGACTTAACCACTTAAGCACACATTACAGTGCACAAGGACCTAGGTTCAAGCCCCTGGTCCCCACCTTCAAGGGAAAAGCTTCACAAATGGTGAAGCAGGGCTGCAGGTGTCTCTGTCTCTCTCCCTCTCTATCTCCCCCAACCTCTCAATTTCTCTCTGTCTCTATCCAATAATAAATAATAAATTAAAGTAAATAAGTAAACATAATTTTAAAAAAGAAAAGATATATTTTTAAAAAATATATCCACTGAGTAAAATTAACTATTTGAGCTTTCTTCACAAACTTAATATGCCTTGGTATCTTTAATACAAGACAGACACCAGTCCCAGTGCCAGATATTTTTTTCAGTTAATTCTGATCCTAATTCATAACAAAATCTTCCTATACTTTTCAGTAACAATTCACCAATATCTTTGGTGTCATCTTTTAAAATAGCTGTGAGTCCCCAGCAATTCTCAATTTCTCTCATTTCCTATAGTAAATATGGTAAAAGCATACAAAATGCCTGAGAAATGACATTCTCTAGAGCAGGCATAGCTAGCATAATGGTTATGCAAAGAGACTCTCCTGCCTGAGGCTCCAAAGTCCCACACTACCTAAGTCAGAGTTGAATGATGCTCTGGTTTAAAAAAAAGAGGAGGAGGAGGAGGAGGACAAGGAGAAGAAGAAAGGAGAAGGAGGTGTGGGGGGGGGGGGGGAGGAGAAGATGAAGATGGAGAAATAATGACACTCTCCAGGGAGGTTGCTACCCTTGTTCTGCACATAAGTTAGAGACAACAACATACCCTGGAGGAAGTCAAGAACAAAAGCTTTATATTTCTCAAGAGAACAATGTCAATGATCAAATTAAATTAAGAGGACAAACATTGGCAGATCATATTAAATTAAGAGAAGACACACATACTGACATTTCAATTCTCTATCAAAGTGACCAAATGCATACAAGTTCTACACCTAGCACTGTGGACATTCCCAGCCCACACTATGTTCAGTTGCAAAGGCTTTAAAGCAATATATCTGCAGTTCAGCTGCACACCAGAATCACACCAGAATCACCTGAGGCTTTTTTTTTTTTTACCCCTAATACTCAGTCTTTACTGCACCTCCGTCTCTGGGAAACAAAGGAGCTGTATTTTCTTAAAATTAGCTATCAAGTGGCTAGAGAAATGGCTCAGCTAGGAGAGCATCAGACTTTCATGTCTGAGGTTTCTGGTTTGATCCCTGACACTGCATGTGCTACAGCAGTGCTCTAGCTTCTCTCAGTTTCTCTCTCTCCTCCCATGTAGTATTAGGTAAATCTTTTTTTTTAAGTTCATATCAATGTTGATTGCGGACCATACTTAAAGCATGTTTCTTTTTCTTTATTTTTTTAAAAATATATATATTTATTTATTTATTTATTTTCCCTTTTGTTGCCCTTGTTTTTCATTGTTGGTTATTATTGTTGTTTTTGATGTCATCATTGTTGGATAGGACAGACAGAAATCGAAAGAGATGGGGAAAACTGAGAGGGGGAGAGAAAGACACCTGCAGACCTGCTTCACTACCTGTGAAGTGACTCCCCTGCAGGTGGGGAGCCGGGGGCTCGAACCGGGATTCTTTTGTGTTTTGCGCTACCTGTGCTTAACCCGCTGCGCTACCTCCCTTTTAAGATATATTTATTGGAGGGTGGCACATCTGGTTGAATACACACATTACAGTGCACAAGGTCTGAGGGTTCAAGCCCTTGGCTCCCACCTACAGGGGGAAGGCTTCACAAGTGGTGAAGCAGTGCTGCAGGCAACTCCCCCCACCACACACACACACTTGATTTCTCTGTATCCAAAATAATAATAATGGTATATGTATTGTGGTCCAGGTAGTACAGTGACTACAGCCTGGAAGCATATGGTCCCAAATTCAATCCCTGACATTACATGCACCTCAGTGATTCTCACACTCACTCTCTCTCACCTATCAGTAAATAAAATCTTTTTTTTTTAAGATTTTATTTTTGTTAAATGAGAGACAGAGGAGAAAGAGAACACATCACCACTCTGGAACATGTGCTGAGGGGGACTGAACTCAGGACCTCATGCTTGAGAATCCAACACTTAACCTCTGTGCTATAGGAGAGACTCATATGCCACATAAAACCCTTAAGAGATGTGTTTATTTAGTAATAGAGATGGGCAGGGCAGAAATAGACAACCAGAGCATCACTCTTGCACATTCGATGTGAGAACTCAAACTATGGACCTCATGCCTGAGAGCTCAACATTTTACCCACTGCACTACCTCTTAGGGTTGAGTCTTAAATATCTTTGAAGCAGTGCCAAAAAGCACTAACTAAATGCTTAAAAAGAAAACTGAACCTAGCTATCAATTTTTTTATTGATCAAGTGAAGTAATAAAAGATTTCTGACAACAAAGGCAACAAAAGGAAAAAAAAAAAGCCTCCAGGAGCAGTGGGTTTATAGTGCAGGCACCAAGTCCCAGCAATAACCTTGGGGGCAAAATTAATAAATTAATTAATTAATTAAAAGATTTCTGGGTGGGTCTTCTGAGAGGGTTCAGGAGTGCCCTGCTCTCCTACCTTTGAAAGTCATTGATGAAATCTACAGTTAGCCCCAGATTATACCAATCTTTCCAGATGGGGCAGGGGTGCAAGCACTGCGGGGGGAGGGGATATTTACACACCTTACCAAGAAGCAGGTGCAAAAAAAGGGGAACTTTCACAGGAAAGGCAAAAATCAATAATGGCTGGTATATTCAGCTCAGCTTCACAGAGAACAAAGAATAAAGGAAGAGAAACCAGAACCCAAACAACTCAAAGAGATAAAGGGAGTTTTTTCAAAGACTGCAGGTCAAATCTCTGACACAAAAGATGCCAATAGCAGGGTAGAAAACAGAAGCTAGCCCCCGGGGTTGAACGTGAATAACAGGCTCCTGGTAGGAAATCTGAGGTCAGCCTTAAATCAGCAGGGAAATAAAACTTATTTAGAGCAACAGAGTTTCACCTAGAATTTCCACAGTGCACACAACTCTAGATGTCAACATAAAGAACTAGTGAAAAAGGGCAGGGGTAGATAGCATAATGGCTATGCAAAGAGACTCTCAAGCCAGAAGCTCCAAAGTCTCAGGTTCAATCCCCTGCAATACCATAAACCAGAGCTGAGCAGTGCTCTTGTTAAAAAAAAAATAAAAAAAAAAAAAGAACTAGCAAAAAAAAAAAAAAGACACTGAAAAGATACTTCTTTAACATCATCAAACATTATGCATAATAATGTACTCCACAGTAGCTGCTTATAGAAAGTGCACACTTGGGACTGGGCGGTAGCACAGCAGGTTAAGCGCACATGGCGCAAAGATAAAGGACCAGCATAAGGATCCTGGTTCGAGCCCCAGCTCTCAACCTGCAGAGGGGGTCACTTCACAAGCGGTGAAGCAGGTCTGCAGGTGTCTGTCTTTCTCTCCCCCCCTTCTGTCTTCCCCTCCTTTCTCCATTTCTCTCTGTCCTATCCAACAACAATAACAACAGCAACAATAAGGGCAACAAAATGGGAAAAATAATCTCCAGGAGCACTGGATTCATAGTGCTGGCACTGAGCCCCAGCAATAACTCTGGAGGCAAAAAAAAAAAAAAAAAAGTGCACACTTAGGGGCGGAGGGTAAATAACATAATGGTTATGCAAACAGACTCTCATGCCTGAGACTCCAACATCCCAGGTTCAATTCCCCACACCACCATAAACCATAACTGAATAGTGTTCTGGTTAAAAAAAAAAATTAAAAATTAAAAAAGAAAATGCACACTTGGGAGCTAGGCGGTGGTGCAGCAGGTTAAGCGCACAAGATGCAAAGCACAAGGACAGGCTTAAGGATCCCCACCTGCAGGGGGTTTGCTTCACAGGTGGGGAAGCAGGTCTGCAGGTGTCTGTCTTTCTCTCCCCCTCTCTGTCTTCCCCTCCTCTCTCCATTTCTCTCTGTCCTATTCAACAACACTGACAGCAATAATAACAACAACAACGATAACAACAAGGGCAACTACAAGGGGGAAAAAAATTAAAAAGAAAGAAAGAAAGAAAGTGCATACTTAGCCATGCTTGAGAACTTCAGTTCAAACCACACACACACACACCCACACCACCACCACATCATGGGAGCACCATGCGCTTTACAAGTGGTGGGGGTGGGGTGGGGGTGGGGTAGTGCTGAGCTGTCTCTCTCCCTCCTTTTTTGTCCCAAGTCCTTTATCTGAAAAAAAAATGTTGGCTGAAAGTAGTAAAGCCATGAAGGTATGAAACCTCTGCAAAGCCTTGGACACACACACATAATGTACTCCAGTAAACACTGGAGAAAAAAGGGCCACCACCACATTTAAGCCTTTGTGTAAGTACTCTATCATCAAGAAAAAAAGAAAAGTACTGGAGAAAACAAAAATGATCATCATTTCCAAGTTATGATTGCCTATCTAAAAACTCAAGAGGATCATGGGAAAGTAAGTTTGTTAAGCTGTATAACAGACACATTCTCATGGGCAGACAAAATCACTCTTTATATCTAACATAGGAAATAGAATGAGAGAAAAATACCTAGCCAATCTTGGCCCCTTGTTTAAAAAAAAAAAAAATCCATGCCAAATAACCACATTGTGGAGTTGTTTATAATATGGAAGAAGCCAAGATAGCCAAGTCACCACTTGAGAGAATCACCTAAAGGGGCCAGGCAGTGGTACATGTGGTAAAGCACACACATCACCAAGTGCAAGGACCACAGTTCAAGCCCCAAGTCTCTACCTCTAAAGGGAACATCACAACCAGTGCTGCAAATGTCTCACTTCCAATACCACATATAATAGAGAATATATCACTAGGTCTTGCGCTCACTTTCTCACTCACTCTATCCCTCTTCCCTCTCAATTTCTCTATCCTATCAAATTAAATAGTTTTTTGAAAAAATCTTAAAATAGGGAGTTGGGCAGTAGTGCAGCAGGTTAAGCGCACGTGACGAAAAGCTCAAGGATGGGGTAAGGATCCTGTTTCGAGCCCCCGGCTCCCTACCTGCAGGGGAGTTGCTTCACAGGCAGTGAAGCAGACCTGCAGGTATCTATCTTTCCCCGTCTTCCCTTCCTCTATCCATTTCTCTCTGTCCTATCCAACAAGGATGACATCAAGAACAAGAATAATAACTACAACAATAAAAAACAAGGGCAACAAAAGGGAAAATAAATATTTAAAATATATATATTAAATATTAAAATAAAAAAAGAGAATCACTAGAAATATGAGCCAGAAATAAAATCTCTATGACAAGATTTTTTTTTTTTAGTTATCGGGCTTATCACTGGGGCTCAGTGCCTCCAAAACTGTACTGATCTCAGTTGAGTGTATGTTTTCATTTTTCCTCTTGATTAATAAATAAATCTTTAAGAAAAAAAAAAGGGGGGTTCTCTGCCTAGCTGCAGGGCAAGATGTAAGTAAGACCTCTGATGGGCTTCCCTCTCTCCCTCCCTCAGTCTAACATGTAAGTATTATCAATTTTCCTGAATAAAGTCTAAAATTCCTGGAAAAAAAATAAAGACTGTATAAAGATTCGCAACAGAACAATTCAATATTATAATTATGAGAAGTCTCTTCAAATCAACGTGCGTGTGCGTGTGCGTAGCCAGTACCTTACCACTCTGGGTCCTTTTCCATTCAAACACATTGATAGACAGACAGACAGACAGACAGACCAACAGACAGACCAACCAACCTGACAGACAGACAGACCAACAGTCAGACCAACCTGACCACAGCACTAGAACTTTCTCTAAAGATGTAACACCCATGTGGTACAGGGGCTCGAGCCCGGACCACACACATGGTAAGGCACTCGCTTTTCAACCAGTGAGTTGAAAGTGAAATATCCCACCGAAGGTTATACAGAAGGCCTTAACTGAAAAGTAATGGAAAGATAAGTGTAGGCACTGTCAAGACAGTAAACCCTATAATAATAAATATATGGGTGGGGGTAGATAGCATAAAGGTTATACAAATAGACTGTCAAGCCTGAGGCTCCAAAGTCCCAGGTTCAATCCCCTGCACCACCAAAAGCCAGAGCTGCTCAGTGCTCTGGTAAAATATATAAATCGTAAGATCTCATAACAAGTGTTGTTATTCTTAAATTAATAGAGCTGAGTTAAATGTTGGAATAAATATAATGGGAAAAAAAAAATAGTCCTAGGTAGGGGTAGACAGCATAATGGTTATGCAAACAGACTCTCATGCCTGAGGCTCCAAAGTCCCAGGTTCAATTCCCTGAACCACCATAAGCCAGAGTTGAGCAGTGCTCTGGTAAAAAAAATAATAATAAAAATAAAATAAAATATTAATCCCCTAGTAAAGAAAAAAAAATCTGATTAAAAAAAGCCCTTACTTCATACCATACTCTTAATATATAAATTAGGTTATAGTCCGTCCTTCACACACACACACACACACACACACACACACACACACACACACAGGGCAGGGTAGTCAGATGGCAGGAAGTTACATCCCTTACATGTATGAGATGTATGAGGCCCTGGTGCAGACCTCAGAATGACAGAGAAACTGAAGACTGGGCAGGCAAAATAACTCACTTGGGTAGTGTGCTGCTTGATGATGTGCACAACCCAGGTTTAAGCCCAGTCCCTGCTGCATTGAAGGAAACTGTGGTCACCTTCTCTGCTTCCTCTCTATCTCTATCTAAAAATATAAAGATAAAAAGACAAAACATCATAACAGAAAAGTGCCTTAGACCTCAGGCAAGTCTCTTATTTAAAAAAAAAGAAAAGAAAAAAGAGAAAAGAGAAAAGAAAAGCTAAGACCAGACTGATGAGCACATTGGGGAGACAGCATAATGGTTATGCCAATACTTTCATGCCTGAGATAACCAAAGGCCTCAAGTTCAGTTCCCCAGCACCACCACAGCTCTGGTAAAATTATATATATACAAATGAAGAGAGAAAGGAAAAAAATAGTAATGAGTGGCTGGGAAATGGTTCAGCACAGAAGGTAGTTTATTGCAGATACAACATATAGATTCAACTCCCAACACCACATATAATAGAGCAGAATATATCACTAGGTCTTGCACTCACTCACTCTCTTTCTCTGGTTAAATAATAAATAAGAAAAGAAGAAAGAAAGGGAAAGAGGGAGAGAGGAAAGGAGACAGAGAGGGAAAGAAAGAAAGAAAAAGAGAAGAAAGAAGGAAGGGCAAGGGAAAAGAAGGGAAGGAAATATAGGGACATCTATGTCTTGTCTGCAGTCCATGTTTCATAGGAGCACCTATGGCACACTAGATGGTGGGATAATGTTTAAAAGGGTTAAGTATAAAGTGCTGTTGATAACAAAATATGTATTCAGAAAAAGCTTCAGTACTGATCAGACATTAACTGTGAAGCAAAGAGCAGGAAAAAGCAAAAATTTCCATGAGGGGCCAGATGGTAAATCTACTGGGTTTGCAAGTCATATAGTCTCTTGGAAGGGTATGTTTAAGTTCCCAAAATAATTTCTTTACAGGGGTGGGGAAGACAACATAATGGTTATGCAAAAGACTTTCTTGCCTGAGATTCTGAAGTCCCAGGTTCAAGCCCCAGCACCACCATAAGCCAGAGCTGAGCAGTGCTCTAGTCTGGATCAATCTATCTCTCACCAAAATAAAATGTTCTTTTAAAGAAAAATTAATTTACAAAGCTAGGCGTTGATGGTTCCTCTATCGGCAGCACCCTTATCACCTGGGAAATGGCTAGAAATGCAGATTACCAGGTGCCACCCAGAACTTTCTGAGTGATACACTCAAGTTTGAGATCTAGTTTTTTTTATATTTATTTATTTATTTAGCCTCCAGGTTTATGGCTGGGCCTCAGTGCCACTGCTCCTGGCATCTTTTTGTTTGTTTCCCCTTTTTCTTTGATAGGACAGAGAGAAATTGCGGGTGGGTGGGGGGATAGGAGTGAGAACAACAGAAAGTGACTTGCCTCAGAGACAGCAAAGGATTTTAGCCTGCACTGAGGTGGAGGCAAGAAAGTCAAACCAAATTTGAGGATGAAACCCCAATCCAGTGGGGTGTATGAGAAGTAACACTGCAGCACTACTTCCCATCAGAGGCAGAGTGAAGATCAGCCAGGGTCTCTGTGATGAAGTGATGGTCTAGAATGAAAAGGTTACTTCAGGCTTAACTCCATGAAGCTGGTGGTTGAGTGTGTGCTAGAACAGAAAGGTGGATGTGTTGGGGTAGAGGTTGAAGAAGGTCCCTGCAGGAACAGATGGCGGAACTAACTGGAGGAGCAAAGGATCCCAAGCTGGGGTGCAGAGAGGGAGGCTCTGTAGCCAGAAATAAGCAGGCAGGAGAAGAGGAAGACAAGAAAAAGGAAAGGCCTGTTCTTGTGCTCACCCCCACCCCCAGGCTGTCCTGGAGTTCCCTGTAGTGCAAATTGCGAAAGTCACTCCTCTTCTGGGAGCCTCTCAAAGATCTTCCAGACAAGATTCAAGCCTCACCATAAATACCAAAGCATCTTTGCCTTCGACATCCTCAAACTCCCTTAAACTGACCTGAGACACTCAACCCCTCTCATACACCTCTCCAAATCAGCTTATGCTGATCCTTCCTCCTTTAAAGAAGGATTTTTAAGAGGGAGATAGTATAATGATTATGCAAACAGATTCTAATTCCTGAGGCTCCAACGTCCTAGGTTCAATCCCCCACACCACCATAAGCCAGAGCTGAGCAGCACTCTGGTAATAAATAAAAATTTTCTTAAGCAAGGGGCTGGGTGGTGGTGCACCTGGCTGAGTGTACATCATACAAAGGACACATGCCCTCAGTTCCCACCTGCAGGAGGAAAGCTTCGTGAGTGGTGAAGCAGGGTTGCAGGTATCTCTCTACTTCTCTATCTCTGCCTTCCCTCTCAATTTCTGACTATCTCTACCCAGTAAGTAAATGAAAATTACAAAACAAAAAAAAAAAAGAAAAAGAAGAAGAAGAAGAAAAAGAAGAAGAAGAAGAAGAAGAAGAAGAAGAAGAAGAAGAAGAAGAAGAAGAAGAAGAAGAAGAAGAAAGAAATCAAAAGCCAAGGAGAGATACTGAAGAAGAAACAGTGGCTCAGAAGGTGGCACAGTGGTAAATAAAGTCTCTCAAGTGTGAGGTCCCAAGTTCAATCCCTGGCAGCACATGACAGAATGTCTGGTTCTTTCTCCTATCTTTCTCATGAATAAATAAAATCTCAGAGAGAGAGAAAGAGAGAAGAAATAATGAGAGATACCTGCAGCACTGCTTCACCACTTGCCACTTGTAAAGCTTCCCCCCACCCCTCCAGGCAGGCATCAGGGAATTGAACCTGGATCCTCGCAGAGTGTGTCAATAGTATAGGTGCTCAACCTGGTGCACCAAGGAGTGGCCCCACTATTCCCTCCTCCTAAAATGCTGTTTCCACTACCTCCTATCCCTCCCCCAATCCTTTTTTTTTTTAGATTTTATTTGTTTATTAGAAAAATAAAATCAAATAAAAATAGCTCACTTGGATAGTGTGGTGTTCTGGCAATGTGCACAATCCAGATTCAAGCCCAGTCCCCACCACACTGAAGGAATCTGTGGTGCTATGGTGTCTGCCTATCTGTCTATTAAAGTCTGCCCAGAGCAGCGAAACCCCATCAATGGACCAAAAAAAAAAAAAGGGGAGGACTTAAGGGACATATATGAGAGAAGTGACCATCTAGTTGAGTAAATTTTTACCACTGAGAGATGTCTCCGAGCAACCAACACAAGAGAGCTGAAGAATCAGCTGCTTTGGGAAAAACTATGATAAAGAATCATGAATGATGGCGGGGATAGGTAGCATAATGGTTACTGAGGCTCCAAAGTCCCAGGTTCAATCCCCCATACCACTATAAACCTGAGTTTTTAAAAAAGTAATAATAATGAATGAAGACCTTTCTAACCATTGAATAGAGAGTCTGGGTGAGCACTGCAGAACACCAAAGAATCCATGGAGGCTACAGAGAAGCTAGAGGGCTGCAAGACAGCTCACTTATCCTGTAGTTTCATCATCTACCTCCCCAATCCTCCCCCCCACCCACTACACCCACTCTCCACCTCTCTGCCTTTATCTGAGTATCAGCCTGCATGAAGCCCGAGGTGAAATAGGAAGGAAAAAGAAAATTTAAGATGATGGCCAACAGGAAGAAGCTGTGAGCTGTGATTAATGTTGCTGAATGATTGAAAGGTACTGGGGGATGGGGGTAGACAGCATAATGGGTATGCAAAAAACTTTCATGCCTGAGGCTCTGAGATTCCAGATTCAAACCCCAGCACTACCATAAACCTGAACTGAGCAGTGCTGTGGGTGTGTGTTCTCTCTCTCTCTCTCATTAAATAAAATATTTTAAAGAAAAAAAAATTCAATGGCACTAAGAGCACTTGATTTAAGTCCTAAATATGAACTTCTGTGAAATTATACTGTCCACTGTGTTCAACATCTGAGTAGTTGGCTACTCAATATTTGTAAAAAAAATAATAATATGTGTGTGTGTGTGTGTGTGTGTGTCTATATATATATGTATATGCAAATTGTGCCTACCACACTTCCTGGGATTTAGGGACTTGTCATGGATCACATTTGATGAATTCAGATTTCTACCTTTTGTGCTATCTTTAGATTTCAGGCCTGCCTAACATGTAAACCCACTGAAGTAGTTCAAGAAATGATTAATGACTGAGGGAATGAATTCCTTCAAGGAGTACATTTTCAGAGAAACTTAAGAGGCCTAGACCTGAAGTTAGGGGCTTGCCTAAGGCCAGAGGCGAGAATAATTACAAAGGACAATGAGAAGTTCAAGCAGAAGGACTGTCCACAAATCATCTAACCCTCCTTTATCACTACAGTTAAGTGTATGGAATAGCCAAAACAACTTAAGGAAACCCAGAAGAGGACTAGGAAAACAGGATAGTGGTTATGCAGAAGACATTCCTGCCTGAGGCTCTACGTCCCTCCCTGGTTCCATCACCAACACCACCACAAACCACGCAAACCAGAGCTGAGCAGTGCTGGGAAGGAGGTGGTGGTGATGTATGTATCTAATAAATAAAACACTAGAAAAGAATAGAAACCCTGTAACAATTCCTGAAGCATCTCAGTGAATGGCCACTTTCATTCTACCCTCTTATCCGCTACCCTGAGCTCATCAGTAATGCCCTCCTCCCACCTCAGCATCTGACCATTTCTCACAACTAACCCATCACCCTGATTCTTTCTCCAGGTGAGTCCTGACCTTCCCTGCCCTCATGGCACCCTAATCTTGCCAGTTTCACCATCGGCCTCCTGACTAGAATGTGAGCTTTAGGAGAACAGGGAATCTCCACACAGAACCCAGAGTGCTAGAAATACCATTGGCACATAGTAGACACTCAAATGTATTAAATGTATGAATGGTCTATGAAAGAAAACTATTGAGGGACTAAGTGGTGGGGCACCTGGTTGAGCGCACATATTATAATGTGTAAAGACCCAGGTTCAAGCCCCTGGTCCCCACCTGCAGGGGGGGAAGCTTTGTAAGTGGCGAAGCAGTGCTGCAGGTGTCTCTCTGTCTCTCTTCCTCTGTATCTCCTCCCCCTTTCCTCTCAATTTCTGGCTGTCTTTATCAAATAAAAATAGAAGAAAGGAAAGATGGAAGGAAGGAAAGAAGGAAGGAAGGAAGGAAGGAAGGAAGGAAGGAAGGAAGGAAGGAAGGAAAGTATTACGCAGGGATAGATAGCATAATGGTTATGCAAAGAGACTGTCATGCTTGAAGCTCAAAAAAGTCCCAGGTTCAATCCTCTGCACCACCATAAGCCAGCGCTGAGGGGAGAGAGAGAGAGACAGAGAGAGAGAGAGAGAGAGAGAGAAAGAAAGAAAGAAAGAAAATATGTTTTGTGGTCCCTGAGGTAGTATACTAGATAAAGCATTGAATTCTCAAGCATGAGGTCCTGAGTTCAGACCCCAACAGCACATGTACCAGAGTGATGCTCTGGTTCTTTCTCTCTCCTATATCTCATTAACATATACATATATGTGTGTGTGTGTGTGTATATATATATATATATATACATATATATATATATATATTATAAGCTTCAAGAAAGCCTCAAGAGCCAACAACCTAGAATATGCAACAAAATAATGTTCTATAAATAGAAGGAAAAAAGAAGAGAGCACCAACTGCCATACGCAAAGAAAAGAAGGGAAAAAAACTGCCAATATGGAAAGGTCTTCAATACCCAGGGGGTGGCACAGGGACTAGAGTTGAATTCACCATGAGATCCCAAGTTCAATCCCCAGAACTGCATGTGCAAGAGTGATGCTCTACGTCTGTCTCACAAATAAATTTGTTGTCATTGGCACAATCCCCATCTCACTGAAGGAAGTTTCAGTGTTCTCTGTTTATCTCTCTCTGTCCATGGAAAAAGTTGACTTGAAGTAGTTGCGGTCCAGACAGAAAGGAGAGAAGGGAAGTTGTTTTTTTTTTTTTCCCTTAATATTTTATTTATTTATCAGTGAGAAAGATAGGAGAGAGGGAAAGAACCAGATATCACTTTGGTACATGTGCTTGCTGCCTGGGGATGAACTTGGGACCTCATGCTTGAGAATCCAATGCTTTATTCACTGCACCACCTCCCGGACCACAGGAGTTAAGTTCTTTAAATACCTATCTTCTAAAAAAAATTAATTGGGGCTGGGTGGTGGCAGACTTGGTTGAATGCAGACATTACAGTGCACAAGGACCCAGGTTCAAGCCCCTGCTCCCATCCTACAGGGGAGAAGTTTCATAAGCAGTAAAGCAGTACTGCAGGTGTGTGTGTGTGTCTCTCTATCTCCCTTCTTCTCAACTTCTGTCTCTATCCTAAATAAATAAATAAAATATAAAATTAACATAAAAAGGTGGGAGAGACCCTGCTGGTGGCACACCAAGTGGAGTACTCTCATTACCGAGTGTGAGGACCTGGGTTTCAGTCCCTGGTTCCTGCATGCAAAGGGGAAGCTTCACAAGCAGTGCAGTGGTACTTCAAGTTTCTTCCCTTCTCTGTGTCTGTCACATTCTATCTCACTGTCTCTGCCTTACCCTCTATCAAAAGAGAAATGCAATTTAAAAAAAAGAGAGAGATGGCTGCTGGGAGTTGTGCAGACACTGAGTCCCAGCAATAGCCCTGGTGGTAAAACGATAGATATATCACTTTAATAGTGAGCTAATACTTTGTCAATCTACATGGCCCAGCTTGGAGCTGGTCCCCCAGTGTACTGAAAGAAGCTTTGATGCTATGGTCTCCTTCCCTTTGTCTCTGTCTTTCTATATGAAAAAAGTTGGTCTGAAGCAGTGAAGCCCCATGATAAAGAGTGAGAAAGAGAAAGAGAAAAAGGAGGAGAGATCAGTACAGCTTGCAGCAGCAGGTGGAACACCTGACTTGTAAGCAGTGAGGTTGTAAGTTTGATTCCTGTATCACTTATGCCATGGTAATGCTGTGATTCTCTTGCTCATAAAGAAAATAAATATTTTGTGGTCTGGGAGGTGGCACAGTGGATAAAGCATTGAACTCTCAAGAATGAGGTCCTGAGTTCAAACCCCGGCAGCACATGTACCAGAGTGATGTCTGGCTCTTTCTCTCTCCTCCCACGTTTCTCATTAATAAATAAATAAAATCATTTTAAAAAAAAAAAGAAAGTAAATATTTTGGGGGGGCCAGGTAGCGCAGCGGGTTAAACGCACACGGTGCAAAGCCAAGGACCAGCTTAAGATAAGGATTCTGGTTCGAGCCCCTGGCTCCCCACCTGCAGGTGTGTGTCGGGGGTCTGCTTCACAAGTGGTGAAGCAGGTCTGCAGGTGTCTATCTTTCTCTCCACCTCTGTCTTCCCGTCCTCTCTTGACTTCTCTCTGTCCTATCCAACAATAACGACAACAACAGTAATAGCAATAACAGCAATAAACAACAAGGGCAACAAAAGGGAAAAAATAGCTTCCAGGAGCAACGGATTTGTAGTGCAGGCACCAAGCCCCAGCAATAACCCTGGAGGCAAAATAAATAAACAAATAAATAATTTTTTTAAAGAAAGAAAAAAATAAAAGAGGAACAAAATTGCTTCCCCACTGCAATAAAAAAAAACCAGGAGAAATGCTCTGGTATACAAAGAAAGAAGCCAGCCACCATTTTGACAAAGGTAAATAGTTTAGGAAGCAGATATGGCACAATGCTGTCCAATGACCAGACACATTCATTCACCTCCTATTAACTGAGAGATGGCATAAGGGCTTGTTCTGCACATGTTTATCAGGCCTCTGAAAAAAGCTGAAGTGGTCCGGGAGGTGGCACAGTGGCTAAGGCACTAAGCTCTCAAGCATGAGGTCCTGAGTTCGATCCCCGGCAGCACATGTACCAGAGTGATGGCTGGTTCTTTCTCTCCTCCTATCTTTCTCATGAATAAATAAATAAATTATTTTAAAAAAAAAAGCTGATACCCGAAAGTTACTAAAATTCTGGGTGAGGTAAAGATAGCATAATGGTTACGCAGAGACTGTCATGCCTGAGGCTCCCAAGTTCCACATCAATCCCCCACACCAGCATAAACCAAAGCTGAGCTGTGCTCTAGTAAAAAACAGTTAAGTAAAATAATAAACTTTTGGATGAAGCAACCTGGGAGGTGGTGCCATAAAAAATAAATAAATAAAAGTGTCTAGGAGTCAGGTGGTAGCACAGCAGGTTAAGCGCACGTGGCGCGAAGCACAAGGACCAGCATAAGGATCCCGGTTCAAGCCCCTGGTTCCCCACCTGCAGGGGAGTTGCTTCATAGGTGGTGAAGCAGGTCTGCAGGCGTCTATCTTTCTCTCCCCCTCTCTGCCTTCCCCTCCTCTCTCCATTTCTCTCTGTCCTATCCAACAACAATGACATGAATAACAATAACTACAGCAATTAAACAACAAGAGCAACAAAAGGGAATAAACAAATAAAATCTTTTTTAAAAGTTTTAATAAAAAAAAAAAGTGTTTGACTCCCAAGCTTGAGGTTGCAAGTTCCAAGCGCCAGCATCAAATATGTCAAAGTGATGCTCTGGTTCTCTCTCAATAAGAAAGTTTTTTTAACAGGGGGTCGGGTGTAAGGATCCCAGTCCAAGCCTCCAGCTCCCCAACTGCAGGGGGGGATCACTTCACAGGGGGGGGGGGATGAAGCAGGTCTGCAGGTGACTATCTCTTCCCCATCTCTGTCCTATCCAAGGACAGCAATAATAGTAACAACAACAACAATTAAACAAGGGCAACAGAAGGGGAAAAAAAATAGCCTCCAGGAGCAATGGATTCCCCAAGCCCCAGTGATAACCCTGGAAGCAAAAAAAAAAAAAAAGCATTTAATTTGGGTTATGCAAAGACACTCATGCCTGAGACTCCAAAGTCACAGTTTCAATCCTCTGCACCAACATCAGCCAAAGCTGAGCAGTGCTCTGGGAAAAAAAGAGACAGAGAGAAAGAGAGATATAAAAGAATTTTTTTGGATGAGTGTTAATTTTGGGGTGTTTTCACCAGTAGTGAACAGGAGTGATAGGTTCACAAGTGACCCTGAAGGACAGCAAAACAACTCACTTGGAAAGTGTGCTGCTTTTGCCATGTGCTCAACACAAATTTGAACCCCCTCTGCACTGATGTATTTTTTTATTGCTACTTATTGGATAGAGGCAGAGATAAATCTAGAGGGAAGGCAGAGAGAGAAAGAGAGACACCTGCAATACGGTTTCACTGCTCATGAAGCTTTCCCCCTGAAGATGGGGACCAGAGGCTTAACCTTTGGTATGGTAATGTGTGCACTCAACTGGCTGCACCACCACCAGGCTCCATTCCTCTGCACTGAAGAAAGCTTCAATGCTGTGGTCTCTTCCACTTTTTTTTTTTTTTACCAGAGCACTACTCTGCTCTGGCTTATAGTAGTATGGAGGATTGAACCTGGGACCTTGGAGTCTCAGGCATCAGAGTCTCTTTGCATAACCATCATGCTATTTATATTTACCCCCACCCTCTTTCATTCTCTGTAGTTGTGGGGGGGGGAGATATAGCATAAGGGTTATGAAAATAGACTCTCTTGCCTGAGGCACCAAGATCCCAAGTTCAAAGGCCAGCACCACCTTAAATCAGAATTAAGCAGTGTTCTGGTAAAATAAATAAATCAACACTGATAGTCAGCCATAAAAGTACATAGAAAATAAGCTGAATTTACAAATTACAAATCTCACACTAAAATGCTTCCAGGGGCCAGGTAAGCAAAGTCATGTGCAAAACTGAACAAAAAAGGCAGGTGCAAAAGTGAACCACAAAATGACAACTAGCAAAGGTAAGGCCATCACAACAGTATTCAAACGTTAAATAAATAAATAAATACTGCTCCAGTCACCAGATTCTAGCCTCCAGCTTTCAGAGAGGAAGAAACTGGCAGCCGGAGGTCACATGGCCAATTAATGACAGCTCAAGCCAGACAGTCTCAGGACTCTGGGTCCCACGTCCTCTCACATCCCAGGCCTTCTTTAGAAACGGGTGACCTAAATGGCAACAGGGACAGCATCTTCCCCCTCTTCTCTCCCTGCACTACAATTAATTTAACAGCTACTGTTAATGCCTAGACGCAGAATCTTACGGGTGACATTCTTCCACCTGCAATTGCCCTCATTTACCATTTGCCCTGACAATCACGAATTTCCCATCAGTCATGCTTAACGCCCCCCCCACCCCCAGCCTGTAGGCCGATTTCCTGTCAGCTCCACATCCAAGGGGACATCTAGAGTCAAAGAAATAAAAAAATTTAAAAAATAAAAAAAAAAACGCTGTAACCCTTAAAGCAGTCACACTAGAAAATGTCAATTTCTTTTTCCAGTAAGGGAGCAACAAGGGGGACAGCCCCCCCCCCGACCCCCTGGGGTCAGGTCAGAGAGAAAGGCCCTGGAGTCAGGAGTGGAGGCTTCTAAAATTACTTGGCGCAGCCTTTGTAGGAGAGAAGCAAGCAAAAAAATGTAAAAGCACAAACCCTCCTCCCGCACCGACCCTCTGGCCGGCCTTGAATTCCGGGGAGGTGGGGGTGCGGGCATGCCGACACGCACCTCCAGCTAGGGGCGAGGGGAGACCGACCCTAGCACGCGCGGGCGCAGGGCCCCGAGGAGGCGGCGGGGGCGAGTCGGGTCCGGGGAAAGCGCGCCTGCCTCCCCGCAGCACGGCCTGAGGGCCCCGGCGGCAGCGGCTCCCGCGGAGGGCGGGCGAGCCGGCGGGCGAGCGGGCAGGGGTGAGCGCCCCGGGGGCCGCGAGCGCCCCGGGAAGGGGGCGCGCAGGCCGCGCCTCGGGGCCGGTGACAGCGCGCGGGGGCCGTGCCAGGCCGGCCTCGTGGGCGCGGCGGGCGCGCGGGGACCCAAGCGGGCAGGTGCGGCCCGCGGGCCGGGCGGAGGGCGAGGCGGCCCGGCTCCTACCTGGCTTCTGTCCGCAGGGCTCCGGTCCCGGCCCCGCTGCTCCGAGCCGCAGTGCCTGCAGCTGCCTCTGGTCCCCGCGACAGCCGCCTGTAAAATGGCGCCGCGAAGGGGCGGGCCGGGGGCGGGGAGCCGCGGAGCCGCCCGCCCCCTCGCCGGACTGGGACCCACCTCCCTCGACCCCCGCCCTCCGACCTCTCCGCGAAGGAGGGGCAGGTCCCTCTCACCCGCTAGAATGCGGGGCCAGACAACCCCCGCTGTCCATCAGCAGCCCCCCCGGCTGGGTTGTTGCTTTCCCCCCTCCTCCACGACCCTTCTCTTGCCCTCCCCAGCATTGGGACCCGACCCCGTTTTGTCTCTGCGGTCACACCTGCTCCCGGGAGCCCACCTGGAACACTGAGCGCGGGCCGCGAGCTCTCGGGTCTCTCCGCGCCCCCGCTTCCAGCCCGCCTGACACAGCCCAGTCATCGCTCGGGGATGCTGAGCCGTTGGAGGTGTATTGGGCTTAGTGGGGTGGATGTTTTAAGGCAATTTCAGCATTGCTCCAGCGAGGCCATCAAGCTCTTTGAACTTACTGGAGAAGAGGTTCTCATTACATTACGCAGACGCGGTCACCGAGACCCGAGGATTCCCAGACTCGAAAGCGCCAGGGACCGTGTTTAGTTGCAGGTTTTAACACAGTGGGTCTGAGGTGCAGCCCGAGATTCTGGGTTTCTAAACAGCTCCCGGGTAATGCTTTTGGGTAAGGACGGCTGAGCAGCAAGGCTGCAGGGTAAATTCCTGGACCTTAATCTTCAACTCCAGGTAGCCTCACTTAGACCTTTTCTTTAAGTGATACAGCGATAAATAGACTGGCTCTACCCGCTGTTTTAAGGGATAGAGGCTCTCGGGAAGTGAATCTTTTGACTTTGCATTTCAGACAAGTGTACTTGCTGCTGCTTCTGTCTGGGGATCAGACAGAGCGAGCCAACTGCTGTAAAAGACTATCTGGATACATGGCCAAAACAAACAAAAACCAAAAAGTAATAGTTATAGCACTTCCACTGCACCTTCCACCTTGAAACCACTACTGTGGTTGCTGTTACAACTACATAATTGACTAGTTCTACAAGCAACTCTTGAGGGGTCTAAAGAATTGTCAGCAGTTCCTGACCTCACATGGGAGGAGCTGTTTTTAGTCAGCCTTGTATGCCTGTTTTACAGTCCAAGGGACTCAATGTTAGAAGTATTGTATTTATCAGTGGAAGTGTGTGTGTGTGTGTGTGTGTGTGTGTGTATGTGTGTGTGTATGTGTGTGTGTATTGTGTGTGGTGTGTATGAGAATTCCAAGAATTTTATAAAATAGGAAGTGTGCTATGTGGTCTTTGAGGTTTAATAATATGCAATCTCATTACTTTTCTTTTTTAAAAAAGATTTTATTTATTTACTTATTTACTAATAAGAAACATAGGAGGAGAGAGAAAGTCAGACATCATCTGGTACATGTGCTGCTGGGGATTGAACTCAGGACCTCATGCTTGAGAGTCCAATGCTTTATCCACTGCACCACCTCCCAGACTACTCTCATTTACTTTTCTAATAGTTTTTCTTACTACAGGAGTTGGTTTGTAAAATTCAGTACACATTTAAAGGCTAGCTAGGTTTTTATTTATTTATTTTCTGGATAGAGACAGAGATATTGATAGGGGGGAGATAAGGAAAGAGGAAGATACCTGTAGCACTGTTCATGAAATTTCCACTCAGAGGCAGAGTCTGAGGCCTTGAACCCATGTTTTTTAGCATTATAATAAGCTCACTTTACCAGGTATGCTACCACCTGGCCCCTAGTTAAGTGTTTTAATCCCCATTAAAGATGTCAAAAACAGGAGATAAAGATTCTATGACCAGCACCAAGAGAAAATGTCACACCAAGTGTACATATAATATTCCCACATGCTTCCACATCAGCTACGGCTTTTTTTTTCTTTTCATCTAACTTTTTTTTTTGGCAGGGGGCAGGTGGGGGAAGACATGGGGTAGGGGGCTCCTTCTAGCCAGGAATATGATGTTAGCTCTTCAATAAAGAAAAGAGGAGTGGGGTCGGGCACTGGCGCACCTGGTTGAATGCACATGTTACAGTGTGCAAGGACCTGGGTTCAAGCCCCCAGTCCCCACCTGCAGGAGCAAAGCTCTGTGAGTGGTGAAGCAGGACTGCAGGTGTCTCTCTGTCTCTCTCCCTCTCTATCTCCCCTTCCCTCTCGATTTCTGGCTGTCTCTATCCAATAAATAAAAATAATTTTAAAAAAAAGAAAAAAGAGGAGCAGGGGCCGGGCAGTAGCACACTGGGTTAAGTTCACACAGTATGTGGTCTGGGAGGTGACGCAGTGGATAGGGCTTTGGATGCTCAAGCATGAGGTCCTGAGTTCAATCCCTGACAGCACATGTACCAGAGAACATCTAGTTCTTTCTCTCTCCTCCTATATTTCTCATGAATTAAAGAAAAAAAAATTCACACAGTACAAAGTTCAAGGGCTAGTGCAGGGTCCTAGTTTGAGCCTCCAGCTTACCACCTGCAGTGAGGTAACTTCACAAGAGGTGAAGCAGGTCAACAGATGTCTTTCTCCCGCCTTGTCTTCCCCTGCTCTCTCGATTTCTCTCTGTCCTATCCAGCAACAACAGCAATAGCAACGATAAAAATAGCAAGGCAACAAAAGGGAAAATAAACAAATATAACTTTTTAAAAAATAAATAAGAAGTGCAGCAAAATAGGAAAAATAGCCTCCAGGAGCAGTGGACTGATAATGCAGGCACAGACCCCCAGCAGAAGCCCTAGAGGCAAAAAAAAAAAAAAAAAAAAAAAAAACTGGACAAAATGACCTCCAGGAGCAGTGAAACTCCAGCGATAACCCCAGAAACGAGAGAGAGGAAGAGAGAGAGAGAAGCCAGCGGGGCAGTGGCCCACCACAAGGATCTGAGTTTTGAGTCCCTGGCTTCCCTACTTGCAGGTGGTGTTGCTTCACAATTGGTAAAGCAGGTCTGCAAGTGTCTATCTTTGTCACTCTCCATCTCCCCCACCCCTCTCAATTTCTCTCTGTCCTTATCCAATAAAGTGGGGAAAATGGCCACCAGGAGCTGCGGATTCCTAGTGCCAGTGCCCATGGCACCCCAGCTATAACTGTTGGATCTTTGGTGTCTTCCTCTCACTCCCTGGGCATTTTACTGATTTGTTTGTTTGTTTTTCTTTATTTATTTCCTTTTTTTTCCTTTTTGTTGCCTTTTTATTGTTGTTGTTATTGATGTCATTGTTGTTGGATAGGACAGAGAGAAATGGAGAAAGGAGGGGAGACAGAGAGGGGGAGAGAAAGACAGACACCTGCAGACCTGCTTCACCGCTTGTGAAGTGACTCCCCTGCAGGTGGGGAGCCGGGGGCTTGAACTGGGATCCTTATGCTGGTCCTTGGGCTTTGTGCCACATGCGCTTAACCCGTTGCACTACCGCCCAACTCCCTGTTTTTGTTTTTCTATTCAGAAAGAAAGAAAGGGAGAAAGAGAAAGAAAGAAAACCTTCCTTTCCTATTTCCCTCATCACTCTTAGGAAGAGTCATAGAGTCATGACCCACTAATTTGTCAGACGTCAACACTGACCTTTTAATAGTCAAGGCCCATTGCCTGTTGACAGTTTCTATCTTCTCTAATGGCTCTGTAATATTCCATTGACTTCTTTCTTCTGGAAATTTTTTTCCCCAGTTACCAAAGCACTGCTTAACCCTGGTGGTGTGTGTGTGTGTGTGAGGGGGGGGGGGGTGTTGAACCTGGGATCTCTGGTGCCTCACACAGAAAAGTCTTTTTGCATAACAATTTGTCGGGTTCCTTAGGGGAATAAGCCAGCCTGGCTCCCACTTCACAGTCTGGCCTGTTGACCACCAGAGCCTAGACAAAGAGTGGGGAATATCGGACCAGTAATGGCAGGGGTGAGTTCACTGAGAGGTCTTTCCAGCGTACCATGACAGTGGACGATACAACAAACCTCTTCAGGGTACTGTGGCTGAAGTGGGAACGCTTTATTGTCTTAGTTACAAGTTTATAAAGGGGTAGCTGTGCAGGGGAAGTAGCCAAGCTAGCCAATGAGACCAGTATCTCCTTATAAGGGAAAAGAGAGCAAGGCAATGAGAAGGTATGGATAGTGGTACAGGAACGGGGAAGCAGAAATTTAAAGAAGGCTAAAAAAATAAGAATAATAATAAAAAAGAAATTTAAAGAAGGCGAAGCCCACCAGAGGGAGGAGAGGTGGGGTGGGCGTCAACCATCCATGCTCAAACACGTATTAGACCCACAACCATTATGTTACCTCTCCAGCCCAAAACTGTTCTCTAGTGCTAATCTCACTGGATCTTGCGCATCTCTACGCTTTCTTTTTTCTCTCCTAGAGATGTTAGTTTCCAGGACAGCAAAATAATGCACTTAATGCAATGCTTTGCCATGTGTGCATCTCAGGTTAGAGCCCTGAGCCCCAGCAGATTGAAAGAAGTTTTGGTGTTGTGGTCTCTTTCACTCTTTCTCTGCCTCTCATCTCTAACTTAATAGAAAAGTCAATAAATAAAATATTAAGTTCTGAACCATCTCTTTTCTCCTCTTCATTCCTCCTTCTTAACCCCACTCTGAAAATCAGTCATCTAATCATGGCTTCCAAATCTCCTTCAAACAAGACAGGCATCTTCCTGAACTTCTAGGCACACGTTTTCAATTGTCCCTGAGACAATTCACCTGGATATTACCCAAGAAGTTTAAAATGTCAGTCATATATATATATATGTAATTGGATAAAGACAGAAAGAAACTGAGAAGGGAGGGGGTAGCAGAGGGGGAGAGAGACAGAGCTCCTGAAGCTTTCCCCCTGCAGGTGGGGGACCAGGGACTTGAACCCAGGTCCTTGTGCACTGTAATGTGTGCACTTAAGCAGGTGCATCACCACCTGGCCCTTCAAGAAGTTTAAATGTAGCATCACCACTTGTCAAGTCATTGTTATTCTCCCACAAACTTTTTTAAAAAATTATTTATGTATTACCTTTTGTTGCCCTTGTTTTATTGTTGTAGTTATTATTGTTGTTATTGATGTCTTTGTTGTTGGATGGGACAGAGAAAAATGGAGAGAGGAGGGGAAGACAGACCTGCTTCACCACTTGCGAAGCGATTGTTCTATAGGTGGAGAGCCAGTGGGCTCAAACTGGGATCTTTACACTGGTCCTTTTGCTTTGCAACACCTGTGCTTAACTCGCTGTGCTACCTACCGCCCAACTCCCTCCCACAAACTTTTTTCTTGTCTGGATTTTCTGATTTTGCTACCAGAAACTTTGAAGTTGATTTTGGCTCTCTTTAAAGATTAGCTTATTATAATATTTATTTATGAGAGAGAGAGAATGAATGAATGAATGAGTGAATGAATGATAGAATGAATCACTCTGGCACATGCAATATCAGGGATTGAATTAGGGACCTCACCCTAATTCTTTGTCTACTACGCCATCTCCTAGGTTCTGATTTTGAGTCCTATCCTTCAATTCCTAGTAGTCTGTCTCCTAGTCTCTCTCTCTGTCTCTCATTTCCAACACCTTCCCCCTCCCCCCACCCCACTCCCAGCCAATTCTCTTCACATCTTGCTTGCTCTTCCTTAAACTGTCAAAAAGAGCTTCTCTCTCTGGTCTCTTGACCTCCAGTTATCTCCCCAAGTCATCCTTGTTATCATCCCCAAACAGAACCGACCAACTCACAGCCTTTCTATTGATAGAAATATTTCAGGCCTCCCAGTGTACAAAAGAATCTGTTAAAAGCAAGACAATGTAGGTTATTTCTCAGGTAGAAGTCAAGGTCCTTCATCCAGTCTCCATCTACTCACCCCCACCCCCACCCTACCCCCTGCTTTTATTTTTCTTGAAAAAGTACTACTTTTTACTGTCAGCAGACTAAAATTATCAAGGATTTTTTTTTTCAGGACCCAGGATATGTCACAGTGAGTAGGGCACATACTTCCAAGTTCACTTGGAAATACAAGGCATCCCATGTGCCACATTGATGTTCTACTGTTTCTCTCTCTCTCTCTCTCATATTAATTAATAAAGTATTTTTTAAAAAATTCAACTGTGTGAATTTAAAGATCAAATTGGCTTTGTTAAAGTATTCCACCTAGCTAATGGAAGCATGCTGTGAAGTTGTGCAAAACATGGAAGATGTAGGTTTTTAGCGAAAGAAAAGATTGTTTCTGGCAGAGCCCTGCATGGTGCAGAGGATAAAGTGTTAGGTTCTGAGTTTAAAAACAAACAAACAGGCAGTAGCGCAGCGGGTTAAGCGCAGGTGGCGCAAAGCGCAAGGACCTGCCTAAGGATTCTGATTGGAACCCCCGGTTCCCCACCTGCAGGGGAGTCACTTCACAAGCGGTGAAGCAGGTCTGCAGGTGTTTATCTTTCTCTCCCCCCTCTGCCTTCCCCTCCTCTCTCCATTTCTCTCTGTCCTATCTAACAACGACATCAATAGCAACAATAATAACTACAACAACAATAAAAACAAGGGCAACAAAAGGGAAAATAAATAAATATAAAATAAAATAAAAGAACCTTTTTCTCCTTTCTCTTTCTTTCTTTCTTTCTTTCTTTCTTTCTTTCTTTCTTTCTTTCTCTCTTTCTTTCTTTCTTTCTTTTACCAGAGCACTGTTCAGCTCTGCCTTATGGTGGTATGAGGGACTGAACCTGGGACGTTGGAGCCTGAGAGTTTGTTTACATACGTATTATGTTGTCTACCCTCCACCCATAAGAACCCTTTTTTCCCTATCAGTGTTGTCACTGAGGTTTGGTGCCTGACCAACAAATCCAGGGCTCCTGGTGGCCTTTCTTTTATTCTTTTCTTTTGCTCTCTTTTATTTCTTTTTTCTTACCCATTTAGATAGAGACAGAGATAAATTGAAAGGAGGAGCGGGTGATAGAGAGGGAGAAAGAAGGCGAAGGGTAAATAACGTAATGATTATGCGATGAAACTCTCATGCCTGAGGTTCCAGAGTCCCAGGTTCAATTCCCCACACCACCATAGCAGAGAAGTGCTCTGGTAAAAAAAAAAAAAAAAAGGGGGGGGGTGTTGCCAGGTGGTGGTGTATGGGGTTAAGCACACATAGTTCAAAGTGCAAGGATCCCAGTTCACACCCCCAGCTCCTCACCTGCAGGGGGTTACTTCACAAATGATGAAGCAGGTCTGCTGATGTCTACCTTTCTTTCCCCCTCTCTGTATTCCTCTCCTTTATCAATTTCTCTCTGTCCTATCCAATAAAATGAAAAGATGGCTGCCAGGAGCAGTGGATTTGTAGTGCTGACATGGAGCCCCAGTGATAACCCTGGAGGGAGAGAAAGAGAGAGAGACCTGCAGCCCTGCTTCACTACTTGTGAAGCTTCCCCACTGCAGGTGGGGATTGGGAGCTTGAACCTTGTGCATGGTATGTGTGTACTCTACCAGGTATACCACCACTAAACCCCAATAACATTTTTTTAATGAGAGATACAGAAAGAGAGAGAGCAAGGCATGCCAGAGCACTGCTCAGCTCTGGGTTATGGTGGTGCTGCAGACTGCACCTGGGACCTGGAAGCCTCAGGTATGAGAGTCTTTTGCATAATGATTATGCCGTCACCATATACATTGAATAGAGACAGAAAAGAAATTAAGAGGGAAGGGGGAAGATAGTGATGAGCAGAGACAGAGACACCTGCAGCACCACAAATGCTCATGAAGCTTTCCCCTGCAGATGGGAACCAGAGTTTGAACCTGGGTCCTTGAGAAGAGAAAGAAAGAGAGAAAGCAGAGCACCACAAAAGTTCATGCAGCACCAGGGATCAAACCAGGAACTCAGGCACACAAATCCTGTGTTCCACCATCTTGAATTATTTCCCGGGTCACTCTTTTTTTAATTAAGATATAATCCACATACTTTAATATGCATAAAATTATAGTAGACTAATAAATGACATAGTATAATCACAAAGCTGACTTATAATACCTGCTACCATCTGTAATCAAATAATTAAGATTGAAGATAGGCTTTCTGGGATTAAGGAAAGAAATGTGCACACTGACAGAGGCTTGTATTATGAATTTTTTTGTTATTTTTTTAATTGTCTTTATGTATTGGATAGAAACAGCCAGAAATCCAGGCTAGGAGTATGGATCGACCTGTCAACGCCCATGTTCAGCGGGGAAACAATTACAGAAGCCAGACCTTCCACCTTCTGCGTCCAACAATGACCTTGGGTCCATACTGCCAGAGGGATAAAGAATAGGAAAGCTGTCAGGGGAAGGGATGGGATACGGAGTTCTGGTGGTGGGAATTGTGTGGAATTGTACCCCTCTTATCCTATGGTTTTGTCAATGTTTCCTTTTTATAAATAAAATAAAAAATGCCAAAAAAATAAAGTACAATGATAATTATAAAAAAAATAGAAAAGTATCCGGTGAAGGGGATAGGACACAGAACTATGGTGGTAGGAACTGTGTGGAACTACACCCTTGTTACCTTATAATCTTGTTAATCGTGATTATATCACTAATAAAATTTAAAAACCAGTATTTAAAGAAAATAGAGGGTAAATTGAAAAATAATGACTAATAAATTCATTTTTATTCATTAAAAAAAAAAAAAGAAACAGCCAGAAATCAAGAGAGAAAGGGGAGAAAGAGAAGGAAGCTTTTCCCCTGCAGTTGGGGAACAGGGGTTCGAACCCACGTCCTTGGGCATTGTAACATGTGTGCTCAACCAGGTGCACCAACACCCAGCCCCTTTTTGTTATTATTTTAAAATATTTATTTATTTATTCCTTTTTGTTGTCCTTGTTCTTTTATTGTTGTAGTTATTATTGTTGTTGTTATTGATGTTGTTGTTGTTGGATAGGACAGAGAGAAATGGAGAGAGGAGGGGAAGACAGAGAGGGGGAGAGAAAGACAGACACCTGCAGACCTGCTTCACGGCTTGTGAAGTGACTCCCCTGCAGATGGGGAGTTGAGGGCTTGAACTGGGATCTTTACGCTGGTTCTTGTGCTTTGTGCCAGGTGCACTACCGCCTGACTCCCCCCTTTTTGTTATTTGAAATTGAGAGGGTAGGGGAGGTGGAGAAGGAGAGAGCCAGAGAGCCATCTGCAGCCCTGCTTCACCACTTGCAGAGCTTTCTTTCCCCCTTTCCCCCTGCAGGTGGGGACCAGGGGATTGAACCTGGGCCACTGGAGCCTCAGGCATGACAGTCTCTTGGCATAACCATTATACTATCCACCCCCACCCCATAACTCACTTTTATAAAAAATATTTTATTTACTTATGAGAAAGGAGAGAGAGAACCAGACATCACTCCAGCACATGTGCTGCCAGGGATCGAACTCGGGACTTTAGGCTTGAGAGTCCAAAGCTTTATCACTGCACCACCTCCCGGACCACAATAACTCACTTTTTACTCTAAAAAGGAACCCCTCCCTTTCCCCACCCCCCAGGGTTACACGTGGCCTTAGCCCATAGCACTATGAATTCACTACTCCCAAAGACCTTTTTTTCCTTTTCTTCTAATTTTTATTAGATTGAAGAGAGAAACATTGAGAGAGAGGATGGGGAGATGGAGAGAAGAAAAAGATAGACCCCTGCAGCCACTCTTGAAGTGAGAATGCAAATCCAGGTCCTTGCACTTAGTAATATGTGTGCTTAACTGAGTGCACCACCACCCAGCCCCAAAAGGAACTATCTATTAGCACTCAGCTCCTCCTCCTCCTCCTCCTCCTCCTCCTCCTCCTCCTCCTTCTTCTCATTCTTCTTCTTCCTCCTCCTTCACTTCTCCTTTTTTATCTATTTTTATTTTAATGAGAGAAAGGCAGACAGACACCAGGGCACTGCTCAGCTCTGGTTTATGGTGGTTTATGAAGGTTAAATCTGGGACCTTGGAGCCTCAGGCATGAGAGTCTTTTGCATTACCATTATGCTATCTCCCAAGCCAGCAATCACTAATCTATAATCTATACTCTGCTTCTAAGAACCTGCCCTGGACATTTAGTATAAATAAAATGATATCATGTGTGATTTCTTTTTTCTGCAAGGTTGCCACCTTTTCATTCAAGAAAGAAAAACAGAATGGAGAAACAGCATAATGGTCCCGCAAAACCATGCCTGCCAGAGGCCCCAAGGTCCCAGGTTCAATCCCCAGCACCACCATAAACCAGAGCTGAGCAGTGCTATCTCTCTGTCTCTCTCATTAAGATAAAATAAGTAAAATTATTAAAAGAAAGAAAGAGGGAGAAGGAAATTAAAAAAAAAAAAAAGGCAGAAAGAAACAGAGAAGCCACAGCACCAGAACCTCACCTGATGCCATAGCACCCTACATGTGGTGCCAGGCCAGGTGGTGGCTCATCTGGTTGAGTGCACATGTTACAATGCTGGGTTCAAGCCCCTGCCCAGATTTGCTTATTCTAAGTACCTCAAGTAAATAGGCACCTCTACATAATCTTTGTCCTTTTGTGTCCAAGCTCTTTCACTTAGAATTTCTTTTCATGCCTCATGCCTTGTTCTAGCATGTGTCAGAATTGCATTCATTTTTTGAGACTGGAAGTTATTCTACCATATGAATCAGAAGAGTTCTGGAACATCAACTTCCAGAGAGACAGAGCTGTAGGTACCAGAGTTCATGAAGCCATGAAAGTCCAGTGGGAATGCAAGTAAGGAGTTGCCAACACTTATAAGTAAGGAGTAAGTGTCCCCTTTGTATGGCTTTGCATGGAGTAGGGGAAAGGGAGGTCTAGGCCAGAAGCAGACAGGGAAGAGCTGGCCAAAGGTCCAGAGGAAATTATGCTCAGTGGTTGACCACAAAAAAAGTGATCCCATGCCTCTCTTAGGGATGCCTCTATCCCTCAAAAGGGAACAAAAACCTAGGCAGCACAGGTGTCCTTTCCTATCTATCAGGTTGGCAAAGATGAATGACATTTTAGGTTGATGAGGACAAAGGGACATGGACCTTCTCACAATCTATGGGAAGGAGCCTCAGTCGGTCTACCTTTTTGGAAAACAACTGGGCAACATCTGTCTACATACAGACAGATATGGCAAATTATTTGTCTAAATGCACACACCGTTAGTCCCTAACACTGGTTAAGGAAATCTGTGTGGCACAGACACAGGCTAGAACACATGGGAATTATGTACTCAGGTGCTCAAGGAGACATTGTTCTTCACTCCTCAATGACCCTCTCCTGTACTCCTCTCTCCATGCCCACCCATCTCACCATGACCTGCCCAAGTCCCAAAACCACCTGTGGCCAACTGACACCTAGGCCGAGTCAGCCAAGGACATAGGAACCGAGACACAGCTTCAGTCTCCCACCTGGACAGCCCTATGACCTTTTTCATCCTTTACAAGTGACCTTCCTTATCTCCCTAAACCTCAAATTTCCAAGTACTTGCTTCCTGCTCCCCCCCCCCCTTATTGGGAATTAATGTTTGACATTTGACGGTGAATACAATAGTTTGTACATGCATAACATTTCTCAGTTTTCCACATAACAATACACATCCCACTAGGTCCTCTGTCATCCTTTTCTAGGACCTGTACTGTCGTTACCCTCGCACCCCAGAGTCTTTTACTTGTTCCTGCTCTTTCTTGCTTGATTGTTCACTTTAAAAAAAAAAAAAAAAAAACTATTCCTCCTCCTCCTCCTCTTCCTTCTTCAGTGCTTTCATTTATTTTATTGGGTAGAGACAGAAATACATTGAGAAGTAATGGGGAGATAAAGAGGGACAGAAAGAGAAAAACTTGAAAAAATGTTTCACCACTTAATGAAGCTTCCTGACCTCTGGAAGGGACTAGGGGCTTAAAACTGGATTTTGAGCATGATAGCATGTTCACTCAATCAAGTGTGCTATCACTCAGCCTTCTTCTTGCTTTCAAGAATGCAGAAGATGGAGGAGAGGATGATAGCATAATGGTTATGCAAAGAGACTTTCATGCCTGAGGCTCCAAAGTCCCAGATTCAATCTCCTGCACCACCATAAACCAGAGCTAAGCAGTGCTCCAGTAAAAGGGGGAAAAAAAATGCATCAGAGACTGAAGAGCCTTCTGAGACCACCCACCCTGCAAGTGTTCAGCAAGGGCCACCTCTTTGGAGCCCTGCATCCTCCCCAGCTCTTTCCTTCCCTTCCCTTCTGAGCTCAGCTTCCAGAAAGAGCCACCTGCAGTACTTGCCTCCTCATCCTGTTCTGACTTCCCTCCCCTTGTACTCACTGGCAGTCTGGCTTGTGTCCTTATTTTCCTGTGAAAATGTCCAGATAAATTAGTAGTGTCCTCCAAATTGCACAATCTAGGGCATCTTTTCTGTAGTATCTTATTGGGACTTGCTGAAGGCATCTGGCACGGAACTCTTTCAGGACAATCTCGCCTCCCTTGAGACTGTTATTCCTACTTGTTCTTCTCCAACCCTATTTTTTAAAAAATATTTATTTATTTATTTATTTATTCCCTTTTGTTGCCCTTGTTGTTTATTGTTGTAGTTATTATTGTTGTTATTGATGTTGTCATTGTTGGATAGGACAGAGAGAAATGGAGAGAGGAGGGAAAGACAGAGAGGGGGAAAGACAGACACCTGCAGACCTGCTTCACCACTTGTGAAGCGACTCCCCTTCAGGTGGGGAGCTGGGGGCTCGAACCCAGATCCTTCAGCCTGTCCTTGCGCTTTGTGCCATCTATGTTTAACCTGCTGCACTACTGCCCGACTCCCTCCAACCCTATTTTTTATTTTTATATTTATTTATTTATTTATTTATATATTTATTTATTTATTTATTGTCTCTTCAGACTTCTCTCCCTACTCCCCACTTCCTTCTCTCCTTTTTTTTTTTTTCCCCCCAGAGCACTGCTCAGCTCTGGTTTATGGTGGTGTTGAACCTGGGACTTTGGAGCCTCAGGCATGACAGTCTCTGCATAACCATTATGCTATCTATCCCCACCTCATTTTTCTATTTCTATACTGCAAACTCCTTCTTTCTTCCTTTCTCTCTTTCAAACTTCATTTATTTTATTTGGTAGGACAGAGAGAAATCAAGGGGGATAAAGAAGAAGAGAGATACAGAGAGACACCTGCAGCCTTGCTAAACTGCTAGTGAAGCTTCCCCAGTACAGGTGGGGACCAAGGGTTTGCACTTGGGTCATTGAGCATGGTAACATGTATATTTATTTAACCAGATGCACCACTGCTTGGCCCCTAAATATTTTTCTTAAGTAAAGGCAAAAACTACATGTAGGGGGGAAAAATCCAGATTATCAAATTTACATTCAACAATTTGGGTATGCCCTGTTGTCAGAAATAGTCTGTCTCCAGAAGAAACTGGGGATTAAGTCCCTGTGTAAAGTAGACCCTGGGGCAGAAAGTCAAGTGTAAGGTGGTGAACAGGTCCAAGTTACTGTTTCCAGGAATGTGCACTCTAGGAAACAGGGATATGTGTACATACTTCAGGATGCCAAATGCTTAATTCTGTTCCTTTGTTCCCAGAACAAATATGTCTTATAACTCAGACAACCTTGGGGAAAAGGTACCTTGTCTCTACTCCACCTCCATCTCCCCGGATGCCCTTGCACAAGTCATTTAACCAGCTGGTATGAAGGTCTCCCGCTATGCAGACTGAGGTCATTCTGTCTGCCCGTGAAAATGAACTGGAACAATTTCTGCGAACGTGTTTCCTGTAAATGTTTATATAACCTTTTACAAACATATATAAGATATTAGTTTAAGAGCCATAATCTAGCTGTAGACCTAAGTCCAAAACTGGTTTTTAAGTCAAAATATCACACACTCAGCTTCCTCCCCTACCCCACCCCACCCCAGACTATGGTTGTATGTCATAGATATTAAAGTTCATTTTCTTTGTTTTTGATAAGGTCTCCAATTATCTAAGTCAAGTTATCAGATCCTTTGTTCTCAGGTTGTTAGCTACACATCCCTTTTCTCTGGTCACATGCTACCTGGCAGATATTCGGCAAGACACCATTGGCAAAACAGTGGATGAAAAACACCTAACAATTACCAGGGTGGACTGGGCACACAAAAAGGGTTTCTGAATGAGTCTTGGGTCCCAAATCCACTGGAGGGATGGAGCAGGGTGGGCTTCCCATCCTGTGATGAGGGACACAATTGACAAAGGTACTAGCTACTCAACGGGGAAAAAAAAAGTGGCATTTCTAAACCAATTTGTAGTCTATAGTGCACAATTCCTCAAACACTTTTCTTTTTATTTATTTATTTTTTTACCAGAACACTGATCAGTTCTGGCTTATGGTGGTGCTAGGGATTGAATTTAGCGCTTCAGAACCTCAGGCATGAAAATATTTTTGCATAACCATTATGCTGTCTACCCAACTGCTTTCTTTTCTTTCCTAATAAATATTACTTTTATTTTAATTATATTTTTAATTTTTCTTTTTAAATTTTATTTTTGAGAGATGCAGAGAGAGAAAGATACAGAGAGAAACTATTTCTCAGTTTTCTATATTTTGTTAAGTGAAACTAGCAAGCAGAGGTGTTTTTTTTTTTCTTTCTTTCTGTATCCAACAATGCAATTTGCATATATGTTTTGTTTTGTTCTGTTCTGGTTTTATAAGCTCCAGGAGCTTATAGCTAGGCCTCTGAATGCAGCTAGCTTTCTTCTTTTCTTTTCTTTCTTTCTTTCTTTTAAACAATATTACCTTTTTTATTTTTTATTACCTTTATTTATTTATTGGATAGAGACTATCAGAAATTGACAAGGGGGTGGGTGATAGAAACAGAGAGACACCTGCAGTACTGCTTCACCATTTGCAAAGCTTTCCCCTGCAGGTGGGTACTGGGGGCTCAAACCTGGGTCCTTGTACATTATAACACATGCGCTCAACCAGGTGCACCACCACCCAGCCCCTTACCTTTTTTTAAAAAAAAAAAATTATTTACTGGATAGAGACAGTCAGAAATTGAGAGTGAAGGGGGAGATAGAGAGGGAGAAAGACACCTGCAAGAGCAGCTTCACCACTTGTGAAACGTTCTCTCTACAGGCCCCTATAGTTTTGTTTTAAATGTTTTATTTATTTGTTTATTATTTATTTTGGGTAGATACAGAGAGAAATTGAGAGGAAAGGAAGAGATAGAGTTAGAGATAGAGATATGCGGGGGGGGGGGGCAGGTGGTGGTGCACCTGGCTAAACACATTACAATCTGCAAGGCCATAGTCAGAGCAGGTAAGTGTGACAGAACTTGAACTGGAGTAGAAGGAAACATAAAGCCACAAACCTGAAGGTGCTTACAAGCTTCCCAGCTGTGAGCTGACTACTTTACAAACAACTTTTACAAGTTTCTTCCTTCCTAGGAGTCAAAATTCCTTTTAAATCTTGACTCCCCCTTTACATTTTTTTTTTTTTAACCAGAATGCTTAACAGCTTTGGCTTATGGTGGTGCAGAGGACTGAACCTAGGACTTCGCAGCCTCAGGCATGAGAGTCATAACCATTATGCTATCCACCCCAGGCTGACTCCCCACTTTTCTTTCTCTCTCTCTCTTTTTTTTTTTTTGGTCTTGATCTTTTTATTAGATATAACAAAAATGTTTTTTTAGTCACAAGTACATTTCTTTTTATTTTATTTTATTAAATTATTTATTTATTTAATATTTATTTATTCCCTTTTGTTGCCCTTGTTTTATTGTTGTAGTTATTATTATTGTTGTCATTGTTGGATAGGACAGAGAGAAATGGAGAGAGGAGGGGAAGACAGAGAGGGGGAGAGAAAGATAGACACCTGCAGACCTGCTTCACCACCTGTGAAGCGACTCCCCTGCAGGTGGGGAGCCGGGGGCTTGAACCGGGATCCTTACAGCCGGTCCTTGCGCTTTGCGCCATGTGGGTTTAGCCCGCTGAGCTACTGCCTGACTCCCACAAGTACATTCCTTTCTTCCTTCCTTCCTTTCTTCTTTCCTTCCTTCCTTCCTTCCTTCCTTCCTTCCTTCCTTTCTTTCTTTTATTTATAAAACACTGACAAGACCATAGGATAAGAGGGGTACAATTCCACACAATTCCTGCCACCAAAACTCCATATCCCATTCCCTCCCCTGATAGCTTTCCTATTCTTTATCCCTCTGGGAGTATGGAACCAGGGGGTCCTTATGGGATGCAGAAGGTGGAAGGTCTGGCTTCTGAAACTGCTTCCCCGATGAACACAGGCATTAACAGGTTGATTCCAGATGCTAACATGAGGCCAACCAGACTTCCCTGGGCAAACAATTGCACGAATGTATCCTGGAGCCCTGCTTCCCCAGAACCCCGCCCCACTAGGGAAAGAGAGAGAGAGAGAGACTCTCCCCTTTTCTTCCAAGTGGGGGACTACTGAGAAATAGTTTAGAATACCTAGAGATCCTAGAGGCAAAATACCTACCTTCTTTAAAAGTATATATTTATTTGATAGAGGACAGAAAGAAAGTGATATGGGAAGGATAAACAGAGAAAAAGAGGCATACCTGTAGCATTGCTTCACCTCTTTTGAAGCTTCCCCCCTACAGGTGGGGACTGGGTTATTGAACCTGGGTTCTTGTGCACTGTAACACGTGCACTTAAACAGGTGAACCACCACTCAGACCCCTTTAAATGTTACTCCTGGGGACCTTGTGGCGACACAGCTGACAGAGTGCACACATTATCATGCTCTAGTCCCTGGCCCCATCTGTAGTGGGAGAAGCCAGGGTGGGCAAGCTTCACAAGCAGTAGTGTCTGTACAAGATGAACGTATCTGTCTCTCCCTCTATCAAAAAGAAGGAAAAAAGATGATGGAGAGATGGTGTAATGTTTATGTAAAAGACTTTCATGCCTGAGGTTCCAAGTCCCAGGTTAAATCCCTTGCACCACCATAAACTAGAGCAGGGCAACTCTCTGCCCTTTCTCTCTGTATCTTTCTCTTTGTATCTCTCTTTTTCTCATTAAAACAAAATAGATTGGGGACAGGGCAGTAGTGCAGCGGGTTAAGCGCACATGGTGCCAAGAGCAAGGACTGGAGGTATAAGGAGCCTTCAGCTCCCCACCTGCAGGGAGACTGCTTCACTTTGCATGCAGGTCTGCAGGTGTCCATCTTTCTCTCCCCCTCTCTGTCTTCCCCTCCTCTCTCCATTTCTCTCTGTCCTATCCAACAACAGCAACAGCAATAACAACAAAAATAACAGTAACAACAACAGTAGTAAGGGCAACAAAATGGCCTCCAGGAGCAGTGGATTCGTAGTGCAGACACTGAGCCCCAGTGATAACCCTGGAGGGGAAAAAAAAAGAAGGAAAAATAAAAATAAATGACCTTCTGGAAAGGTGGAGTCTTGAAAGCATTGAGCCCCGGTGGGGAATTTTTTTTTTTTTTGCAGGCTAGAAATAACTTATCAGATAGGGCATGTGCCTTGACATTTAAATAGCCCTGGCACCATATAGAGTGTACTATGAGGCACTTGGGGGTGGAGTGGGTGGGAGGGACCCCTCTGGGGTTGTGGTATCTCTCTCTGTCTTTATACCAAAATGGAAGAAAAATGGCCAGGAGCAGTAGAATCACATGAACAAATACCTGATTTTGATTAATTACTTCTCTGCTGAACATGGGCAGTACCAGGTCAATCCATACTCCCAGCCTGTCCCTATCTTTCCCTAGAGGGGCAGGGCTCTGGAGAGGTGGGGGTCCAGGGTACATTGGTGAGGTCCTCTGTCCAGGGAAGTCAGGCTGGCATCATGGTAGCATCTGCAACTTGGTGGGTAAATAAGCATTAAGATATAAAGCAGAACAAATTACTTAAACTCTGTCATTCTATTTCCTCCTTCCCTCTTGATTTCTGACTTAAAAAAATAACTATATTTATTGGATAGAGACAGCCAGAAATCAAGAGGGAAGGGGGTGACAGAAAGGGAGAGAGACAGAGAGATACCTGCAACACTGCTTCACCATTCACAAAGCTTTCCCCCAGCAGGTGAGGACCAGGGGCTCAAACCCAGGTCCTTGCACGTTGTAATATGTGCATCCAATCAAGTGCACCACCACCTGGCCCCCTGATAAACAAAGATAAGAGAGAAGGAGACAGACACACACACAGAGAGAGAGAGAGACAGAGACAGAGAGACACCTACAGCCCTGCTTCACCACTTGCAAAGCTTTCCGCCTGCAGGTGGATACCAGGGGCTTGAACCCGGGTCCTTGTTCACTGTAATGGGAGCGCTTAAATAGGTGTACCACCACCTGGACCCTTCTCTGAATTCATATACACAGTATTTGAAGGGTTTATAACTGAAGTTTTTTCCACATACTTTAAATTCCTGGGAGTTCTCTCCAATGTGTTCATATTTATAATATTAAAACGGAGAAGTTTTGAGCCGGGTGGTGGTGCACCTGGTTGAGAGCACATGTTACAATATGCAAGGACCCAGGTTCCAGCTCTCAGTTTCCACCTGCAGGGGGAAAGCTTTACAAAGGGTGAAACAGTGCTGCAGGTGTCTCTTTGTCTCTCTCCTTCTTTACCTTCCCCTACCCTCTTTTTTTCTGGCTGTCTCTATCCAATAAATAAATAAAGATAATAAAAAAATGTTTTCGAACCAAAGTAAAAGACTCTGGGGTGGGTGGGTGGAGAGAATACAGGTCCAAGAAGGATGACAGAGGACCTAGTGGGGGTTGTATTGTTATATGGAAAACTAGGGAATGCTATGCATGTACAAACTATTGTATTTACTGTTGAATGTAAAACATTAGTTCCCCAATAAATAAAAAAATATGTTTTAAGGAAGTCGGGCGGTAGAGCAGTGAGTTAAGTGCAGGTGGCACAAAGGACAAGGACCTGCGTAAGAATCCCGGTTCGAGCCCCTGGCTCCCCACCTACAGGGGAGGTGAAGCAGGTCTGCAGGTGTCTATCTTTCTCTCCCCCTCTGTCTTCCCCTCCTCTCTCCATTTCTCTCTGTCCTATTCAACAATAATGACATCAATAACAACAATAATAATTACTACAATAATAAAACAAGGGCAACAAAAGATAATAAATAAATAAATATTTTAGAGAAAAGTTTTAAAAAATACTGAGTTGTCTATCACCCTTGAAATAAACCTCAGCTTCTTCCCAGTTAGCACCTTTCCAAGAGGCAAATATGTACCGACCTTTTCACTGTCAATTAGTCTTGCCATATAAATGAAATCATGCGCTACGCATACTCTTTTGTGTCTGGCTTACTCACTTAGCAAGTGTTTAAGGTTTAACTATATTGTTCTTGCACTAATAGCTCTTTTCTTTTTATTGCTAATAGGTTTCCCATATGTGAATACTACAGTTGTTTATTCCTTTTCTTAAGTTTTTTTTTTTTCCTCTGATGACTTATTTATATTTAGGAGAGAGAGAGAGAGATACCAGAACACCATTCAGCTCTCCTTACATGGGTGTTCAGATTAAACATGGGACATCAGGGGCCTCAGGCATGCAAATTCTGGGCTCAAATGCGTTGAGCTATCTCCCTGACTCTACAGTGGTTAATTGGTGAGCACTTTGGAATTATTTTTCCAATTTTCAGATCTTATCACTAAGATTACGGTGAACCCTGAGGAGAAAGTCTTTTATTACAACCATTTCCTTTCTTTTTTTTTGGATGGAATGGAATTTGCGGCTGTGGGATAGTTGTACTATATTAGAAATTGCTGGTTAAATTTCCTAATTAGTTGCACCATATTATACTCCCACCAGTCGCACATGAAGCATGACCTCCCCAACACTAGGCATTGTCAATCTCTTACATTTAATATTTTAGTAGATATCTCATTGAAGCCAAACGTGGGTCATTGCCTGATGCTACAGAAAGTCAAACACTGTCATCACACTAGCTATTGCAGATTCAGGGAAAAAATAAATCTTTGTTTATTGCTGTTCAAACCTGAAATAAACAAAGGAGCTATTAATTTCCTCCTACTCTGGTTTTCAGGGAGGATTTCTACAAGTTGACACTGGGAGTGGAAAACCGGCATCAGGATGCAGGGATTTGAATGGGCCCTTACACATAGTAATGTGCACTCAGCTGGGTATGCCACCAGCTGACCCTCTTTTTTCTCTTTTTCTTTTCTCTCTCTTTCTTCCTCTTCCTTCCCTCCTTCTTTCCTTCCTCCCTTCCTTCGTTTCTTTCTTTCTCTTCTTTCTTCTTGTTCAAAATGAGTTTACTAGGGAGTCGCAAGGGGGAGGAATTTACTGAAATTCTGAGATCAAAGTAAGGGACCCAGCTGACTACTGAATTTGAAGGCAATAGGACCTAGGGGACTCTAAGAGAGTCCTGCCTGTGTCTCAGGGTCAAGGATCTGAAGGGTGTGGGTTCTGGGGGAAGCTGAATGTCATTTTAGGAAGCCTTTGGGGTTATACACATGGCAAAGTAGCACAATATCAGAGTGAGCTATTTCACCAACCAATTAATTAATTTAATTTGCCTCAAAGGTTATCAATGGCGCCAAGTGCCTGCATGACCCCACTGCTACTAGAGGCCATTTTTTTCCCCTTTGATAGAGGGTAAGAGAAAGACAAGAGACATTATATATAGGATTCCAGGTGTCAAGATGCCTACAACACTACTCCACTGCTCCTTCTTCTTCTTCTAGCGTTTGCCCTTCTTCTGTAGCCAGTCAACAGCGTCAGGTTGAGCCTGATGTAGTTTCGAGACCTCCTTTGAATCTGGAGAGGTGGCAGTCATTGACTATGTGGGTCATAGTCTGTCTGTAGCCGCAGGGGCAATTCGGGTCGTCTCTGGCTCCCCAGCGATGGAACATAGCGGCGCACCGGCCATGGCCTGTTCGATAGTGATTGAGGAGGATTAACATGCTAGTTCAAAGCCGGGTTGACGCTTGCAGGGGTCTGTGATGAGGTGTTTGTTCTTTACCTCAGCTGATTGCCAGCTCTGTTTCCAAGAGACTGGAACAGAGAAGTTCAGTGTAAGCGTAGGAGACCAGATTGGATGACGAGACGTCAAGCCTTGAACAGGGTGGGCGAAGATATCCGCGTATATTGGCAGGTCCGGTCGAGCATAGACGTGGGAAATGAACTTAGATGATGCCGCATCCCGACGAATATCTGGCGGGGCGATGTTGCTAAGAACTGGCAGCCATGGAACCGGGGTGGAAAGGATGGTTCCAGAAATTATCCTCATGGAGGAATATAATTTGGAATCGACCAAGTGGACATGGGGGCTACGGAACCATACTGGGGCACAGTATTCTGCAGTGGAATAGCATAATGCCAGAGATGATGATCATAGTGTGGAAGTGCTCGCGCCCCATGAGGAGCTGGCCAGTCTTGCAATGATGTTATTCCTCGCACCCACCTTTGCTGCAGTTTTTATGAGATGTTCGTGAAATGACAGGGTGCGATCGAGAGTAACGCCAAGATAGACTTCATGTCTATGGGCTTCATGCCGGATTCTCGCATAGTCAAGCTGCACATTAAGCTCACGCGAGGCCGAGGCATGGTGTAAATGGAAAACAGATGATACCGTTTTTGCAGTGCTAGGAATTAGTCACCATTTTTTACAGTAATCAGATATCAGAGACATGTCTTTTGTGAGTGTTTCCTCGAGGATGTCAAACTTGGATGCCTGAGTTGCACAGCAGATGTCATTGGCATAGATAAACTTCCTTGAAGAAGTTTCTGGAAGGTCATTGATGTAAATATTAAATAGCGTAGGAGCCAGAACAGAGCCCTGGGAGAGGCCACTTGAGACAAGTCTCCATCTGCTAGACTTGTCACCCAGATGCACCCGGAATCTTCTGTTTTGGAGAAGAAATGATATAGTGTTGGCCACCCATGGAGGCAGGCATCTTGAGATCTTGACTAGGAGACCATGGTGCCAGACCGTGTCATAGGCTGCTGTGAGATCAACAAAGACAGCACCCATCTTTAAATTCTTCTGGAATCCATTTTCAATGTAAGTTGAGAGGGCCAGGGCTTGTTCGCAGGTAGATCTTCCTGGGCGGAAACCAGCTTGAGCGGGTGATAGGAATTTCTCTGTAAGAGGAGAAATTCGTGACAGAAGCAGCCTTTCAAGGACTTTGTAACACACGGAGAGGAGGGAAGTTGGTCTATAGCTGGCGGCCAGTGTTGGGTCTTTCTTTGGTTTCAAAACTGCTATAATCTTCGCACGACGCCAAATTTTGGGCATAGATTCAGATTCCAAGATGTGGGACAGGAATGAAGTGAGCCACTTCTTTGCCGCGGGTCCCAAGTTAAGAATGAGTTCTGGGGTGATGTTATCATAGCCAGCAGCTGTTCCCGGTTTAACCCTCTTCAAATCATCTTCCAGTTCAGACAGCGTAAAGGGAGAGAGTTTTGGAGATGGACAAGATAAACGGAAGTGGGATGACCACTCATGGGAAATTTCTCTTTTCCAGACTGGGTAGATCTTAGCACGTCCAACTTGAGTTAAGTGACTGGGCACTGAGTTTGGAGATATAGGAGGATGGGAGACGGGAGAGGGTTGGCTACCGGCACCCAGACTATGAAGAAGCTTCCAGGCCTTCCTACTGGAGTGGGTGAAGTTCAGACTTTCTGTGAGTTGTTGCCAGCGGGCTTGGCGTGCTGCATCCAGGGAGGCAATGAGGTGGTCGGCCACATCTGGGTCGCCCGACTCATCATACTGCTTTAGTAGTTGCTCGCATTCAGCATCAAGACAAGGTGTGTAGTTAGCACGTCTCCCACGAGGAATAGCTGCTTTGAAGATGGCTTAGCGGAAGCGCCTGTAGGAATCTTCAGAGGGGATATCTTCAGTTGGAATTGCAGGAATAGATTTGTTGGTAAGATCACTGAACAAATGCCAGTTTGCTTTCCGAAAGTTCCATCTTAGTTTCTCCGAGCACAGAATCAGTGGGAGCTGGAGACCAATGTGGATGATAGCTGGGCGGTGATGACTTTGCAGGAAGATCTTGAGAACGTGTCTCGTAGCGGGAATGGCTTGGTCGTTGACTGTGCTAATCCAGCACAGGTCGGGTGACGAGTCTTTATTCATCTAGCACTGTGAAAAGAGCCTGGCTCCTGAAGCTTCTCCACTGCAGATAGGAGTGGACTAAGAACCCTTAATTGCTCTTAATTAAGCAAGGTAATGAGGTGTACCACCACTCAGCACAGATCTGCAGGTCTCTCTTTCTCTCTCCCTATCATTCCCACACTTCTCAGTTTCTCTCTGTCTCTATCCCCCCCCAAAAAAAAAGGGAAAGAAAGAGAGAAAGAAAGAAAGAAAGAAAAGAAAGATGAACAGAAAGAAGAGAGAAGAGAAGAGGAGAGGAGCGGAGAGAAGAGGAGAGGAGAGGAGGGAGGAGAGGACAGGAGGGGAGAAGAGAGGAGAGAAGAGAAAAGAGAAGGGGGGGTCGGGCGGTGGCACAGTGGGTTAAGCGCATGTGGCGCAAAGCGCAGGGACCGGCGTGAGGATCCCGGTTCGAGCCCCCGGCTCCCCACCTGCAGGGGAGTCGCTTCACAGGCGGTGAAGCAGGTCTGCAGGTGTCTATCTTTCTCTCCCCTTCTCTGTCTTCCCCTCCTCTCTCCATTTCTCTCTGTCCTATCCAACAATGAATTGCGTCAACAAGGGCAATAATAATAACCACAACGGGGCTACAACAAGGGCAACAAAAGGGAGAAAAAAAAAAAAGAAAAGAGAAGGGAAGGGAAGGGAAGGGAAGGGAAGGGAAGGGAAGGAGGGGAGGGGGGAGGTGGAAGAAAAAAATAGCACAGTCCATGGGCAATACATTGGATAGAGCACTTTTTCTTTTTTTTCTTTCTTTTTTTTAATATTTATTTTATTTATTTATTCCTTTTTGTTGCCCCTGTTGTTTTATTGTTGTAGTTACTATTGTTGTCGTTGTTGTCGGATAGGACAGAGAGAAATGGAGAGAGGAGGGGAAGACAGAGATGGGGAGAGAAAGACAGACACCTGCAGACTGCTTGTAAAGCGACTCCCCTGCAGGTGGGGAGCCAAGGCTTGAACCAGGATCCTTATGCCGGTCCTTGTGCTTTGCGCCACCTGCGCTTAACCCGCTGCGCTACAGCCTGACTCCCTTTTTAAAAAAAAAAAAAAAAAAGAATTTATTTATTTATTTATTTATGAGAAAGATAGGAGGAGAGAAAAAACCCAGATATCACTCTGGTACATGTGTTGCTGGGGATTGAACTTGGGAGCTCATGTTTGAGAATCCAATGCTTTATCCACTGTGCCACTTCCCAGACCACTTCTTTTTTTCTCTTTTTCTTTCTTTCTTTTTTTTTTTGCAGTTTGAGATCCTAAAATCCCAGGTACTGTATATGCTCAGGTTCTCTCTGAATTATTATTTAGTTGGTTAACCAGTTAGGTTTAAAAATTTTTTTTTAATATTTATTTATTTATTCCCTTTTGTTGCCCTTGTTGTTTTATTGTTGTACTTATTATTGTTGTCCTCTCTGCTGGATAGGAACTAGTTTAAAAAGTAAAGTAGGAGACAGGAAGTTGGAACAGTGGAATAGTGTAAGACTTGAAAATGAGTTCCAACACATATGCCACAGTTATCTCTGATTGCTTTTTCTTCCTCATTAGAAATAAACAATGTAGAGCTGGGTGATAGCACAGCAGGTTAGCCGCATATGGTGTGAAGTGCAAGGACCAGGCTCAAGGATTCCGGTTCGAGCCCCCGGCCCCCACATGCAGGGGGTGGCTTCACAAGCGGTGAAGCAGGTCTGCAGGTGTCTTTCTCTTCCCCTTTCTGTCTTCCCCTCCTCTCTCAGTTTCTCTCTGTCCTATCCAACAACAATGACAGCAATAACAACAATAATAATAACAACAATAAACAAAAAGGGCAACAAAAGGAATAAAATAGCTTCCAGCCTGGGTCCATGCTCCCAGAGGGATAGAGAATGGGAAAGCTATCGGGGGAGGGGGTGGGATATGGAGACTGGGCGGTGGGAATTGTGTGGAGTTGTACCCCTCCTACCCTATGGTTTTGTTAATTAATCCTTAAAAATAAAAAAAATAAAAAAAATTAAAAAAAAAAGAGGGGAGGGGAGGATAAAAAAAAAAAAATAGCTTCCAGGAGCAACGGATTAATAATGCAGGCACCAAGCCCCAGTCTTGACCTTGGAGGCAAAAAAAAAAAAGAAAAGAAATAAACACTGTCTTTAAAATATTTATGTAATTATTTAAAAGAAAGAAAACCAAAATGACTCTGGCACATGTAATACCAGAGATTGAACTTGGTATTTCACACTTGAGAGTCCAACACTTTATCTATTGTACAACCTTTTGGGCCACAATAAATAAATCTTCACAAAAATAATAAAATGCACAAGGATCCCAGTTCGGGTCCCCAGCTCTCTACCTGCAGGGGGTCGCTTCACAAGTGGTGAAGCAGGTCTGCAGGTGTCTATCTTTCTCTCACCCTCTCTGTCTTCCCTTCCTCTTTCCATTTCTCTCTGTCCTATCCAACAGCAGCAACAACAATAATAACTACAACAATAAAACAACAAGGGCAGCAAAAGAGAATAAATAAATAATTTTTAATTGAAAAAATAATAATAAAATACAAAGGAACCAGGTGGTTGAGTGCACAGGTTACCTTGTGTAAGGACTCAGATTAAGCCCCTGGTCCACATCTGGGGGTAGAGGTGGGGGAGTGCTTCATGATTGGTGAAGCAGTCTCAGTCTCTCTCTCTCTCTCTCTCTCCATATATATATCTTTTACCAGAGCACTGCTCAACTCTGGCTGATGGTGGTGCAGGGGATTGAACATGGGACTTTGGAGCCTCAGGCATGAGAGTCTCTTCTGATAACCATTATACTCTCTACTCCTTTCCTCTCTATCCCCACTTCCATCTCAGTTTCTGTCTCTATTACAATTCATAAATACCTTTTAAAAATAAATAAAATGTAGGGCTGGAGAGAGTTGAATGAGTCAGGCCCAGATTTTAATCCCAGCATCACATGAGAGGCACCACGGCACAGGGGAATCTCCAGTGCTATGGCGTTTCTTGTATTTCTCCCTTTCTGTTTGAATGAAAAAGCAGTAAAATTGCCCATGCACAACACAAGATCCTGGCTCTGTAATCATCATCATCATTATTATATACATAAAATAATCCACATAGAACATATAATATAGGCATCTGTTCATGTTCTGTTCGAGAGGCAACCAGGGGTTTGAAAGGAAAATAAATGACACCTCATCATAATGGACAATAAAAGAGTTTCTTTATATGTTTAGATAATGAGTTCTATCTCAGGTATTTGTATTGCAAGAACTGGCCTAAGGCAAAATTGTGAAGCTAAAGTTCAAGTTGACATTTATGTGCGTTACCAGCTGCCAAGTACTCTCTGCACTATATTTTTCTTTTTTTGGCTTCCAGGGTTATCTCTGGGGCTTGGTGCCTGCACTATGAATCCACTGCTCCTGGAGACCATTCCCCCCCCCTTTTTTTCCCCTCTAGGGTTATTGCTGGGCTCCATGCCTGCACCATGAATCCACCGCTCCTGGAGGCCATTTTCCCCCCTTTTGTTGCGCTTGTTGTTGTAGCCTCGTTGTGGTTATTATTATTGCCATTGTTGATGTTGTTCGTTGTTGAATAAGACAGAGAGAAAAGGAGAGAGGAGGGGAAGACAGAGAGGGGGAGAGAAATACACCTGCAGACCTGCTTCACTGCCTGTGAAGCGACTCCCCTGCAGGTGGGGAGCCGGGGGCTCAAACCGGGATCCTTATGCCCGTCCCTGTGCTTTGCGCCACATGCGCTTAACCCTGCGCCACCGCCCGACCCCCCATTTTTCCCCTTTTGTTGTCACTGTTCATTGTCGTTGTTATTATTACTGTTTTGCTGTCATTGGGTAGGACAGAGAGAAATGGAGAAAGGAGGGGAAGACAGGAGAGAAAGACCTGCAGACCTGCTTCACCACTTGCGAAGTGACCCCCCCCCCCCCCGGCCCCCCGCAGGTGGGGAGCCAGGATCTCCAACCCGGATCCTTAATCCAGTCCTTGTGCTTTGCCATGTGCGCTTAATCCGCTGCGCTACAGCCGGCCCTGCACTATATTTTTATCGCAGGACATTGTTTTCTCTGTTTTCATCCTGGGTAATTCACTACCTTGTTCAATGCTGTGCTGTGTTTGAGAGGGAGAGCAGAAGGTTTTAAAAAATCTGTTTCAGGTCTGTCTCTTGTGGGGGAAGGGGAGCATGAGTATTTCATGCCTTCACTCTTAGCACCCACATGCCCTCTAATCCTCAGTTTGTCTTGCTCTCCACTTTGCCAGCTAATTTCCTTTGGAGAGCCTTTTCCAGCTGTCCACCCCACCCACCCAGGGCAAGAAGCCCTTCCAAAGCATTTATCACAAGGTTTCCTTATCTGTTTTCTGGACCAGACTATGGGCTTTGTGAGGGAGAGGCACCTCACTACAGTTTCCTCTCAAAACGGGATGATCTGGGAGTTGGGCGGTAGCGCAGCGGGTTAAGTGCACGTGGCGAAAAGCGCAAGGACGGGCTGAAGGATCCCGATTCGAGCCCCGGCTCCCCACCTGCAAAAGAGTCGCTTCACTAGCGGTGAAACAGGTCTGCAGATGTCTGTCTTTCTCTCCCCCTCGTTGTCTTCCCCTTCTCTCTCCATTTCTCTCTGTCCTATCCAACAACAACGACATCAAGAACAACAACAATAGCTACAACAATAAAACAATAAGGACAACAAAAGGGAATAAATAAATAAATAAATAATTTAAAAAATTGCAAAGAGACTCTCATGCCTGAGGCTCCAAAGTCCCAGGTTCAATCCCCCGCACCACCATAAGAGCTGATCAGTGCTCTGGTAAAAAAAAAAAAAAAAAATATATATATATAGATAGATAGATAGATAGATGATCCTTGGGCTGGAGAGAGCATAAAGGTTAGACAAAAAGATTCTCATGCCTGAAGCACCAAAGGTCTCAAATTCAATCTCAAGTACCATTAGAAGCTAGAGCTGAACAGTACTTTGCTAAAAGACTAAACAAACAAAAAAGAAGGCATGATCTGTAATAGACAGTGCTCCCCACACTTTAGGAAGACTGTTGGCATTTGTGTTTAGCATCTCTTAAACCTCCATCGCCTGGGTTTGAGGGCCTTAAAGTCTATCTCAAGATGTAGAATACATGGCTTGGCAAAGATGAAGACATTAAATCTCATTTACTTATATGCTGTAGTCATCTAGTTTAAAAACATGTGTAAAGGGCTGGGGAGATAGCATAATGTTTATGTAAAAAATTTTCATGCCTGAGGCTCCAAGGTCCCAGGTTCAGCCCCCAGCACCACCATAAGCCAGAGATGAGCAGTACTCTGATCCCTCTGTGCCTTTCTCTCTGTACCTCTAAGTAAAATAAAATATTTTTAAAAGTTGATTTTTAATGTTTATTTATTTATTTTCCCTTTTGTTGTCCCTGTTGTTTTATTGTTGTAGTTATCATTGTTGTTATTGATGTCATTATTGTTGGATAGGACAGAGAGAAGTGGAGAGGAGGGGAAGACAGAGAGGGGGAGAGAAAGATAGACACCTGCAGATCTGCTTCACCGCTTGTGAATCGATTCCCCTGCAGGTGGGGAGCTGATGGCTCGAACCAGGATCCTTACACCAGTCCTTGCACTTTTCGCCACGTGCACTAAACCGGCTGCGCTACTGCCTGACTCCCCTAAAAGTTGATTTTTAATAAAAATATGTATAAAATAATGCAATCAGAAATCTGGGAGGTCTAGTCTCTGTACACTTGTGATTTCAATCCTTCTCAGTACAAGTCTTTCCTCGAAAGCTCTCCACCAATCTTCACCCACTTCCTATGTCCTTTTTCCCTACATTCAGACTCCACATGAAAGTCATGTTTGACTTTTTCTTTTTTTTTTTTTTTTTTACCAGAGCACTACTTAGCTCTGGTTTATGGTGGTGTGGGGGACTGAACCTGAGACTTTGGAGCCTCAGGCATGAGAGTGTCTTTGCATAACCACTATGCTACTTACCCCTGACCTTGATATTTCATTCTTTTCCTCACTTACAGACCACATTTTAAAGTACTATGTTTTGTAGCCTGGGAGATGGTGTAGTGAATATGGAACTGAACTCTTAACATGATGATCTGAATTTGATACTTGACATCACATATACCAGAGTGATGCTCTCAATTTTTCCCAGTCTGTGTCATTCATTCATAAATAAGTAAATCTTAAACAAAGTAAGTGTCATGTTTAATAGCAGTGATTGAGAATAAGCAGTAAGATCTACCTGGTTTAAAATTCAAAATTCAGAAATACTTGTCTCACTGACAGTCATGTTCTCTTTTTCTCAATTCTCCTTCCCAACCATTCTTGTAGCTTCCTTGTATTTTGCACACACGGTGTGTACAGACAAATAAATAAATAAACATCTAATACAGACAGCCATGTAGCGGGTGCTAGCAGTATTATACTGTATCTTTTGAATTTTTTTTTTTTTTTACTGAAGAGTTACACAGCTCTGGCTTATCGTGTTGCATGGGACTGAACCTAGGACTTCAGAGGCTCAGGTATGAAAGTCTTTTGCATAATAAATAAGCTATCTTGCCAGACCTAAAGAATGTTTGTTACATGTAGGTATAGCATAATGGCTAAGCAAAGAGACTAATGCCTGAGGCTCTCAAGTCCCAGATTCAGTCCCCCACATTGCCATAAACCAGAGCTCAGCAGTGCTCTGGTTAAAGTAAAAAGAAAAAAAAAGTTTGTTACAGCACTTTTTTTTTTTGGGGGGGGGGTTGTTTTCTTTACCAGAGCACTGATCAATTCTAGTTTATAGGAATTGGACCTGGAACCTTGGGGAGCCTTGGGCATGAAAGTCTGTTTGCTTAACCACTATGATATCTCCTCATCTCTGAATCTTTTGAAAATGTCTGTTAGTAGACTAGGGAGGAGGCATAGTGGTTATGCAAAAGGTTTTTGTAGGAGTCTGGGCGGTAGTGCAACGGATTAAGTGCACGTAGCGCGAAGCACAACCACTGCACAAGGATCTCGGTTGGAGCCCGCAGCTCCCCATCTGCAGGGGGGTCTCTTCACAGGCCGTGAAGCAGGTCTGCAGGTGTCTATCTTTCTCTCCCCCTCTCTGTCCTCCCCTCCTCTCTCCATTTCTCTCTGTCCTATCCAACAACGACATCAATAACAACAATACCTACAACAACAATAAAAAACAAGGGCAACAAAAGGGAAAATAAATAAATATAAAAAAAGGTTTTCGTGCCTGAGGCTTTGAGGAACTGAGTTCAGTCCCCAGCATCACCATAAACCAGAGCTGAGCGTTGCTCTAGTCTTTCTCCGTATCTTTCTATCTTTCATTAAAATAAAATAAATTCTATTTAAAAATGCTATGTATGGGGTTTGGGAGGCGGTACAGTGGATAAAGCATTGAACTCAAACATGAGGTCCTGAGTTCAGTCCCCAGCAGAACATATACCAGAGTGATATCTGGTTCTTTCTCTCTTCCTAGCTTTCTCATTAATAAATAAAGGAAATCTTGTAAAAATAAGGAAATCTTAAAAAAAAAAAAAAAAACACTATATGTGATGGAGTGAGAGATTAGATCACTTCTTTTTTTTTTTTTTTTTTTTTTTTTTTTTAGATCACTTCTTAACTATGGAACATGGTGGTGGCAGGACTGAATTTGGGGCAGGGAGCTCAGGCATGAAAGTTTGGCACACAACCCCTTTTCTATCTCCCCAGCCTTCATTTTATCTTTTCACTCTGCTCCTACAGACTCACCTGCCAGCAAATGTAATTATGTGCTCCAAGGACTTCCAGTTACTGGGAAGACCTTTGGGAGCTTCAATAGCATACGGTGTGTGGAGAGTCAGTACTGCCAACTAGGAGCCGCCATCCATGACCTTCAGGAAGTGGTGTCTTAATACCCTAGTCCCCCCTCCCCCTGCCCCATTTGTTTGGTGGAATAACACTGGGGTGTAAATTTCATGCCAGTTCCCAGAGCATAATTTGGCTGTTGGACAGTAATTCAGTGGGTAATCAATTTGTTCATTATTGAGTGCCTTCTTTTCTCTGTTTCACTTCCTCCATTTCCTGGTGTTTCCTGATCTCCATTCCCAAATAAACTACTTACATAAATCTCTGTCTCAGATTTGGGAATACACAAACCAAGACCTGTAGTTGTACTTTCCATGGTTAGTTTGACACAATCTAGAGACAGTATGGCGTTACTACATAAAGAATTCTTGGGCAGGGGTAGATAGCACAATGGTTATGCAAACAGACTCTTGTGCCTGAGGCCCTCTCAAGTCCCAGGTTCAATCCCCTGCACCACCATAAGCCAGAGCTGAGCAGTGCTCTGGTTAAAAAAAAAAAAAAAAAAAGAATTCTTTTGGTTGTGGTCTGAGAGGTGGCACAGTGGGTAACGCATTGGATTCTCAAACATGAGGTCTCTGGTAACAAAACAACCAAAAAAATTCTTTTTTTTTTTTTAAATTATTTTTATTGGCGGTCAGGCGGTAGCGCAGCGGGTTTAAGCGCATGTAGTGCAAAGCGCAAGGACCTGCATTAGGATCCAGGATCCAGTCCCCGGGTCCCCACCTTCAAGGGAGTTGCTTCACAGGCTGTGAAGCAGGTCTGCAGGTGTCTATCTTTCTCTCCCCCTCTCTGTCTTCCCCTCCTTTCTCCATTTCTCTCTGTCCTATCCAACAACGAAAGACATCAACAACAACAATAATAACCACAACAAGGCTACAACAAGAGCAACAAAAGAGGGGGAAAATGGCCTCCAGGAGCAGTGGATTCATGGTGCAGGCACCAAGCCCCAACAATAACCCTGGAGGCAAAAAAAAAATTATTTATTTATTTATTGGATAGAGACAGCCAGAAATTAAGAGGGAAGAAGAGAGAGAGAGACTGACACCTGCAACACTGTTTCACCACTCGCAAAGCTTTCCCCCTGCAGGTGGGGACCAGAGCCTTGAAACCAGGTCCTTGTGCATTGCAACATAGACCCTCAACCAGGTGTGCCACCACCCGGCCACCCCAACCCCTTTTATTTTATTATTTTTTTAACCAGAGCACTGCTCAGCTCTAGCTTATGATGGAGCAGGGGACTGAACCTGGGAGCTCAGAGCTTGAGGCATGAAAGTTGTTTGCATAATCATTATGCTGTCTCCACAGCCAGGTCTTTCTCTTTTCTTTCCTTCCCTTTTCTTCTTTTCTTTTCCCTTTCTTTCTTTCTTTCTTTCTTTCTTCCTTTTCTTTTGCCTCCAGGGTTATTGCTGGGGCTCTGTACCTGTCATTTTTTCCATTTGTTAATGCTGGACAGGACAGAGAGAAAAATGAGAGAGGAGGGGAAGACAGAAACAGGGAGAGAAAGACACTTGCAGACCTCATTCACCACTTGTGAAGCTATCCCCCTGAAGGTGGGGGGCCAGGATCCTTGTGCCGGTCCTTGTACTCCACGCCGTGTATGCTTAACCCACCGCTCTATTGCCGAGCCCCCTCTGCATGGCCCCAGATCTTTCTATATACATAGTATATGGATACATAGATATTACATAGTGTACATAGTATATAGTATCATAACCATCATGCTCTCTACTCCTTCCCTCTCTTCCTCTCTATCCCCACTTCCATCTCTGTTTCTCTTTCTCTATTACAATTCATAAATACCTTTTAAAAATAAATAAAATGTAGGGAGAGAGTTGAATGAGTCAGGCCCAGATTTTAATCCCAGCATCACATGAGAGGCACCACGGCACAGGGGAATCTCCAGTGCTATGGCGTTTCTTGTATTTCTCCTTCTCTGTTTGAATGAAAAAGCAGTAAAATTGCCCATGCACAACACAAGATCCTGGCTCTGTAATCATCATCATCATTATTATATACATAAAATAATCCACATAGAACATATAATATAGGCATCTGTTCATGTTCTGTTCGAGAGGCAACCAGGGGTTTGAAAGGAAAATAAATGACACCTCATCATAATGGACAATAAAAGAGTTTCTTTATATGTTTAGATAATGAGTTCTATCTCAGGTATTTGTATTGCAAGAACTGGCCTAAGGCAAAATTGTGAAGCTAAAGTTCAAGTTGACATTTATGTGCGTTACCAGCTGCCAAGTACTCTCTGCACTATATTTTTCTTTTTTTGGCCTCTAGGGTTATCTCTGGGGCTTGGTGCCTGCACTATGAATCCACTGCTCCTGGAGACCATTTTTCCCCTTTTGTTGTCATTGTTCATCCTCGTTGTTATTATTACTGTTGTTGTTGTCATTGGGTAGGACAGAGAGAAATGGAGAAAGGAGGGGAAGACAGAGAGGAGAAAAAGATAGACGCTCTGGCTCCCCACCTGCAGTGGGGTTGCTTCACAGGTGGTGAAGCAGGTCTGCAGGTGTCTGTCTTTCTCACCCCCTCTCTGTCTTCCCCTTCTCTCCCCATTTCTCTGTCCTATCTAACAATGATGACATCAATAACAACAACAATGATAACTACAACAACAATGAAAAACAACAAGGGCAACAAAAGGGAAAAGAAATATAAAAAATACAAATTAAAAAAATCTCAACAGGGCTTATGAAATAGCTCACTTGGATAGTGTGCTGCTTTGTCATGTGCACGACCCAGGTTTGAGCCTGACCTGGCCTCCCCCACCCTCATCGTGCTGAAGGAAGCTCCTGTACTGGGGTCTCTTTCACTCTCTACTACAGACTTCCCTGTCTCTATCTTAAACAAACAAACAACCCAACAAATATCGAATATCCAGGGCAGTCCTTTTCTTTTTTTTATAGTTTTTTTCTTTTTTTTTTTTACTTATTTTTTAATACTTATTAAAGTATTTTTGTATTATTTCCCCTTTTGTTACTCTTTTTTTTTTTTTTTGTAGTTATTGATGTTGTCATTGTTAGATAGCACAGAGAGAAATGGAGAGAGGAGGGGAAGACAGAGATGGGGAGAGAAAGATACACATCTGCAGACTGGCTTCACCACTGTGAGACAACCTCCCTACTAGTGGGGAGCTGGGGCTCGAACCAGGATCCTTAAGCCAGTCTTTGCGCTTTGCACCACGTGCACTTAACCCGCTGTGCTACCACCAGACTCCCCATGGCAGTTCCTTTCTATTTAACACTTAATCCCAGAATCCTTTCACTTCCAAAACACAGTGCTAGAAATAATGTTAGAATCCCTAACCCTCAGTTTACAAATGAGACATGATGAGGTATAGCTGAGGTTGAAGAGGGGGCCATGGGGGGAACAAGGTGGTGACACACCTGATTAAACACACATAGTACAGTGTATAAGGACTTGGGTTCAATCTGTCTGTAAAATTAATTAATTAATTAATTAATGGCAATGGAAAATATGACCTTGAATTTTACCCCTGATCCACAAAACTCCAAATGCTGATGGCCAAGCCATAGGGATTTTAAGTTCTGTAGAACTCACAAGAAAATCAGGTGCCTTGTTTTGGAATTCCAAGGCTATTACAGTTAAACAACTTGTGTCAGGTCACACAGCTGCAAGGCCCTGGATTTTACAAACCTCCTCTGCATTCTTGTCCCAGGGCGAAATTGATACCCTTTCCTCCAGCACCCAGTCAAGTCTTCCCACTAGCTTGGGGCCTTTTCCTGCTCCTAGTTAATCCAGAGATTTCCATAACTCTGGGGTATTTTTCTAAGCCTCTGCTGCTCCAGTTTCTCTCATCCTTATATTTCTTATAACCCTACACTATCTCTAAAAACAGGGTTTAAAAATCCTATGAATGGAATTGGTAAGTTAGCTTACCTGGATAGTGTACCTGCTTTGCCTGGCACACAATCCAGGATCAAACCTAGCCCCCACTTCACTGAAGGAAGCTTTGGTGCTGTGGTATTTTCACTTTTTTCTTGTCTTTCTATCCCAAAACATCAGCTTGTTGGCTTGAAACAGTGAAGCCTAAGAGGTGACTCAAAGGAAGAAAGAGAGAGAGAAAGAGAGAGGTAAAGGAAGGACAAATGGAAGAGTGGCTAGGGAAATAAACTGGTAAGAGTACAAGACTTGAATGCCTAACTAAGGTTCCTGGTTCAAGTCCTGGCATTGCATGTACTAAAGTGATACTCTGGTCTATCTCTCCTTCTTTCTCTTTCACATGAAACTAATATGACATAGTAGGGCAACAAAGTAAAAACCCTGGGTGGAGGGTGAGGGTGGATGTTCAGCTTCATGGGGGGGGATGGGACACAGTCTTTTGGTGGTGAGAATGGTGTTTATGTACACTCATTAATTTGTTGTCATATAAATCACTATTTAAGTTATATGAGAGGGGAAAAACTGATAGAATGTCACAAACTTTTTAAAGCACAGACTGAGTCTTTTCAATACATAAGCTGAGTCTTTGATATGTTGACTCTCTTAAAAGCTTAGTCCAGGGAGAACAAAAGCAACCAGTGGCATAGATATATGCAAATAATGTCAAAGGACATAAAATATGGTGATGGTGTGTATGATACAGCAAATCCTAACAAAGGGATTTTTCAAAGTTAACCCAATTGCCAAGCAATGTGATTATTGCAATAACTATCTATTGTCTTCTTAAACCCTAAGACAACAGGAATCTCCTGCTTCCTCTGTAGAGCCTATGTTTCTCCCAATCCTGGAACCTCTGGGGTGGGGCTCACTTCCCTGCATGCTTCTCTCAAGTCATACCAAATGATATTGCATCCGCTGATTCCACCCTAATCAATGCAATGAGTACCATCTCAGCATGCTTCACCTCAGACTGTGTACAGAGGCGCCAGGCATGGAATGCCAATACTTCACCCTCATCACTCAGGTGAGACCTTTCCTTTCATAGGATTCTCTAATTCCATTCCAGGAGGTCCACTTCCTAACAAAGTCCCAAAACCTAGATATAGACCAGGTCCCATAAAATAGAGCATATGTTCACATGAATCCATGAATTAGGGCAAAATATATACTTGAAAGCCAAAGTGCACAATAGTCTGTAGTGAGTCAGTATCAAGTTCATAATGAAATAGTGTCCACTTAGACTTAGATACCCTCCTCACCAACCTCCTATTACAGTTCTCTCACTCACTCCAAAGCTAACCTTAGCAAAGCAAGGACTGCAAAAGCTGAATAAGGGCAAGAGACTGGCATACTTTAATGATGACTCTTTAGTCACTATCAGGCTATTCTACCAGCTGGAGCCCTAATGGGGAGTCCTGAGATTCCCAAACAGACTTAATGGGCCTAGAACTCGAATAAATCCCTCTCTCCATTGTTACCGGTCATCTCCATCAGGAACAACACAATAGACCCCTTTGTGGGCCCCCATAGGACCTTGCCCTCAACTTGGATCAACAATGATAGAGAATGTTCCATCTTCCGAAGGCAGGATAGACCACATACTCTATGCTACACTTGAGGAAGATGGGTCGATACTGGGGCAGCATGGAATGTTCCTACTCATGACCACAGAATGAGAGCTCAGATCTAGAGGGATGCAGAGGTCACACAGGCTCCTAAGCTAATTATGGGCCCCAGAGCACATCAAATTGATAGGGTTTAAGTAATATTTATACCCCTTTCCCATATTAGGGAGCTACTCTCTTCCCTGATTCAGCTTGCTGGTCCTTTTCCCAGCCATGACATCATCTCCCCAGACAATAATTAGGTCCACCTGCATATCAGATTTCAGGCTCAGGCAAAAACAAAAAACAAACAAACAAAAAAAACACTAGTATAGGTACAGCCCTTTGAAATATAACTAAAATATGCCTACAAAATGTCTACAAAACGCCTACAATATGTCTACAAAATGGAGAACCCCCCCAACACTTCATCTGCACTATTCCAGCCTTTAGGTCCGTGATTGTTCAACAATTTGTTTGGCTTTATATGTTAACTGTCTTTTCAGCCACCAGGTTCCAGATGCTAGCAGGATGTGACCAGGCTTCCCTGGACAGACAAACCTACCATTGTGCCTTGGAGCTCCGTTTCCTCAAAGCCCTTCCCCACCAGGGAAAGAGAGAGACAGGCTGGGATTATGGATCGACCTGTCAACACCCATGTTCAGCAGGGAAGCAATTACAGAGGCCAGACCTTCAACCTTCTGCATCCCACAATGACCTGGGGTCCATACTCCCAGAGGGTTAAAAAATAGGAAAGCTATCAGGGGAGGGGATGGGATACGGAGGTCTGGTGGTGGGAAATGTGCAAAGTTGTACCCCTCTTATCCTATGGTTTTGTCAATGTTTCCTTTTTATAAACAAAAAAAAAAAATTAAAAAAAAGAAAAAAAAGAAACTAATATGACATATATAAAATGAAATTTTTAAATAAAAAAGTAGTATTAAGAAAGAGGTCTGCATCTTCTGCCCCCTTTCCTGTCTGCAGTTTACTCCAAAATGGCTCATTCTGCAAAAAGTTGAAAACTAGGTGAGCAGAGGATAAAAGTTCTGCCTCCTTGACCTAACGTGCAGGTCTCCCTCATGCGCCACCATCTTGCCTTATCTCCGTGCCAGGAATATCTCCTCTCCACCTGACTAGTGTTCACCTTCACCTGAGAACCACCTTCTGAGCTTTTAACTTTTATCTGGCTGGTGGGCCCTTGTCACTGTGTTCTCTACTCACTCAGAGTGCTCACATGACTTAACAACAATTTATGGGCATTTTAAAGTTCAATAAAATGGCTTTAAGGAATATAACTGGGAATATTTGAGAAGTGAGAGTCTTCTTCCTTATGTCTTTTTGAGACTGTGGATCATTGAAGAGAAATAAGAGCCTCTTTTTTTGCTTTCCCCACCTTTACTGAAACCCTAGTAAGCTGCTCTCTGTCTAAAGCTCAGAACTTTCTATGTTAAAGTATATGCTGAGGGCGGGGGTAGATAGCATAATGGCTGTGCAAAGATACTTTCATTCCTGAGGCTTCAAAGTCCAAGGTTCAATCCCCCACACCACCATAAACCAGAGCCAAAGGGGGTCAGTGGTAGCGCAGCGGGTTAAGTGCACATAACACCAAGCACAAGGACTGGCACAGATATCCCGGTTCGAGCCCCCAGCACTCCACCTGCAAAGGGGCCACTTCACAAGTGGTGAAGCAGATCTGTAAGTGTCTATCTTTCTCGCCCCTCTCTGTCCTGTCTTCCCTTCCTCTCTGGATTTCTCTCTGAACTTTGACTGACAAACAAGGATAGCAATAACAACAAGGGCAACAAAAGGGGGGGAGGGAAACACCAGAGCTTAGCAGAGTTCTGGTAATATATATATATATATAACATATGCTGGAAAAAATGTGCAGTTTCCTGGAAAAATATTAGTTGTCAACAACTATTCAAGAAATAGAAAACCATAGTGATTATGCAAAGAAATTCATGCCTGAGGCTCCAAAATCCCAGGTTCCATCACACACACCATCATAAGCCAGAGCTAAGTAATGCTCTGGCATAATTAATTAATAAAAATAGAAAAACAAAAATTAAAGTGGTCCGGGAGGTTGGTGCAGTAGATAAAAGCATCGGACTCTCAAGCATGAAGTCCTGAGTTCAATCCCCGGCAGCACATGTACCAGAGTGATGTCTGGTTCTTTCTCTCTCTCCTCCTGTCTTTCTAATAAATAAATAAAATCTTTAAAAAAAAAAAAAAGAAAAACAAAAAGTAAAAAGAAATCAAAATCTTGAATAGACTTTACATCAAAGAAAGTAAAATAAGTTGGTGTAAAATAAGTCTTTTACTTTAAAAGACTGGGGTGGGTGGGGAGGAAAGTACATGTCCTGGAAAAGGATGACAGAGGACCTAGTGGGGGTTGTATTATGTGGAAAACTGAGAAATGTTATGCATGTACAAACTACTGTAGTTACTGTCAACTGTAAAACATTACTCCCCCAATAAAGAAATTTAAAAAAGAAAGGAAGGAAGGAAGGAAGGAAGGAAAGAAGGAAGGAAGGAAGGAAGGGAGGGAGAGAGAAAGAAAGAAAAAAAGAAAGGGAGAGAGAGAGAGAGAGAGAAAGAAAGAAAGAAAGAAAGAAAGAAAGAAAGAAAGAAAGAAAGAAAGAAAGAAAGAAAAAGAAAAAGAAAACAGTGGGGCCCGGGAGATGGCGCAGTGGATAAAGCACTGGATTCTCAAGTATGAGGTCCCGAGTTCGATCCCCGGCAGCACATGTACCAAAGTGATGTCTGGCTCTTTCTCTCTTCCTCTCTCTCTCTCTCATGAATAAATAAATTTAAAAAAATTAAAAAAGAAAACAGAAGACATAAAACAGAATTTGGACTGGAGTTGGTGTATTGCACCAAAGTAAAAGACTCTGGAGTTGGGGGGGAGGGTTCAGGTCCTGGAACATGATAGCAGAGGAGGACCTAGAGGGGGTTGAACTGTTTTTTGTTTGTTTGTTTGTTTATTATCTTTTGTTGCCCTTGTTGTTTTATTGTTGTAGTTATTATTGTTGTGGTGGTGGTTGTTGTTGGATAGGACAGAGAGAAATGGAGAGAAGAGGGGAAAACAGAGAGGGGGAGAGAAAGATAGACACCTGCAGACCTGCTTCACCGCCTGGGAGGCAACCCCCCTTGCAGGTGGGGAGCTGGGGCTCGAACCGGGACCCTTCCACCAGCCCTTGTGCTTTGAGTCATCTGTGCTTAACCTGCTGCACTACTGTCCGACTCCCAGTTGAATTGTTATGTGGAAAACTGAGAAATGTTACATATGTACAAACTACTATATTTTACTGTTGACTGTAAACCATTAATCTCAATAAAGAGTAAAATAAAATAAATGGAAAAAAAGAAAGTAAAATAAGATATTCTATTCACAAATTACTTTACCTGCTTTTTCTTTTCTTTCTTTACCAGAACACTGATTGGCTCTGGCTTATGGTGGTGTTGGGGATTGAATTTGAGGCTTTGGAGCCTCAGGAATGACAGTCTCTTTGCATAACCATTATGCTATCTACCCCCCCACCCTTACTTGGTATCCTCAAAGTCACTTTTTTCACTTTCAACAAACAAGAAACCTCTATTCTACTCAAATTAAGACACATGATTCAACAATTTGTGTGGAGCTAATGACTAGCCACAGCTAGTGTAGCCCTGACATCACATCAGAAAGGACAGTAAAGCAAAGAAACTCACAGTTCAGTTTCATATATAAAATAAAAACAACAGTTTTGTGAGTATATGTGTATATATGTACATACATGTGTATATATTTATATACATGACATATGTGATAAACCACTATCTAGCCACATGCAAAATTGTACAAACATTTCTAAATAGTTGTTTTTGTTTGCTTTTAAAAAATTTTTTATTTATAAAATTGAAACACTGACAGAACCAGAGGGTAAGAGGGGTACAACTCCAAACAATTCCCACCAACAGAGCTCTGTATCCCATCCCCTCCCCTGATAGCTTTCCTATTCTTTTAACCCCGTGGGAGTATGGACCCATGGTCATTATGGGGTGCAGAAGGTAGAAGCTCTGGCTTCTGTAACTGCTTCCCTTGTTTGCTTGTTTTACCAGAGCACTACTCAATTCTGGCTTATGGTGGTGTGGGGGATCGAATCTGGAGGACTTTGGAGCCCCAGGCACAAGAGTCTCTTTGCATAACCATTATGCTATCTACCCCGCCCCTTTTGCCAGTTGATTTGTGGTGGTGCTAGGAATTAAACCTGGGATATCAGAGCCTCAGGCACTAAAAGCTTTTTGCATAACTATTATGCGATCTCCCCAGCCCTACCAAATAGGTATACATATACATATATATTTATTACCATAGTACTGCTCAGTTCTGTTTGGTTTTTTTTTTTTTTGCCTCCGGGGTTATTGCTTGGGCTCAGTGCACTATGAATTCACCGCTCCTGGAGGCCATTTTCTCCTTGTTTTGTTGCCCTTGTTGTTTATCAGTGTTGTTGTTATTACTGTCATCGTTACTGGATAGGACAGAGAGAAATGGAGAGAGGGGAAGACAGAGAGGGGGAGAGAAAGATAGACACCTGTAGACCTGCTTCACCACCTGTGAAGCAACCTCCGCTGCATGTGGGGATCCAGGGGCTTGAACCAGGATCTTTATGCCCATCCTTGAACTTCTTGTCCTGTTCACTTAACCCGCTGCGCTACCGCCCAGCCCTTAGTTCTGGTTTATGATGGTGCTAGGAACCTATTATGCCTCAAACACGAAAGTCTTTTTCATAACCATTATGCTATCTCCCCAGCCCTTACTTATTTGCTTAAGAAAGATAACCAGATGGGGGCCGGGTGGTGGTGTACCTGGTTGAGTGCACATGTCACAATACACAAGGACCCAGGTTCAAGCCCCGGGTCCCCCCTGCAGGGGGAAAGCTTCATGAGTGGTGAAGCATGGCTGCAGGTGTCTGGCTCTTTCCCTCTCTATCACCCCCTTCCCTCTCAATTTCAGGCTGTTTCTATCCAATAAATAAAAAGAAATAAAAAATAAAAAGAAAGATAACCAGAGCATTACTGTGACACATGCAATTTCAGGGCTCATACTTGAGGTCTCATGCTTGAGAATCCAGCACTTTAGCCACTGCACTCCCTCCAGGCTGCTCAAGTCACTTTATGCCTATGAAAACAGAGTCTTAGGGGTCGGGTAGTTGTGCAATAGTTTAAGTACACATGGCGCAAAGTGCAAGGATCAGTGTAAGGATCTCGGTTCGAGCCTCAGCTCCCCACCTGCAGGGGGGTTGCTTCACAGATGGTGAAGCAAGTCTGCAGGTATCTATCTTTCCCTCCCCCTCTCTGTCTTCCCCTCCTCTCTGGATTTCTCTCTGCCCTATCCAGCAACAGCAGTGTCAACAACAACAACAACAAGAGCAACAAAATGGGAAAATGGGCTCCAGGAACAGTGGATTCATAGAGCGGGCACCGAGCCCTAGCGATAACTGTGGAGGCAAAAAAAGAAAGAAAGAAAGGAGGGAAGGGAGGAAGGAAGGAAGGAAGGAAGGAAGGAAGGAAGGAAGGAAGGAAGGAAGGAAGGAAGGAAAATAGAGAGTCTTTTGGTCCTCCCAGAAGCAGATTCTCACAGTGATCACACTGAAGAGATGAAGGAGCTGGAGGATTTATTAAGTGGACATATTACAGTGCACAAGGACCCAGGTTCAGTCCCCTCATCCTCCCCTGCAGGGGGAAAGCTTCATAAGTGGTGAAGCAGTGCTGCAGGCATCTTCTCTTTCCTTCTCTATCACCCCTCCCCTCTCAATTTCTCTCTGTCTCTAGCCAATAATAAATAAACAAATATTTTTTAAAAGACTTTCATTACTGAGGTTCCCAAGTTCCAGGTTCAACCCTTATGCTACCCTATCAGAGCTAAGCAATGCTTTGGTTGAAAAAGAAGAGAATAGGGGGCCGGGTGGTGGCACACTGGGTTAAACACACATAGTAAGAATTGCAAGGACTGGCCATAAGGTTCCCAGTTCGAGCCCCTGGCTCCCCACCTGCAGGAGCATCACTTTACAAATAATGAAGAAGCAGGTGTGCAGGTGTCTCACTCCCCCTCCTCTCTCAATTTCGCTCTGTCCTATCCAATAAAATGTAAAAAAAAAAAAAAAATGGCCTCCAAGGGCAGTGGATTCCTTGTGTAGGCACCAAGCCCCAGCAATAAACTTGGAGGCAAGAGAGAGACAGAGAGAGAGGGGAGGGGAGGAGAAGGGAGGGGAGGCGAGGGGAGGTGAGGGGAGGAGAGTGAGAAAAGCAAGAATATACCAGTGAGTTAGATTGTCTAGGAAGGTGCTTGCTTTGCTGTTTGAGCAGTCCATGTCTAAGACCCTGGTATACCACATAGGAGTACTATGTGCTATGGCACTGTAGGAAGTCTTGATACTGTGTCCTCTCTCTCTCTCTGTCTCTCTGTCTCTCTCAAATATTTATTTATGATCAAGAGAGAGGAGAGGTAGCCAGAGCACCACTTTAGCACCACTGATGCCAGGGATCTAACTCAGGACCTCTATTTAAAAAATAATTAAAAATAAACCTAGAAAGGTGAAGGCCTAGTGACGATGGTAAGGAGTGTGAATGAATAAATAAATAAATAAACAAACAAACAAATAAATAGGGCTGGGGAAAAGGGCACAGCGGTTTAGACAACAAATGTTTAAGTCTGAATCTTATCGGTCTCAGGATCAAACCTCAGCGGCATCATAAGCCAGAGTTTTGCAGTGTTTGGTAAAAATAAATATATAAATAAATACATTTATAAATAAGTGAAAGGAATGGAAAGAAACACTGAGGAAAAAAATTCTATCATCTTTATATAATATGACTGCTTTTAGGGGAGTCCTGGAGAATTTCACATACATGAAAATGAATTGTGTAACAAGTCCCCCCAAATGTTAGTAATTTTAAAAATCTGTGTGTCCTTTCACTTTGAATTGTGTCCAGAGACACCAGGCGTGGCATCTCAACCCTTTAGCTCCAGTACTCTGGTGAGACTGTCCCTAGCTCATAGTATTCCTCAATTCCATATTGGGTGGTGCACCTCTTAACAAAGTCAGAGAGCTTAGATATAGATCAGGGCCCATGAGACAGAACACATGTGCACATGCACCCATACGTTAGGGGAAATATACACCTTAAAGCAAAAGTGTACCATAGTTTGCAGTGGCCCCAAACAGCGAGTAACTAGGGGAAAAAAAGAAAAAAGAAAAAAACACCTAACCCCATCCAAAAATGGGGGGAGGACATGGACAGAATATTCACCACAGAAGAGCAAAAGGCCGAGAAACACATGAAAAAAATGCTCCAAGTCTTTGCTTGTTAGAGAAATCCAAATAAAGACAACAGTGAGATACCACTTCACTCCTGTGAGAATGTCATACATCAGAAAAGGTAACAGCAGCAAATGCTGGAGAGATTGTGGAGACAAAGGAACCCTCTTGCACTGCTAGTGGGAATGTCAATTGGTCCAACCTCAGGTCCTAGGACCCTGCAATTCCTCTCCTGGGGATATATCCTAAGGAACCCAACACACCCATCCAAAAAGATCTGTGTACACATATGTTCTTGGCAGCACAATTTGTGATTGCCAAAACCTGGAAGCAACCCAGGTGTCCAACAACAGATAAGTGGCTGAGCAAGTAGCAAGTTGTGGTATATATATATTGGAATATATATATTGGAATACTACTCAGCTATTAAAAATGGTGACTTCAGTGTTTTCAGCCGATCTTGGATGGACCTTGAAAAATTCATGTTGAGTGAAATAAGTCAGAAACAGAAGGATGAATATGGGATGATCTCACTCTCAGGCTGAAGTTGAAAAACAAGATTAGAAAAGAAAACACAAGTCGAACCTGAAATGGAATTGGAGTATTACACCAAAGTAAAAGACTCTGGGGTGGGTGGGTGGGTGGGGAGAATACAGGTCCATGAAAAATGATGAATGAAATAGTGGGGGTTGTATTACTAAATGGGAATCTGGGGAATGTTATGCATGTAAAAAAAAAAAGAAGTAGAAACGCAAAGCAGAAATTGACTGAGTTTGGAGTATGGCACCAAAGTAAGAAAGCAGAAGTATACTAGAGTTTGCAGTGAGTACCTCCCTAATACTTCCTCTCCACTTTTCCAAGCTTTGGGTCTATGATTGCTCAACAATTTGTTTGGCTTTGTATGTTAACTCTCTTTTCAGTCACCAGGTTCTAGGTGTCATCAGGATGCCGGCCAGACTTCCCTGGATTGAAGACACCACCAATGTGTCCTGGAGCTCAGCTTCCCCAGAGACCCATCCTACTAGGGAAAGAGAGAGGCAGACTGGGAGTATGGACCGACCAGTCAACGCCCATGTTCAGCGAGGAAGCAATTACAGAAGCCAGACCTTCTACCTTCTGCAACCCTCAATGACCCTGGGTCCATGCTCCCAGAGGGATAGAGAATAGGAAAGCTATCGGGGGAGGGGGTGGGATATGGAGATTGGGCGATGGGAATTGTGTGGAGTTGTACCCCTCCTACCCTATGGTTTTGTTAATTAATCCTTTCTTTAATAAAAAAAATAAAAATAAAAATAAATAAATAAATAAATAAATAAAAAGAAAAAAAAAAGAAAAATTCATGTTGAGTGAAATAAGTCAGAAACAGAAGGATGAATATGGGATGATCTCACTCTCGGGCAGAAGTTGAAAAACAAGATCAGAAAAGAAAACACAAGTAGAACCTGAACTGGAATTGGCATATTGCACCAAACTAAAAGACTCTGGGGTGGGTGGGTGGGGAGAATACAGGTCCAAGAAGGATGACAGAGGATCTGGTGGGGGTTGTATTGTTATATGGAAAACTGGGAAATTCTATTTTGTACAAACTATTGTATTTACTGTCAAATGTAAAACATTAATTCCTCTAAAAAGAAATTTTAAAAAAAGAAAAAAAAAACACCATAAAATGATACTTATATACTTTTCCCAGATTTCAGAGCTACTCTCTGCCCTGATCTAGCTCTCTAGTCCTATTTCCAACCCTGACACTATTTCCCCAGACAATAACTTGGGTCCACCTTCATGTTAGCTGTCATGCTCAGGTAAAAAATTAGTAAAATCATGGGCCCCATGGAATATTCCTAAAATAGACTTACTGGCTTTTTCAAAATGGGGACCTCAAATCTCATCTGATACATTCTTGCCTTTGGTTTCCTGATTATTAAACAATATGTTCTGCTTTATATCTTTTTTTCCCTTGTCTTTTTGTTGTTTTAGTAGTTATTATTGTTGTTATGATGTCGTCGTTGTTGGATAAGACAGAGAGAAATGGAAAGAGGAGGGGAAGACAGAGAGGGGGAGAGAAAAATAGACACCTGCAGACCTGCTTCACCACCTGTGAAGTGACTCCCCTGCAGGTGGGAAGCCAGGGGCTCAAACCGGGATCCTCACGCCAGTCCTTCCACTTTGTGCCACATGCACTTAACCTGCTGCACTACCGGCTGACTCCCTCTGCTTTATATCTTAATGCTTTTTCTTTTTTTTTTTTTTCTTTTTATTTTCTTTTTATTTTTTTTATTAAATAAAGGATTAATTAACAAAACCATAGGGTAGGAGGGGTACAACTCCACACAATTCCCACCGCCCAATCTCCATATCCCACCCCCTCCCCCGATAGCTTTCCCATTCTCTATCCCTCTGTCTTAATGCTTTTTCACCTACCAAGTTGCAGATGTTACCATGATGCCAACTGGACCTCCCTGGGCAGAGAACATCACCAATGTACCCTGGATCCCCACCTCTCTAGAGCACTGTCCCACTAGGGAAAGATAGGGGCAGGCTGGGAGTATGGATTGACCTGCCAGTGCCCATGTCCACTGGAGAAGCAATTACAGAAGCCAGGCCTTCTACCTTCTGCACCCCATAATGACCCTGGGTCCATACTACCAAAGAGGTAAAGAATTGGAAAGATTTCAATGGAGGGGATGGGATACGAAACTCTGGTGGTGGGAATTGTGTGGAATTGTACCTCTCTTATCCTATGGCCTTATCGATATTTTAAAATTTTTTTAAGTTTTTTTTTTTTTTATAAAATGGAAACACTGACAAGACCATAGGTACAGTTCTACACAATTTCTGCCACCAGAATTCTATATCCAATCCCTCTCCCGATAGCTTTCCTATTCTTTATCCCTCTGGGAGCATAGACCCAGGGACTTTATGGGGTGCAGAAGGTAGAAGGTCTGGCTTTGTAATTGCTTCCCTGCTGAACATGGGAATTGACAGGTTGATCTATACTCCCAGCCTGTCTTGCTCTTTCCCTAGCGGAGCAGGGATCTGGAGAAGTGGGGCTCCAGGACACATTGGTGGGGTCGTCTGTCCTGGGAAATCGGATTGGAATCATGGTAGCATCTGGAACCTGGTGGCTGAAAAAGAGTTAAGATATAAAGCAGAGAAAATTGTTGACTAATCATAAACCTAAAGGCAAGAATATTGCAGATGAAAAGTTGTGGTCTCCATTTTGGAAAAAAATAGTAGGTCTATTTTAGGTGTATTCCCAAGGGACCCATGACCCAACTAGTTTTGCCTTTGTCTGACACCCAATAATATGCAGGTGACCTAAACTATTGTCTGAGGGGATGGTGTCACAGTTGGAAAAAGGACCAGAAAGCTGGGTCGGGGAAGAGAGTAGCTCCCAAATATAGGAAAAGTACATAAATATTGTTAACTGTAAACCCCATTGATCTGACCTTGGACCCATAGTCAGCACAGGAGCCTATATAACCTTTGCATCCCTGTAGGTCTGTGCTCACATTCTGTGGTCACGGCTAGGAACATTCCAGGCTGCACAAATTTCAGGACCCATCATCCTCAGGTGATAGGTAGAGTATACTATCCAACCTCCCTTCAGAGAATGGAACATTGCCTACCATTTTTGATCCACATTGAGGGCCAGGACTAATAGGGGCCCACAGAGGGGTCCATTATGTTGTTCCTGATGGAGATGATCAGTGACAGTGGTGAGAGGGATCTGTTAGGAGTCTAAGCCCATCATGTCTGTGTGGGAATCCCAGGACTCCCTGAAGTGGACCCCAGGTGATGGGGTGGCCTGGTAGCGACTAAAGAGTCATCATTAGAGAATGCCAGTCTCTTGCCCTTATTCAGCTTTTGTTAGCTTTGGAGTGATTGAGGGATGTATAATAGAAGGTAGGTGAGGAAGGTATCTAGGTCTAAGTAGAAATTATTTCATTAGGAACTTTATGGTGTCTTTTGTTTGTTTGTTTGCTACATTTATTGACTCACTGCAAACTGCTGTGCACTTTTGCTTTAAGTTATATTTTTCCCCCAATTTCTGGATATATGTACTTATGCCCCATCTCATGGGCCCTGGTCTGTATCTAGGTTTTGAAGTTTGTTAAGAAGTGTACCACCCGAAATGAATTTAAGGAGTCCTATGAGCTAGGAAAGGTCTCACCAGAGTGATGAAGCTGGTGAGTTTACATTCCATGCCTGTCATCTCTGGATGCAGTCTGAAGTGAAACATTCCAAGGTGATACTGGCTGCATTGAGATATTTTTTTATTTTTATAAATAAATTAATAACAGTTGAAAAATCTCTCTGTGTGTATTAGTGAGGGAGGAGAGACAGTGGGAGAGAGAGTGAGAGTGAGAGTGGGAGGGAGAGTGAGAGAGTGAGGGAGAGAGAGAGGGAGAGGGAGAGGGAGAGGGAGAGAGAGAGAGAGAGAGAGAAATAAAGAACCAAAGTATCACTCTGGCACTTAAATTGCTAGTGATCAAACTCAGAACCTCATATTTGAAACTTCATTGCTTTGTGGCCTAGGAGGTAGCTCAGTGGATAAGGCTTTGGACACTCAAGCATGAAGTTCTGAATTCAATTCCCAGCATTGTATGCACCACAGTGATGCTCTAATACTCTCCCACCCCAATAATAAATTAAATTAAAAAAAAAGTCCATAACTTTATCAAATGTGTCCCTCCCAAGTCATATATATATGACTGCCTGATTGATTAGCAAGAGATCAAGCTTCCTTTAATTCATTGGGGGTTGGCTATGTAAGTAACCTATTTTATCAACTGAGAATGCAAGTCTAGTTGGCATCATGATAACATTTGGAACCTGGAGGCTGAATAAAAAGTTAACATATAAAGTCAAACAAATTGTTGACTAATCATGAACCTAAAGGCTGGAATATTGCAGATGAAGATTTGAGGTTTTCATTTTGAAGACAGTGAGTAGACCTATTTTTGTTATATTCCAAATGGCTCATGACTATACTAGTTTTTTCCTGAGCCTGACCTCTGATATGCAGGTGGACCCAAGTTATTGTCTGGGAGATGATGTCATGGCTGGAAAAAGGGCTACGAAGTTGGATCTGCACTGTTCAGCTCTGGTTTATGGTTGCTCTGGGGATGAACCTGGGACCTTAGTGCCTCAGGTATGAGAGTTCTTTGCATAACCATTATGCTGTCTCCCCAGGCCCCTCCTGGGCTTTCCCAAAGAGGGTTTATTTTATTTATTTCATGAAAAAGCTGAGATAGAAGCCAAAGTAGCACTCTGGCATGTGTAGCGCCAGGATTGAACTCTGGACCTCATGCTTGCAAGTCTAGAATTTTCCCACTGAGCTGCTTTCCAGGCCACTAAGTTCTTGCTAAAATGAAGATAATAAATTAGTAGACCAGGGGATAAACTTGAAACTGCATTCTTTTACTTATGTATTTATTAATTTAAAAAATATTTCCTGTGGTCCGGGAGGTGGCGCAGTGGTAAAGCTTTGGACTCTCAAGCATGAAGTCCTGAGTTCGATCCCCGGTAGCACATGTGCCAGAGTGATGTCTGGTTCTTTCTCTCTCTTCCTATCTTTCTCATAAATAAATAAAGTCTTTAAAAAAAATTCCTTACCGTGTGCACTTAACCTACTGCACTACCTCCTGATTACACAAATTCTTCTTTCTTATGCAGCTCAGGTGGTAAGATAAAGCTCACTAAGAGGCCATGTTCTTGAAAATTCTCTGAAGGTGGAAGCAGAGAGTCCAACCCAGAGGGCCTAGAGCCTCAGAGAATGAAGGTGCAGATGAAAGGGTGTCTGAGGCTTTCCTGCCTATTTTAGGACACAAGTCCTGCTGATGCTTAAAGTGACCTAGAAACCCTCTTTGGGATGCATTGGATCGACCTTCTCGTGGTGCATCCCGTGAGTACCCATTCATTGGGGAAACTGACGATCCTTCCTAGCCGACTGAATCCACATGGATCCCAGTCACTTTCAAAGCCAGCAACAAGCAACTCCTGACAGCTTTCAACCTGACACTGTTGACTGGCTACGGAAGAAGGGCAAACGCTAGAAGAAGAAGAAGTCTTATCTTTGTTGTCTCAGATCTGCCTCCTCACTCAACGATCATCTTCTCCTTGTCCTTCTTTTCTCTTTTAATAGTTTATTCACAGGGACCATTTCGGGAAATTGTGAGGATGTGGTTGAGCTCGGCAGGGCTTGACCTGAGGAGTGCATCTATCCTGTCAGTCTCTCTCTCTACCAAGAGGTTGAGCAAGGAGGGACAGGAGTAACCCCAAAGGTTTGTCCAGTCTTATCAGACTCCCTGCCTCACAAAGCACCCTGAATTCCTGATACTATTGGCCATTAGATAGAAAGAAAGCGGGAGATGTCGGGAAATTGTGAGGAGCCTTACAAAGCACCCTGCATTCCCGATACTATGGCCTATCTACATAATCATTGTTTTGTCTGAAAGATCCCCACCCATTCCATTCCTTTGATCTTTACTTTTTTTCCTTTTCATTTGATGGGAAAGAGTAGTGAATGGGGCAGGGGATATAAAGAGTGTGAGAGAAAGACACCTGAAGCTCGTGAAGCTTCCCTCCACTACAGGTGAAGACTGGGGATCTGTACCCAGGTCTCTGTGCATAATGCTCTACTGGATGATCATTGCCTAGCCCCCCCTGCCCCTGACACACACACACACACACACACACACACACACACACACACACACCCCTCCCATCCTCATTGTTTAATGCTCACTGACTGAATGACACACTGGGGTAGTGATGTTTCCTGGGTGACAATAAGACATTGGCACCAGGTCACCTGAGTTCTGCTTCTATCCCTACTAGCTGGGGAACCTTGGGTCAGAAGCTAGACAACTTTGTGCCTCAGTTTCCTCATGTGTAAAGTAAGAATAAGATCAGGTGGGGAAAATAGCATAATGGTTATGTAAACCGACTCTCATGCCTAAGGTTCCCAGGTCTCAGGTTCAATCCCCTGCACCACCATAAGCCACAGTTGAGCAGTACTCTGGCAATAAATAAATAAATAAATAATAAGATCTAGCTAATAAAAGTTATAGGAAGAATCACATATATTCATAAGCTAGAGTAGGGCCTTGCTCAAACTAAGCACAGTAGTGGTCAGGAAGATGGCTCAATGGTAGAGCATAGGATTCACTGGCTTCAGGTCTCACGTTTGAACCCTGGCATCATATATGCCAAAGTGGTGTTCTTGTCAACCTCTTATTAATGAAATACATACATAAATACAAATCAATGTTTTCCCCTTTTCTTTCTCTTTTCTTTTTCTTAATAAAACTTTTAGGGCCTAGGAGGTGGCACAGTGATCAGGGCACTAAGTTTGGAAGCATGACATCCTGAGTTCAAGCTTGGCATCCCATGTGCCAGAGTGATGCTTTGGTTCTTTCTCCCCTATCTTATGTTAATAAGTAAATAATAAATAGGAAAGCTATCAGGAGAGGGGATGGGATATGGAGTTCTGATGGTGGGAATTGTGTGAAGTTGTACCCTTCTTATCCTATGGTTTAGTCAATGTTTTCTTTTTTATAAATAAAAAAATAAGTAAATAATAGAGATAACCCTTGTAGACATGTTAGCTCTTACTTTTATTTTTTTTTTTACCAGAGCACTGCTCAACTGCTTATGATGGGCAGGGAATTGAATCCTGGGACTTTGGAGCCTCAGGCACAAGAGTCTCTTTGAATAATCATTATGATATCTACCCCTGCCCCCAGTTAAAATTTTAAACTGATAAGAACAGATACTATACTTGATCTTAGCCAAAAGGCCGAGAAGTGATCCCCAGTTAGAATTTTTAAATTTTTTAATTATCTTTATTTATTCATCGGATAGAGACAATCAGCAGTTGAAAGGAAACAGAGAGATAGAGAGGAAGAGAGACAGAAAGACACCTGTAGCACTGCTTCACCACTTGCAAAGCTTTCCCCCTACAGGTGGATATCAGGGGTTCAAACATGGGTTCTTGAGTATTGTAACATGTGTGCTCAACTAGGTGCACCACCACCTGATCCCCATGTGTTGGGGTTGCGTCTTTGGAGACAGAGAGACCAGGAACTCATGGCGGAGCGGGAACACAAATCTTTATTCATGCAGAAACTCTAGAGCCAGGTGTGAGCACAGCGGGTTTAGGCCATGTGGAGCTAGCAAAGTGGCCACCTCCCGCTGTGCATGCCAGCCAGCTCTTCTCCAGGTCGGGACACAGAAGAGAAAAAGAGGGGCGAGGGAGTCGGGCGGTGGCGCAGTGGGTTAAGCGCACGTGGCGCAAAGCGCAGGGACCGGTGTAAGGATCCCGGTTCGAGCCCCGGCTCCCCACCTGCAGGGGAGTCGCTTCACAGGCGGTGAAGCAGGTCTGCAGGTGTCTATCTTTCTCTCCCCTCTCTCTCTGTCTTCCCCTCCTCTCTCCATTTCTCTCTGTCCTATCCAACAACAAAGCAACGTCAACAATGGCAATAATAACCGCAACGAGGCTGCAACAACTAGGGCAACAAAAAGGGGGAAAAATGGCCTCCAGGAGCGGTGGATTCATGGCGCAGGCACCGAGCCCAGCAATCACCCTGGAGAAAAAAAAATAAAATAAAACAAAATAAAAAAGAGGGGCGAAACCAGGAACAGAAGTGGGTTTTATAGGGTAAAAACAGAAGTGGCAAGTCGGGGTGGAATTGGCTAGGGAAGAGGGTGGAGGAAAGAAAAAGGCATTCTGGGAACTTCCTTAGTTGTGGTTGCTGTAGTTTAGCTGGTGGGAATTAGCAATACCCTGAGGGGATAACGTGGTGGGGGATATGTAAATAATACTTACATGGAAATATAGTGGTTTGTGGGCCCTGCCAATGTTCAACCACATCTGTACAATATCCCAACACCCATGTTAGTTCCAATTTATGTTCACAGCATGCAGCATGCAGCATCCAAGCTGGTGCCTACTGAGCCTTGACTCTGTACAGTCTCCTCCACCACTGAATGTGTGTGTGTGGAGGGAGGGGGATGTTTAATCAAGAGGACAGAGCAGAAAATGATGGTGGGTGACTCTTACAGCCTGACTTGTATATTTGTGGCTCTTATTCTGGAGGAAGCCAGCTATATGTTGGGAATCTGGGGCTTTATGCCAACGGCCATGTGTGTAGTAGAACAATTAAAGTCAATGCTTGATGATTTCAGACTTAATGTATACTTAAAGTTTAACTCAGTGCCTGGAAGACAGTATTCCATAAGCTATCAGCAAATTCCTTAAACATGGGTAGGGTTAGAGAGCAATAGCTCTTGGGAGACAAAAGTCTCCAGAAATTCTTAACCCCTAACAGGGGAAAGGAGAATCAGTAACTTGTTTTTGTACAGCAGTCTTTCAGATGCTGCATTTAGATCTATAATCGAAAGTCAATTACTATTTTTCATATCCTAAAACTTTTTACTCACATCCTACTATTTGTCCTGCTTCCTGCTTGAATTAGCTCCTTTGAAATCTGGAATTCTTGATGTAGTGTAAATCTTGCTAATAAAAAAGACCTTGGCCCTAAAAGGGGTGCTTCCGAGGGGAAGGCAGTCAGATGGTGGCACAACAGGTTCAGCCCTCACTCCCCACCTGCAGGGGGAAATCTTTTCGAGTGGTGAAGCAGGGCTGCAGGTGTCTCTCTGTCTCTTTCCTTCTTTATCTCCCTACTTTCTACTTGATTTCTCTCTGTCTTTACCCAGTTAAATGAAAGAAAAACTAGAAAACGAGGTGCTTCTCTGGTCGCTTGCTGTATATTTAGGTAGATAATTCTCAGTCAGACAAACGGTTTATAACTCTCTGAGTAATCTTTTGGGATCCTGCATCATCTGTCCTGACAACTCACCAGTGTGAACCTTGAAAGCTGATCCTCAGGCCCTGACAAGACTTCAGACTACAGTACCTCCTGCAACATCTTGACTACAGTCTCCCTAGAGACTGAGGTGCAAATACCCAATCTTCTAGCTGGCTTTAAATTTCTGACTCACCTACAGAAACACACTGTCATTTTGAGGTTATTTATTTATTTATTTATTTATTTATTTATATTATTGCTAGGGCTCAGTGCCTGCGTAGCCTTTTTTCCTTTTTTTCTTTTCTTTTCTTTCTTTTTTTTTTTTTTTTACCAGAGCACTACTAAGCTCTGGCTTATGGTGGATGGGGGACTGAACCTGGGACTTTGGAGCCTTAGGCATGAGAGTCTCTTTGAATAACCATTATGCTATTTTTTTCTTTTTTAGTAGGACAGAGAGAAATTGAGAGGGGGAGAGAGAGATAGGGAGAGAGAGAAGAGAGACACTTGCTAATATAAAAATAAAAATTAAGTTAAAAAAATAATAAAATAAAAAAGTTTAAAGAAAATTAAAAGGGGCCAGGTGGTGGCACACCTGGTTGAGCACATGTTACATTGCACAAGGACCCTGGTTTGAGCCCCCACTCTCCACTAGCTGGGAGAAAGCTTTGCAAGTGATGAAGCAGTATTGCAGATCTCTCTGTCTCTTTGTCCCTTCCCTCTTGATTTCTAGCTGTCTTTATCCAATAAATAAATAAAGATAATAAAGAGAGAGATAGGGAGGGACGGATAAAGAGAAAGAGAGAGAGAGAGGAAGAGAGACTTGCAGCATTGTTTCACTACTTGTGAAGCTTTCTCCCTGCAGGTGGGGCCCAGGGGCTTGAACCCTGATACTTGTGCATGGTAACATATGTACTCAACTGGATGCACCACTGCCCAGCTCCAAGGTGATTTATTATGCTCTCATGAGTAACTAATACTTGTAGCTTTTACAATTTCTCATTGGGAGGGCAGGGAACTGGTTATCTTGATAGGGCAAGAATCTTGCCGTATGTGGGACCCAGGTTTGAGACATTGTCCTTCTCCTCAAGTTCATGTCTATCTATTCTCTAGATTCCAAGTATGCATGAAACTATCCAGTAGTTGTCTTTCATCTCTACTTATGTTGATCACTTCCAGGTCCATACATTTTGTCCCAAAGGACACCATATTGTCTTTTTGATTGCAGAGTGGTATTCCATAGAGTATATATCCCATAATTTCTTTATCCAGTCTTCAGTTGGTGGGCATTTAAGCTGCTTCCACTCTTTAGCTATTGTGAATGATGCAGCTATGAACATAGGGATCAGCTCACACAGTTGATTCGTACGTAGTGTTGACAACAACTATCTGGCAAGCCTCATGTGAGGAACTTCCTGTCAGAACCCCACGTGTATCTGGGACTGGGGGAGCAAGCTGTAGAGAGGCTGGACAGGGTCCTCCTAGTCTTGTGGCTTTAGCTCAGTCATCTTTGAGAGGCAGCACAGCCAGGATTTAGGGTCCCATTTTGGGAGGATATGTGGAGGAATGGGTTCAGGAGCTTGGAATTGATGTGTGGCCTCCAGACCAGTAGAGAAGGATGGGGGTGCTCCTGCCTTTTGTACCATGGGTCATCTCTCCACCTACAGAAAGAACCCTGACACATGAAGCACAGCAGGGACTGGCAGGACCATGTTGGCAACAGCATAGCTTCCCCATCAGAGACTCTGGAGTTCACTGGAGACTCTGCCACCCAAAGAACTGTGTGCCTGGGCAGGTCATCAACTTCTTTATGACTAATTCACTCCTCTGTATAGGTAAACAGTAGGTCAATCTCATAAGATTAGTGAGACTTATAGGATACATAACAAGTGGAATGGAACCTTACACAGATTATGCTCTCAGTCAATGTAGGCTCTTCATCATTCAACCCTGTCTGCTACCCTAGAAGCACTGTGTGAAGGATTAAAAACATCTTTAAGCACAGGTTGCATTTATTTATTTTTCTATATTTTAAAATACTTTATATTTTATATTATCGAATTACATGTTGACAGGGGTTTAAATCCACACCATTCCAACCTCCAGAGTTCTGAATCTTCACTCTCCTCACTGCAATCCACTACAATTCCCCTAAAGTTGTAGATGGGCCAACCATCTTCTCTACAACTATCTGTCCACATTTGTCCTATCCAACAACAACGACATGAACAACAACAACAAAAACTACAACAATAAAACAACAAGGGCAACAAAAGGGAATAAATAAATAATTTTTTAAATTAATTAAAACCATAATGTCATACCCATTTCACATCTACTAGGATGGTGAGACTATAAATTTCATTTAAAAAATTTTAATTATTTTTATTTATTTATTGGATAGAGAGCCAGAATTCATGAGGGAAGAGGAGGATCGAGAGGAAGAGAGACAGAGAGAGACACCTGCAGCACTGCTTCACCACTCATGAAACTTTCCCCCTACAAGTGGGGACCATGGACTCAAACCTGGGTCCTTGTGCATTGTAACATGTACACTCAAACAGGTGCACCACCACCTGACCCCCCTTAAATTTCATTAAAATTGTTTTTATTTACATATTTATTTATGAGAGAAAGAACTAGAATATCACTCTGGTACATGTGATATCAGGGATCGAACTTGGAATCTCATGCTTGAGAGCTAATATTTTTTTCTCCTTTATGCCTACTCCCTGCCGCCAGAATTTAAACTATTGATTGATTGATCGATCTTACCAGAGCACTGCTTATCTCTGGTTTATGGTGGTTCTCTTTGTTACTCTTGCTGTCCTATAGCCTAATTTCTACCCAACAGTCAAAGGGATTCTTTAAAAAACATCAGATGCAGGGCAGTGTTGCATTTGGCAGAGTGCATGTTTTATGCAAGGACCTGGATTCAAACATGTGTCTGTCTTTCTGTCTCCCTCTCTGGATGCCTCTTATCTATCAATATCTCTGTCTCAGGCAGGGAAGATAGCATAATGGTTATGTAAAGAGACTCTTATGCCTGAGGTTCCGAAGTCCCAGGTTCAATCTTCCATACCACCATAAGCCAGAGCTGAGCAGTGCTCTGGTAAAAAAAAAAAAAAAAAAATCAATATCTCTTTGTCTCTACCCAATAAAAACAACAGCAACAATAATAAGTCAGATGCTGTCTCTCTTGTTCAAAACTTTGTGTTGGTTTGGGCAATTGGCTCAGCAATGGAGCACGTGGTTTGCATACATAAAATTCCTGGCTTCAGTCCCCCAGAAACATAGAAACAAGAAAGATGTGGGGAGACAGCAGCATGGTTATGTAAACGACTTTCATGCCTGAGAATCTGAGGTCCCAGGTTCAATCCTCAGCACCACCGTAAGTCAGATATACGTAAAGCAGTGCTCTGGGACAAAAAAAGGATAGAAGAGAAGAGAGGAGAAAAGAAGAGAAGAGAAGAGAAGAGAAGAGAAGAGAAGAGAAGAGAAGAGAAGAGAAGAGAAGAGAAGAGAGTAGTAATTAAGTTAGAATTAGGGGTTAGGCAATGGTGCACCTGGTAGAGCACACTTGATACCATGTGCAAGGACCAGGTTCAAGCCCCCAGTCCCCACTTGCAGGAAGGAAATTTTACAAGCAGTGAAGCAGTACTGCAGATGTCTCTTTTCCTCTCTACCTCTCTATACATGATGAATCCACCACTCCCAGGGTGTGGGGGGGCATTTCCCCCCTTTTTTTTCCTTTTATTTTTACTTGATAAGACAGAGAAACTGAGAGGGGTGGGAGAAAAAGACACCTGCAGCTCTGTTTCACCACTCATGAAGCTTCTCCTCTTCTGGTTGGGACTGGGGACTTGAACCTGGGTCCTCAAGCATGGTAACATGTGCACTCAACTAGATGTGCCACCACCTGGCCCACAAATAATTTTTCTTTAAGTTAGAGTGAGGTCGCTGTAGTGGGTTCTAATGCTGTCTGCCTAGTGTCTTGAAACAAAATAAACAGTGGTCCAGGAGATGTTGCAGTGGATAAAGCATTGGAATCTCAAGCATGAGGTCCCGAGTTCAATTCCTGGCAGCACATGTACCAGAGTAATGTCTGGTTCTTTCTCTCCTCCTATCTTTCTCATTAAAAATAAATAAATAAAATCTAAAAAAATAAAGACATAAACAAAACAAACAACAAACAAAATTGGTCATAGACACATATTGAAGACCATGTGAAAACACAAAGAATCTCCCAATAAAGGGGAAAAAAAGGTAAGAGAAAAAAAGATTAAAAAAAAAAAACCCAGGGAAAAGACAACCGTATGCAAGCAGAAAGGAAGGGGAGGAAGACCTCAGGCAAAGTCAGCTCCACTGACATCTTGATCTCAAGCTTCTCGCTTCGAAACTTGTGGGAAAAGTAATGTGATTGTTCAAACCCATTCTGAACTTCTTCGCTATGGCAGCTCCATGCAAACAGATACACTTCTCATCTCACCTAGTGAACAAGTCAACATTCATTCACTCTCAAATCTACGAATCTCTAAATGATAAAGTTACCAAATATGGTCCCTGCAGCTTGGAAACTTATCACTTGAGCCAACTGAGAGGCTGAAGAATTGCCACTGTTACATGGAAACAGGATCCAAACAGTTACCATTGCTATTAGAAAAAAAAAAAAATCCAACATTGGAAAGAAAAGGAAACATCAATAAATACTAACTTTAATGACTGTCACACGAATTCATTAATGAAATGAATTTCATTTCAGAAAGTCTGGCCAATTGGACCTCCTTAGTTTTCCTATTTTCTCTTCAGTGCAGCACAGCTGGAAACAATTCGTTAGTTCTTTATAGCCTGAGCAAGACCACACAGATCCCCTTAGTCATCAGAACTGAACTAGATGGTAGGTTAAAGACTGCAACTTAGCAACACATGCAATTACCTGAAGTTTATCACTCATTTCAATGGAATAGCCATAAATCATTAGCCTGGGTGTACTGTTTCCATTAAGATGTTGAAACTGTTGAATGGAGGTTGGGAAAGCTGGCTGGCTCTTCCCTGGGCCAGACAGCTGATATTCCATCCAGGAAATTAACTGGTACTTATAACTGGTGCTAATGTCCCTAGTCATTCACCCACTCAAGTAGGAAGGCCTGGAAGCTTCTTCACAGACTGGGTGCCGGTAGCCAACCCCCTCCCGTCTCCCATCCTCCCGTATCTCCAAACTCAGTGGCCAGTCACTTAACTCAAGTTGGACGTGCTAAGATCGACCCAGTCTGGAAAAGAGAAATTTCCCATGAGTGGTCATCCCACTTCCGGTTATCTTGTCCATCTCCAAAACTCTCTCCCTTTACGCTGTCTGAACTGGAAGACGCTTTGAAGAGGGTTAAACCGGGAACAGCTGCTGGATATGATAACATCACCCCAGAACTCATTCTTAACCTGGGCCCCGCGGCAAAGAAGTGGCTCACTTCATTCCTGTTCCACATCTTGGAATCTGAGTCTATGCCCAAAGTTTGGCGTCGTGCGAAGATTATAGCGGTTTTAAAACCAAAGAAAGACCCAACAGTGGCCGCCAGCTATAGACCAATTTCTCTCCTCTCCGTGTGTTACAAAGTCCTTGAGAGGCTGCTTCTGTCACGAATTTCTCCTCTTACAGAGAAATTCCTGTCACCCGCTCAAGCTGGTTTCCGCCCAGGAAGATCTACCTGCGAACAAGCCCTGGCCCTCTCAACTTACATTGAAAATGGATTCCAGAAGAATTTAAAGATGGGTGCTGTCTTTGTTGATCTCACAGCAGCCTATGACACGGTCTGGCACCGTGGTCTCCTGGTCAAGATCTCAAGATGCCTGCCCCCATGGGTGGCCAACACTATATCGTTTCTTCTCCAAAACAGAAGATTCCAGGTGCATCTGGGTGACAAGTCTAGCAGATGGAGACTTGTCTCAAGTGGCCTCCCCCAGGGCTCTGTTCTGGCTCCTATGCTATTTAATATTTACATCAATGACCTTCCAGAAACTTCTTCAAGGAAGTTCATCTATGCCGATGACATCTGCTGTGCAACTCAGGCATCCAAGTTTGACATCCTCGAGGAAACACTCACGAAAGACATGTCTCTGATATCTGATTACTGTAAAAAATGGTGACTAATCCCTAGCACTGCAAAAACGGTATCAGCTGTTTTCCATTTACACCATGCCTCGGCCTTGCGTGAGCTTAATGTGCAGCTTGGCAATACGAGAATCCGGCATGAAGCCCAGCCAGTCTATCTTGGCATTACTCTCGATCGCACTCTGTCATTTCACGAACATCTCATAAAAACTGCAGCAAAGGTGGGCGCGAGGAATAACATCATTGCAAGACTGGCCAGCTCCTCATGGGGCGCGAGCGCTTCCACACTACGATCATCATCTCTGGCATTATGCTATTCCACTGCAGAATACTGTACCCCAGTATGGTTCCGTAACCCCCATGTCCACTTGGTCGATTCCAAATTATATTCCTCCATGAGGATAATTTCTGGAACCATCCTTTCCACCCCGGTTCCATGGCTGCCAGTTCTTAGCAACATCGCCCCGCCAGATATTCGTCGGGATGCGGCATCATCTAAGTTCATTTCCCACGTCTATGCTCAATCATATGCATTACCCCCTAGCCCCTATCAGATAGACTTTTTATTTCTTTTAATTTTTATTTAAAAAGGAAACACTGACAAAGCCATAGGATAAGAGGGGTACAACTCCACACAATTCCCACCACCAGAACTCTGTTTCCCATCCCCTCCCCTGATAGCTTTCCTATTCTACAACCCTCTGGGAGTATGGACCCAGGATCATTATGGGGTGCAGAAGGTGGAAGGTCTGGCTTTTGTCATTGCTTCCCCACTGAATATGGGCATTTTTCTCTGCACACTCACTCCTGGATTCTTTCTGAGTGTCCTAAAGAGCTTTTCTTGTAAGACACAAGTTAGATTAAGTTAGGACCCACCTTACAGATCTTTTTTCTTCTCTCTCTCTCTTCTCTCTTTTTAAATTTAATTACCTCTTTCAAGGTCCTATCTCCAAACACTGCTATATTTAGAAAAACTGGAAGTTAGGGCTTCAGCATGTGGGCTGTGGATGGATACAATTCAGTTTATCACACCTGCCTGGTGCATCCCTTCTCCAGAGGCAGTTGATATTGGTTGCCAAGAACGTATTAGGTGTCTTGGCCACTGTGATGAGAAGTGATCATATCCTGGACACAGTGTGAAGACAAAGCTCAGAGGATTTGTTCTTGGACTGGATGACTCAGCACTAGAGGGTGTGCTTTATGTACCTGAGGCCCTGGGCTTGACTCCTGGCACTACACAAAAGAACAACTAAGAAAAAACATGGAACTTCATTGATGGTAGAATAATGCTTTACTTACTCCCCCGCCCCCATAAAAACTATAAAATAAAATTTATATATTTGGTTATATATTTATTCTGCCTCCAGGGCTTCATTGGAAGTTTGTATCTACATGATTGCATCATTTTTAGTGGACTGCTTTTTTTCTGGTTTTTTTTTTTTCAGGTAGTGAGAGACAGGGAGAGACAACACAGGGGCATATTTTCATGCCTAAGTGTTCAAGGCTCTAGGTTCAATCCTGGCACCATTATAAACCAGTATTAAGCAGCATTCTGGTGAAAACAAAACAAACAAACAAACAAATTAGAAGAGACACCATAGCACTACCACTGATGAAGATGCACAGATGCTCCCACTTAATGGCCAGGGACTCAAATCCAGGTCCTTGCTCCTAATAAAGTGTGCACTCTACTGAGTGAGCTGTCTCCCACTCTTAAAATAAAAAATTTTAAAGGACCTCTTGGGGCTTTCCCAGTAGAGCACACGTTACCATGTACAAGGACACAGGTTCACCCCACCTTCTGTCTGTCCCTACTTCCAGGAAGGAGCTTCATGAGTGGTGGAGCAGTGCAGGTTTCTCTCGTTATCTTTCAGTTTATGTTTCTCTCTGTCTCTTGCTTTTCCTCTTAAAAAAAAAAAAAAAAGGCCACTCAAGAACACACATTAATCAGTGTCCAAGGGCCCAAGTTCAAGCTATATTGGTCCCCACCTGTTGTATGCTTTACATTGGGTTGTTCTAGCTCTCCCCCGCCAAGAGAATTGGATCATTCCTGCTAGTTTCGCTGGCCCGCTTGGCCCCGCCCCTAGGAACCCCGAGAGAGTTCCAGAGTTCCAGAGTTCGAGAGTAAGAGAGTGCTTGCGCCGCCGCGGGGGGGAAAGAGGCAGCAGAGTTCTGTTTGGTGATTAGTTTGGTTTAGTTTATGAATCGTTGTTCCTGAATAAAGAAATACAGCTTCCCTGCCCAGCCGTATGTCTCTGGTCGTCTCTGTTACCCGCCCGTGAAGCTAGCCCGGCCAGTTAGAGCCTCCGAATTTTAACAACACCCATCTACACTTTAAGGGACAGCTTCACGAGTGGTGACGCAGGGCTGCAGGTGTCTCTCTGTCTCTTTCCCAACATATCTTTCCCTCTCCTCTCTATTTCTCTCTGTCTCTATCCAATAATAATAATAATAATAATAAATTTCATTTAAAAAATATGGCCACCAGGTACTATGGATCATAAAGTTTTCACTGAGCCCTAGTGAAAACTTTAGTGTGGGGGAGTCGGGCTGTAGCGCAGCGGGTTAAGCGCAGGTGGTGCAAAGCACAAGGACGGGTATAAGGATCCCGGTTTGAACCCCGGCTCCCCACCTGCAGGGGAGTCGCTTCACAGGCGGTGAAGCAGGTCTGCAGGTGTCTATCTTTCTCTCCCCCTCTCTGTCTTCCCCTCCTCTCTCCGTTTCTCTCTGTCCTATCCAACAACGACGACAATAATAACTACAACAATAAAACAACAAAGGCAACAAAAGGGAATAAATAAATAAAATAAAATATTTTTTTAAAAAAAGAAAACTTTAGTGTGTGTGTGTGTGGGGGGAGGCTCTCCTAGGGCCAAGAAATAGATCTCCTGGTAGAGTATACATTTTATCATGAACAAGGACCTCGATTTGAGCCCCTGATACTACATGGGAATATTGTGCATAGTACCAAGAGAAAGTGTCATGAGTGGTGGAATATGGCGTGTGTGTGTGTGTGTGTGTGTGTGTGTGTGTGTGTGTGTATGTGTGTGTCTTTTTGCCAGAACACTGCTCAGCTCTGGTTTATGGTGGTGCAGAGATTGAACCTGGGATTTTACAGCCTCAAGCATGAGACTGTTTGCATAACCATTATGCTATCTACCCCTGCCCTCTTTTAATTTTTGTCTATTGTGTTTCCTCCTTTCTCCCTCCCTCTCTCTCTCTCTCCTTATTTGGTTAAAAAGAAAAAAAAAAGTTCACTGGGAGCCGGGGAACCCTGACAGGGCAAAAAAAGACATACCACCTCTGCATTTTATGAATTTTAATTATTATTTATTTAATAACCTGCTCAGAACCTAATATTCAAAAAGTAGTAAAGAGTGGTTTGGGAGGTGGTGCAGTAGACAAAGCATTGGACTCTCAAGCCTGAGGTCCTGAGTTCAATCCCGGCAGCACATGTACCAGAGTGATGTCTGGTTCTTTCTCTCTCCTCCTATGTTTCTCATTAATAAATAAATAAAATTTTAGGCAGAGGGTAGATAGCATAATGGTTACACAAAGAGATTCTCATGCCTGAGGCTCCAAAATCCCAGGTTCAATCCCCCACACTACAATAAACCAGAGCTGGACAGTGCTCTGTTAAAAATAACAGGTTCAATCCTCTGCAGAACTATATGCCAGAGCTGAGTAGTGCTCTGGCAAATAATAATAAAATAATAATGATAATAATAATAAATAATAATAATGGCCAAAAGGAATGACTTTGAGGAGACTCACAGGTCCTGACTGGCAATGGAAACGTGTTCAAATGTTGTCTGCTCAAAATGTGATCCCAGGACCAACAACAGCAGCACTACCTGGGAGCTAATTAATTAGAAATACAGAATCTTAGCTCCCATTTCAAACTCTCTGACTCAGATTCTGTATTTTAGCAGTATTTCCAGGTAATTGGCCTGCTCATGGATGTCTGAGAAGTGCTAGTTTAGGCAGCCTCTGCCAATCAAAATCATTCTGTGGGACAAAATGTATGTGTCCTCCCTATTGCAGGGACACACTACAAGGCTCTGTCCTTGGCCCTGTCTTTCCCAAACACTTTTCTGTGCAAAGCATAAGAACAAAGATGACAAGATCATAGTATGTATCTAATCTGGTGATAATAAGAAGTCCAGTAGTGTAACAAATACTAGATTACAGTGTCACGGTACAAACATAGAGGATAGAGTGGAGGGTAGAATCTAGTCCTTTGAAGATGGTACAGTGAGTAGGGCTTTGAACTTATAAACATGAGGTCTGGTGGTTCAGGAGGTGGCAAAGTGGATAAAGCACTGGACTCTCAAGCATGAACTCCTGTATTCAATCCCTGGCAGCACAAGTACCAGAGTGATGTCTGGTTCTTTCTCTCTCTCCTATCTTTCTCATGAATAAACAATTAAACTCTTAAAAAATAATAATAAGGTCTGGAGTTCAATCTCTGATGTCTCATGTGCCAGAGAGATGTTCTAGTTATCTTCTGTTTATTTATAAATCAGATGTGAGGTGCCAGATGGTGGTGCACCAAGTTGAGTGCACATGTTACCATGTGTAAAGACCCAGGAGAGAAGCTTCATGGTGAAGCAGTATTGCAAGTGTCTCTCTCTCTCATTCTCTCTTTTTTAAATTTTATTTATTTATTTATTCCCTTTTGTTGCCCTTGTTGCTTTTTATTGTTGTCGGATAGGACAGAGAGAAATGGAGAGAGGAGGGGAAGACAGAGAGGAGGAGAGATAGATAGACACCTGCAGACCTGCTTCACCGCCTGTGAAGCGACTCCCCTGCAGGTGGGGAGCCGGAGTTCAAACCAGGATCCTTATGCAGGTCCTTGTGCTTTGCGCCACCTGCGCTTAACCCGCTGCCCTACAGCCCGACTCCCTCTCTCTTCCTTTCTATCTCCCCCTTTCCTTTCAATTTCTCTCATTCGTTATCCAAAATAAGTAAGTAAATAAATAAAAATTTAAAAAATGACCAACAAAGACAAAGGATTTCACATTAATATGTTTCGAAACAGGGCCTTGGGCAGCACAGTATCATCTATGAGCCTGTGTCCATAGAAGAGGTCCATTTTAGACTATTTTGCTCCATTTCAGGTTATATTATTATTATTAATTTTTCCTTTTTGTTTGTTTGTTTGTTTTTGTTATAACTAGTGCAGTGCTCTGCTCTGGCTTATGGTGGTGTTGGAGCTTAAACTTGGAAGCTTTGGTGTCTCAGGCATGAAAGTCTTTTTACATAACCATTGTGCTACCTCCTCAGCTCTCAGATTAGTCTATCACCATGCTTTCCCCTTCTCTTTATTTTTTATTTATCTGTTATTGTTTTGAAGATTATTTATTTATTTCATTTGATAGGACAGAGAGAAATTAAAAAGGAAGGGGGGCAGTAAGGGAAAAAGACAGAGACACAACAGCAGCACTGCTTCACCACTCATGAAGTTTTCCCCTTGAAGATGAGGGCTGGAAGCTTGAATCCAGGTCCTGTGCACTTAAACAGGTGTGCTACCACACGTTAAATTAACAGAATTTAATATGCAGAGGAGGAGGCTAGGAGGGTGGTTGAGCACTAGAATACAGGACTTGAATACATGATGTCTGAAGTTGAATCCCCAGCACCACATGTTTCTTTTACTTTTCTCTTTCTTTTTTTAAAAATGTTTATTTATAAAAAGGAAACACTAACAAAACCATAGGATAAGAGGGGTACAACTCCACACAATTCCCACCATCAGAACTCCGTATCCCATCCCTCCCCTGATAGCTTCCCTATTCTTTTTTTATTCATTTTTTAATTTCTTTATTGGGGAATTAATGTTTTACATTCAACAGTAAATACAATAGTTTGTACATGCATAAAATCCCCCAGTTTCCCATATAATACAACCCCCACTAGGTCCTCTGTCATCCTTCTTGGACCTGTATTCTGCCCACCCACCAACCCCCAAGCTTCCCTATTCTTTTTGTTTGTTTTTTGTTTTTACCAGAACACTGTTCAGTTCTGGTTTATGGTGATACAGAGGATTGAACCTGGGATGTTGGAGCCTCAGGCATGAGAGTCTGTTTGCATAACCATTATGATGTCTATCCTCTGCCTAGCTTCCCTATTCTTTAACCCTCTGGGAGTATGGACCCAGGGTCATTATGGGATGCAGAAGGTGGAAGGTCTGGCTTCTATAATTGCTTCCCCACTGAACATGAGCATTAGCAGGTTGATCCATACTCCCAGCCTGTCTCTCTCTTTCCCTAGTGGGGCAGGGCTCTGGGGAAGCAGACCTCCAGAACACATTGGTGAGGTTGTCTGCCCAGCGAGGTCCGGTTGGCATTATGCTAACATCTGGAACCTGGTTGCTGAAGGGTTGACATTTCACACCTGGTATCTCTGAACTATATATAATAAATATATATAGTGAAAAGTTATATTTAGAATTAAGTAGCTGGACTCAGTTTAGATAACCCCAATTCATTGGCAACATCCAAGGTGTCATAGTCAGGAGCCAATAGAACTTATGCCTTCTTCTCTCCATCAGGTCTGTTCAGGGTGTTGACCTTGGCCACATCAATGTCATAGACTTTCTTTACAGCCTGTGATATCAGCACAACATGTTTCTTTATTTCTATATCTATCTATCCATCAATATTTTATAAACTCTTTTATTTACTTATTTATTATTGGATAGAGACACAAATTGAGAAGGGCGGGGAAGATAGAGAGGGAAAGAGACAGAGAGACATCTGCTGCCTTAATTCACCATGTTCTCCCTGCAGGTGGGGACCAGGGACTTGAACCCAGTCCTTGCACACTGTAATGTGTATGTTTAACCCCGTGTGCCACCACCTGGCTCCTCACATGTTTCTCAAGAAGTAAATTATAGGGTGGGGGTAGATAGCATGATGGTTATGCAAAGAGACTCTCATGCCTGAGGTTCCCAGAGTCTCCAGGTTCAGTCCCCCATATCACCATCAGCCACAGCCAAGCAGTGTTCTGGTACTTTTCCCATATTTGGGAGATACTCTCTTTCCTGACCCAGTTTTATAGTCCTATTTCCTACTCTGACACCATCTCCCCAGGCAATGACCTGGGTCCACCTGCATGTTAGCTGTCATGTTCAGGCAAAAATTAGTAAAGTCATGGGCCCCTTGGAATATACCTAAAATAGGTTTACTAGCTATTTCCAAAATGGAGACCCCAAATCTCATCTGATATAGTCTTGGCTTTAGTTTCCTTCTTCTTCTAGCGTTTGCCCTTCTTCCGTAGCCAGTCAACAGCATCAGGTTGAGCCTGATGTAAAGTTTAGAGACCTCCTTTGAATCTGGAGAGGTGGCAGTCATTGACTATGTGGGTCATAGTCTATCTGTAGCCGCAGGGGCAGTTCGGGTCGTCTCTGGCTCCCCAGCGATGGAACATAGCGGCGCACCGGCCATGGCCTGTTCGATAGCGATTGAGGAGGGCCCAATCATAATGTGCTAGGTCAAAGCCGGGTTGACGCTTGCAGGGGTCTGTGATGAGGTGTTTGTTCTTTACCTCAGCTGACTGCCAGCTCTGTTTCCAAGAGACTGGAACAGAGAAGTTCAGTGTAGGCGTAGGGGACCAGATTGGGTGACGAGACGTCAAGCGTTGAACAGGGTGGGCGAAGATATCCGCGTATATTGGCAGGTCCGGTCGAGCGTAGACGTGGGAAATGAACTTAGATGATGCCGCATCCCGACGAATATCTGGCGGGGCGATGTTGCTAAGAACTGGCAGCCATGGAACCGGGGTGGAAAGGATGGTTCCAGAAATTATCCTCATGGAGGAATATAATTTGGAATCAACCAAGTGGACATGGGGGCTACAGAACCATACAGGGGCACAGTATTCTGCAGTGGAATAGCATAATGCCAGAGATGATGATCGTAGTGTGGAAGCGCTCGCGCCCCATGAAGAGCTGGCCAGTCTTGCAATGATGTTATTCCTTGCGCCCACCTTTGCTGCAGTTTTTATGAGATGTTCGTGAAATGACAGAGTGCGATCGAGAGTAACACCAAGATAGACTGGCTGGGCTTCATGCTGGATTCTCGTATCGTCAAGCTGCACATTAAGCTCATGCGAGGCCAAGGCATGGTGTAGATGGAAAACAGATGATACCATTTTTGCAGTGCTAGGGATTAGTCACCATTTTTTACAGTAATCAGATATCAGAGACATGTCTTTCGTGAGTGTTTCCTCAAGGATGTCAAACTTGGATGCCTGAGTTGCACAGCAGATGTCATCGGCATAGATGAACTTCCTTGAAGAAGTTTCTGGAAGGTCATTGATGTAAATATTAAATAGCGTAGGAGCCAGAACAGAGCCCTGGGGGAGGCCACTTGAGACAAGTCTCCATCTGCTAGACTTGTCACCCAGATGCACCTGGAATCTTCTGTTTTGGAGAAGAAACGATATAGTGTTGGCCACCCATGGGGGCAGGCATCTTGAGATCTTGACCAGGAGACCACGGTACCAGACTGTGTCATAGGCTGCTGTGAGATCAACAAAGACAGCACCCGTCTTTAAATTCTTCTGGAATCCATTTTCAATGTAAGTTGAGAGGGCCAGGGCTTGTTCGCAGGTAGATCTTCCTGGGCGGAAACCAGCTTGAGCGGGTGACAGGAATTTCTCTGTAAGAGGAGAAATACGTGACAGAAGCAGCCTCTCAAGGAGTTTGTAACACACGGAGAGGAGAGAAATTGGTCTATAGCTGGCGGCCAGTGTTGGGTCTTTCTTTGGTTTCAAAACTGCTATTATCTTCGCATGACGCCAAATTTTGGGCATAGATTCGGATTTCAAGATGTGGGACAGGAATGTAGTGAGCCACTTCTTTGCTTTGGAGCCCAAGTTAAGAATGAGTTCTGGGGTGATGTTATCATAGCCAGCAGCCGAGCAGTGCTAAGGCAGGAAAGGGGGGGGGGGGACACAGAGAGAGAGAGAGAGAGAGAGAGAGAGGACCAGAGCATCACTCTGACATGAGATGCCAGGGATTGAACTCAGGAGCTCATACGTGAAGGTCCAACATTTTATCAACTAGTCAACCTCCCAGACTGCAATAAGCATTTTTTGAAAGTGTTATCAAAGGAGAAATAAAAATAATATAACATTTGTAATAAGAAAAGTATAGGTATTGGGCAGGTAAAATAAATATTAAGTATGAGTCAGCAAAATAACTCACTTGGAGAGTGCACTGCTTTGTCATGTGACTCCAATTCAAGCCCAGTTCCCACTACATTGAAGGAAGTGTCAGTGTTCTGGTTGGTCTTCCTCTCTCTCAAAAAATTAATAAAAATGAAAGAATTAGGACTACATGATAGTAACAAGTGTGAAATTTTAGACCAAAAGACAGGCTATTTTTTAAGTACACACCCAATAAATGAACTATTTTAGGAAAACACATTTGGGATCAGCATAGGGAGTAATTTCCCAACAGATTGGAATGATCCATGAATGGTAAGAACTGTTCTGCTAGGGAGGAGTCATCACAAGCTTTAATATTGGTTGAGAGGTGCACCACTTGTCAGGAGCAATGTGGCTGGTGCTCTGGGGGAAACCTAAAAGAGAGAAGTCTCTGTTTTTCCACTTCTGGAAAAACAGGTTTTGTTTGTTTGTTTTTAATATTTATTTATTTATTCCCTTTTGTTGCCCTTGTTGTTTAATTGTTGTAGTTATTATTGTTGTTGTTGATGTCATTGTTGTTAGATAGGACAGAGAGAAATGGAGAGAGGAGGGGAAGACAGAGAGGGGGAGAGAAAGATAGACACCTGCAGACCTGCTTCACCACTTGTGAAGCGACTTCCCTGCAGGTGGGGCTTGAACTGGGATCCTTACTCTGGTCCTTGCGCTTTGCGCCACCTGCACTTAACCCGCTGTGCTACCACCCAACTCAGTTTGTTTTTACCAATGGCCCTGGTTATTAATAGCAGCCAAGTAGCTCTAGGATCTCTGTCTCTCTCTGTCTCTCTCTATCTCTCTCCTGAGCAGTGCACTAGTCAAATGAACAATTTTGCCAGCCCATTCTAGGATCTTTCAGAGGTTAGCAGACAGTGGGTATGCTCTGGAGGCCAGCAGCACAGAGGCCACTCACCCCCACCAGCTTCTTGAACTCCCACATGTGGAGAGGATTTTGAAAGAAATATCTGAAATTCAGGGCTGACTTAGTGACTGGGCTGCTGGGCAGGGTTCTAGCAGAAAGGACAGGAAGTGACCAGCTCACAGACTGAACCACATAGCCTGTGACTCAGCAGCTGTGTGTGTGGGGTAGATCTTGTCCCCTCTATGCAAGGCACCAGAAGCAGACAGGGACAGGAAGTACCATGGTGAGGCTGAGTTCCTCTGAGATGTCCCCTCTCTATGGTGATGACAGAAGCAGTTCCCAACATCAGCAGGAGAGAAGACTGGAATGAGCCCACATAGTTCCCCACTGTCGAAATTCTGCTCAGGCCACTTTCCTCAGCCCTGTCAACCTGCCCACACTCCCGCACGAGGTCAGACTGGGGAAACTTGCCTCTGGACCACAGCCTTGCCCAGTCATGGTCAGCCCAGTCAAGGCCAGCAAGCCAAGGAGGTGACACATCCTTTCCACACTGGCAAGCAAGCCTCTTTCAGGACTGGGCTGAGATGATTGACCAGCCAAGTCTCAGGGACTGACATTGGGCCAGATGCTCTGTAGGCCAGTCAGAGTGGAATCCTTCTTTGAAGGATGCTCCCATCCCCAGTGGAGGATGTGAAATGGTTATTTGCCCTCCTAGAGCTCCAGAGTATCCATGAACAGGCAAGGCTGGTGTGTGTGTGGGCGAGAGGTTTGCAGAGCAAAGAGCATCTCTTTAAAAACAAAAATGCCAAGTCCCAAACATACTCGGGGAATCTCTGGCCAGTGCTACTAACAGCTGTAATTCACCTGCTTGGCACTTGGGATGTTTCTGGGCCCAGACAGAACAGCACTGATTTGTGTCTGCTCTCACCAATCTGGCAGACCTGGCTGTTCCTCCCTGTGCTGGACTCTGTTTCCACCCTTCAGCTTCCCCCGATTGCAGCTGCCAATCAATACACATCTGAGCCTTGTTTAAAATCTCCAGGTGCTCCCCTTGGCTTAAAAAATGAAGTTAGGGGAGTCAGGCGGTAGCACAGCGGGTTAAGCACACGTGGCACAAAATGCAAGGACTGGCGTAAGGATTCCGGTTCGAGCCCCTGGCTCCCCACCTGCAGGGGAGTCCTTCACAGGCAGTGAAGCAGGTCTGCAGGTGTCTATCTTTCTCTCCCCCTCTCTGTCTTTCCCTCCTCTCTCCATTTCTCTCTGTCCTATCCAACAACAATGACATCAATAATAGCTACAACAACAATAAAAAAAACAACAAGGGCAACAAAAAGGAAATAAAAAAAATATGAAGTTAGTAGTCAAGCCTGTCTTAGTTTGCGTTCCTACAGAAATTAATTCTGGGTACAGTTCATTTGTTCAGAAGTAATTCCAAGAAGTGAAGCAGAATACAGTCTATAAGGGAAATTCTAGGAAGATGCCCTACAGTACAGCCCAATTGCTATATATAGTAGGCTCTTGCCTTGAGTGGGAAATGTTTCAGATTGTCTGGTATGAGGCAGAAAAGCTGAGGCATTTATCCCTGCCTTCCTGAGCTTGCTGACTGAGAGTTGCCCCAGGTGCAAAAGTCATAGCATGCTCAGACCACCACAATACATAGGCAGAGCTTCCATGGAGGGGCCAGGCGGTGGTGTTCTGGGTTAAGCGCACACAGCACGAAGCACAAGGTCCCACACAATGGTCCTGGTTCGAGGCCCTGGCTCCCCACCTGCAAGGGAGTTACTTCACAAGCAGTGAAGTAGGTCTGCATGTGTTCTTCTATCTTCCCCTCCCCTCAGTTTCTCTGTCCTATCCAAAAAGGAAAAAAAATAAATAAATAAAATAAGGGGGGCGGGGAATGGCTGCCAGGAGCAGTGAGTTTACAGTGCAGGCACTGAGCCCCAGCAATAATCCTGGAGGCAAAAAAACCAAAAACAAAAAAACTTCCTTCCATGTTTCTAGAAAAATTTCTGAAGTTTTTGAAGGTATTTATTTTAGGAGGCCAAGAAGTAGTACATTTGGCATAGTGCACATGTTGTAATGCCCATGGACCTGGGTTCAAGCCCCTGGTCCCCATTTAGCTCATGAATGATGACACAATGGTGCAGTGTCTTTCTTTCTCCCTTCCTCTCTGTCCCCCATTCTCAATTACTCAGTCCCTATCCAAAAAATTTTTTAAAATAATAAAAAATTAAAGATATTTATTATTTATTTATTTGTTTATTTTTAATGAGAGAGATACAAAGAGGAGACAGAGAGAGGGAGAGAGAGAGAGGAGACTAGAGTACTACTCTGCTCTGGCTTATGGTGGTGCTGGGGATTGAACCTGGGACTTTTAAGCTTCATTCATGACAGTATTTTATTTTTAATATTTTATTTATTTGATTTGATTTGATGGTCATTAGGAGAGACAACCTTTGGAAACTATTTATTAGAGCAGATGGCAGATGAAAATGAGACTTTTTGCAAAGCGCAAGGACCGGCGTAAGGACCCCGGTTCGAACCCCTGGCTCCCCACCTGCAGGGGAATCACTTCACAGGCAGTGAAGCAGGTCTGCAGGTGTCTGTCTTTCTCTCCCCCTCTCTGTCTTCCCCTCCTCTCTCCATTTCTCTCTGTCCTATCCAACAATAACATCAATAACAAAAACAATAATAACTACAAAAACAATAAAAAACAACAAGTGTAACAAAAGGGAAAATAAATAAATTTTTAAAAAAGAAAGTGAGACTTTCTGAGAAGCAGCACACCTGGAAACATCTGGATGTACTTCAGAGAGAATGGAGTCTCTGGCTATATATTGAGATTTCGTATTCTCATAATATGGATTACATGGATTAATTGATTCATTCAACTAATGAATATTCCATGGCTTTTAAATATTTTATTTTATTTTTTAATTTTTACCAGAGTGGTGGTCCAGGAGGTGGCACAGTGGATAAAGCACTGGACTCTCCAGCACATGAGGTCCCGAGTTCAATCCCTGGCAGCACATGTACCAGAGTGATGCCTGGTTCTTTCTCTCTCTTCTTCTATCTTTCTCATTGATTAATAAATAAAATATTAAAATTTTTTTTTTACCAGAGTGCTGCTCATCTCTGACTTATGGTGGTAGTAGAGATTAAAAACTAAGCAGTGTTTCATTCAACACATATTTATGACATGTCTGCTAATTGCCAGACCCTGTCTGGGACAATAATTTTAAAAAATCTCCTTTATTTATGGCAAGTATTTAATCTTTTTATCAGAGAGTTGCCTGGAAATAAAGATGTAAAAATATTTTGAAGTGTTAGGTGTTGAGCTGCGCCGCAGAGAAGAGAGAGGAGATCCAGAGCAAAGAGGGAACACAAATCTTTATTAGTGCTGGCAAATCAGAGTTGGGTGAGAGAGAAGCAGCTTGGGCCATGTGGAGGTAGCAAAAATGGCCCCCTCATGCAGCAACCACCGAAGTGAAGGGCTGGCAAGAGAGTGAGGTGCGGAAGAAGGAGGGCTTTTCTGGGAATAGCTCTCGTGAGAATGGGAAGGGGGAGGAGTAACCATAGCACTCCAGGGTAGGGTAATAACTCTCCTGAGAATGGGAAGGGGGAGGAGTAACCAGAGCACTCCAACTATCATGGGGAATCAACAGTGCCCTGAGGGCACAACATGGCAAATCTGCACAATTTCCCAGCAGTTAGGTACTCCAACATTCAATTAATACTAAAGGGATGGGGTGGGTGGGTGGGTGGGGAGAATACAGGTCCATGAAAGATGATGAATGACATAGTGGGGGTTGTATTGTTAAATGGGAATCTGGGGAATGTTATGCATGTACAAACTATTGTATTTACTGTTGAATATAAAACATTAATTCCCCAATAAAGAAATAAATTATTAAAAAAAAAAAAGAGAAGGGTGAATATGGGATGATCTCACTTATAGACAGAAGTTAAAAAACAAGATCAGAAGAGAAAACACTAAGCAGAACTTGGACTGGAGTTGGTGTATTGCATCAAAGTAAGACTCTGGGGTATGAGGGGAGGGTTCAGGTCCTGGAACTGCTGACAGAGGAGGACCTAGTGGCGGCTGAATTATTATGTGGAAAACCGAGAGATGTTTGTTACACATGTACAAACTATTGTATTTTACTATCGACAGTAAACCATTAATCATCCAATAAAGAAAGGAATATTAGAGGGGCCAGGTAGTGGTGCACCTGATTGAGTACAGATGTTACAGTATGAAAGGACCTGGGTTTGAGCCCCTGGTCCCCATCTGCAGGGGGAGAGCTTTTCGAGTAGTAAAACAGGGCTGAAGTTGTCTTCCTGTCTCTCCCCCCTTCCCTCTAGATTCCTGGCTGTCTCTCTACAATAAATAAAGATAATTAAAAATTTAAAAATAAAGAGATATTAAGGAATATACAAGGTTACTTATTATTTATATGTAGGTTATAGACTTTGGCATAGAAACCTTTTCTTTAAGTGAATTCTAGCTTTTTACTTCATCAAATCAGGTCTTTATCAGCCAGTGATCCTTCTCAAAAACTGAGGTTGATATATTCAACAGGCTAAATATACATAAAAGCAACATCTTCCCTCAATCAAAATGCTCAGAAAATGGTTAGATATTGGAGGAGATCGCACTACACCAATCCCCTTAAAGTGATTTTCCCCTAGCTTCCCTCAGGCTTCCTGACCCATCTTCAGCTTCTCAAGAGAATCAAAAAGACTTTTCTAATGAATGGGTCTAGGATACAGCATTCTTCACAAGCAGCTCATCCCTTCTCTGTCGGACACATTTGCTTGCAAAGAGTGAACATTCCATGCTGCTCTCAAAGTCACGGGTTTTACAGAGGCAGGTGCACAAAGGGGGAAAGCAGAGATGGTCCAACATAGCCTGTGATGAATAATTAATTTGAGGGTAAGATGTAATAGGGAAAGAACAAAGGGCCAAGAATAACCAAGTCACTTCTGAAGGAGGGGGAAAAATAAAAGGGAAAAGACATGCCCAAATGAATATGAAGACTAATTTTAAAGTTACAGTAATTAAAACAGCATGGTTTGGGTGCCAGTGTAGATCAATTTACAAATAAGGAGAAAGATCTAGAGGCTATATACAGATAACTACATCATGAAAAAAAGGTTATTTGTGTGAACAAAAATGAAACAAACTTTGCCTTCTAAAACAAAGAAAATTCAAACACTGGTCAAAAAATTACATGTGAAAACCAGGTGGTGGCACACCTGGTTAAGCACAGATATTACAGTGTGCAAGGACCCAGGTTCAAGCCACTGGTCTTCACCTGCAGAGTGGGAAGCTTCGTAAGTGGTGAAACAGGGCTGCAGGTGTCTCTCTGTCTCTCTTCCTCTCCTCTTTCAATTTTGCTGTCTCTATCCAATAATAAATAAATAAATTATGTTTTTAAAAGAAAAAGAAAAACATGTCACTAGCAAAAAATTCCAAAAAACACTTGTCTCGAAACCTAGGTTTGAGCCTGGCCCCCACTACTGTGGAGGAATTTAAACAGAAAGTCATGTTTATGGAGGGCAAGCAAACTGTGTGGTCTTAGTATCTTAATGTCAGAGTCTGCAAACATGAACAGTCTCAGTATAATGACGTAGAAAATGGGGAATGAGGGAGTCGGGCTGTAGCGCAGCGGGTTAAGCGCAGGTGGCGCAAAGCACAAGGACCGGCATAAGGATCCCGGTTCGAACCCCGGCTCCCCACCTGCAGGGGAGTCGCTTCACAGGTGGTGAAGCAGGTCTGCAGGTGTCTATCTTTCTCTCCTCCTCTCTGTCTTCCCCTCTTCTCTCCATTTCTCTCTGTCCTATCCAACAACGACAACAACAATAATAACTACAACAATAAAACAACAAGGGCAACAAAAGGGAATAAATAAATAAAATAAAAATAAAATAAAAAATAAAAAAAAATAAAAAAAAAAAATAAAATGGGGAATGAAAGACTAATTAGCTAATTTTGGTAGCATTTGAAAGTCTAACACTATGACAGAAGTCTTGTAAAACATCTACTCATTAAAAAAATAAAAAATAAATAAAAATAAATAAAAATAAAAATATTAAAGGGAAATATAGGACCAGAGAGACAGCACCATCGGTGGTGCAGCAGCCTAAAGAATCAGAGGTCCCTGGTTCAATCCCAGGCGCCACCATAAACCAGAACTGAACAGCGCCCAAACAAAAACAAACAAACAAAATACATCTTAATGTGAAAACAACAAATTATCAGTACACCAAAACAATGTATTAGGAAGAAGTGGAATTAGTGTGTACTGATAGAAGGAAACACAATGGCTTTGTGCATCAGTTAAAACAAAACGTAGTTTTGTTTGCATGTAATAAAAAACAGACTTCAACAAAATAGATTTACTTTTTCTCTGTTAAAAAATAGTTTGTCGGGGCTGGGTGGTCGCACACCTGGTTGAGTGCACATGTTACAGTGTGCAAGGACCCGGGTTTAAGCCCCCGGTCCCTACTTGTAGGGGGGAAGCTTTGTGAGTGGTGAAGCAGGTCTGCAGGTATCTCTGTCTCCCTCTCTATTCCCCCTCTTGACTTCTGGATGTCTCTACCAAATAAATAAATAAAGATAATAAAAAAGATTCAAAAATAAAAGTTTGTCAGGTTTCACACACATGACTCACCCCTCCCTTCCTTTTTATTTTATTTTGAGAGAGAGAGAGACAGAGAGCGCACAGAGAGAGAGAGAGAGAATAGCAGCACTGGAACTCTCTCCCGGTATCTTTTTTTTTTTTATTTTTAACCAGAGCACTGTTCAGCTCTGGTTTATGGTGGTGCAAGGGATTGAACCTGGGACTTCGGAGCCTCAGGTATGAGAGTCACTTTGCATAACCATTATGCTATCTACCCCTGCCCACCCTTCTGGTATCTTAGTACTCCTGTGTGGTGCTAAGACTCAAACCTGGACTGGGTGAAGTGAGACATCTCAACTCTAAACACAGTAAGACTTCAGAGGATTACATTCCTTTTCATTCTTCTTATTTATTTATTTATTTTCACTAGAGCATTGCTTAGCCTTGACTTATGGTGGTGCAGGGGGTTGAACCTGGGATTAGACCTCAGACATGAGAGTCTCTGCCTAAACAAACTGCTCTCTACCCTCACCCATTTTTTAAATTTTTATTTTATTTTTTTCATTTTCTTTAGATGACTACATTCCTAACCAGCATCTTACTGCATCTTAGTGAGAGGTCCCAGGTAAGAACAGCAGAGCTCAGCCCAGTCAGTCACAGAACTGCAAGACACAAACTAAATTGCTTGGATCATTAAATTTTAGTGTCATCTGTAATGCAGAAACAGATGACTGAAAGAGTGATTAAGTCAGGAAGAGAACCCTAAAGTAATTGTCTTCACGCCCCATTCCCCCCCAGGAACATAACTGGTGAGGAAATCCAGCTCAGCTCACCTGCTTTGCCATACTTCTATTCCAGGTGATCTTAGGGCTATGTTAAGTGACAGGTGGGACTCTTCCACTACAGTGGTTCCACTCATCTGGTGTAAGTGGAAAATGGTATTTAACTATCAAGTGGGAGAAGACTCAGTAAATACAATGTTTGCATAGAGGTTTTTATTTTTTATTTTATTTTTCACTTTGAGCAAATAAACTGGCAGGTTTTGTTTGTCGTAGTTAATTGCTCTGGTTCAAGTGTGGCAGAAAAAAAAATGAGAATGCCTTCTCAGAAGTTGTATGGGATATTTTCTGTGTTGATTTTTCCCTTTTTGCTAGGAGATGACAATGGCCTCTTAACCGGTGAATGGCAAGTAGTGGTTGCTCAAAAAGTCACATGGTCATATCTTTAGGTGTCCAGGAAATGACTATTAAAACTCGACTTTTTTTTTTTTAATTGCCACCAGGGTTGTTGCTAGAGCTTGGGGCCTGCACTACAAATCCACTGCTCCTGATAGCCATTTTTTTTCTTTCTATTTTATTTGATGGGACAGAGAGAAATTGAAAGGGGAGGGGGAGGAAGAGAGGGAGAGAGAGAGAGAGAGAGAGAGAGAGAGAGAGACCAAAAGACCTGTTTCAGGACTCATGAAGCTTCCCCCCTCCAGGTGGGGAGTGGGGACTTGAACCTGGGTCTTTGTGCATGGTAAAGTACTTATTCATCTAGGTGTGCCATTGTCCAGCTGCCTAAAGTTTGACTTATATATTTGACTCCAATTACTAGTGAACACCTTGGTTCAAAAATTAGGTATCAGGCCAGTGAAATAGCTCACCTGGATAGTGTGCTGTATTGCCATGTGCTTGACCCAGGTTCCAGTTTTGGTGCTGTGGTGTCTCTCTCTTTTACTCTTCTGTCTCTCTCTCTGCCACTTTTCTTCTATCTAAAAGAAACAAATGTATCATATGACTAGTGTTACTTAACATGGGGGGACAACTCAAGAGCACACAAATACACAGATTTATAATTATAGTGATATCCGTCTATCTGTCTGTCTATCTATCTATGTCGAGATGAATATGGATACTATATGCTTTTTTTTTTTCCTTTAGGGTTATCACTGAGGCTTGGTGCCAACACTACAAATCCACTGCTCCTGGAGGCCTTTTTTCCCCCTCATTTTATTGGATAGGACAGAGAGAAATTGAGAGGGGAGGGGGAGGTAAAGAGGAAGAGAGACAGAAAGACACCTGTAGACCTGCTTTGCCATTTGTGAAGCATTTCCCCTGCAGGTGAGGAATGGGGGCTTGAACTGGGATCCTTGCTTGGGTCCTTGTGCTTCGTACTATGTGCACTTAACTCAGTGAGCCACTGCTCAGCCACCTGAATATTAATGTTCATTTAGGGCAGGGGTAGATAGGATAATGATGATAATGATTATGCAAACAGACTCTCATGCCTGAGGCTCCAAAGTCCCAGATTCAATACCCTGCACCAGCATAAGCCAGAGCTGAGCAGTGCTCTGGTAAAAAAAAAAAAAAAGAAAAGAAAAAAGAAACTAATGTTCATTTAAAGAAATAGAAAAAAATACAGAACTTTATGTATGTATAAGAATGTATTTACCTCTGTAAAATGAAATTATATGTCTTTTTCCTTTTTGTCTCTTCTGATTTTCCTAGAATGAACTCACACCATTTATTCAAAAAAATAAAAATTAAGATTTATTTATTACATATAAGAGAATTTCACATGATGCAGAGAGGAGAGAGAGATAAACCATAGAACCACTCTGATACATTCAATGTTGAGGGCTTAACTGGGGACCTCAGGTATGAGCATTCAGTGCTATACCAGTTGAGCTATTTCCACAGCTGCTACAAAAGAAAAAAAAAACACCTTTTTAAGAATCAACTTTTGTATCTTCAAGTTAGTATATCTTCAAGATTAGTATGCATGAAGTTCCTGCTGTAATTCCTGGCATGGCATGTACCAGAATGGTACCTTTGTGCTGCCCCACCCTTTCTAAAATTATCTATCTTATATGAAATCCATGAGAAAAATCTTTAGGGCCAGGAAGATAGATCAACTTAACTTGTTAGAGCTCAGGATTTGCATTCCTGGGGACCCAGGTTGGATTCTTGACACCTTCATAAGACAGAGTTGAAGAGTTCTTTGGTTTCTCTCTCTCTCCCTCATGAAAAATAAACACATACATCTCTAAGGAAGGAGGGGGGTAGAAAGGAAAGAAGGAAGGAAAGAAGGAAGGAAGGAAGGAAGGAAGGAAGGAAGGAAGGAAGGAAGGAAGGAAGGAAGGAAGGTGGAGGGAAGGAAGGATAGATGGCTGATTCTATTTAAAAAGTGTAAAAGTTTGTAGGAAGAGCTTCTCATCGTAAGCACATTCAGTTTTCTCCCATATGGATAGGAAGTCAAAGCAAACAGAGGGAAAAGAGGAGGCACAGGTGCCCTGAGGAATTTTAAAAACTATGTCCATAGCCCCATTAACTAATGATGTATCTATTGCACTTGTGTTTCATTCTGTCAGTTTACTAAGGGAGTGGTGATGTGGGGAGTCAATCTCTGGTGAATATCCAGTTTTCAACCAAACTAGGGGTATAGGAGTATAATAGTGGTGTTTTGTGAGTGTTCCTGGTCCAAAAAAGCCTTTTTCATGTGCAAAACCTGCAGCACAGTCTTAAAACAAATGATAATACAGGAATAGTTTTATAACTAAATGGACTCATCTTGTAACAACTTTCATCTGTTGAGGAATTGAAATATATAACATCAAAAGTTATTGTTGGGAGCTGGGCAGTAGCGCAACGGGTTAAGCACACATGGCTCAAAGCGCAAGGACTGGCTTCAGAAGAATCCCAGTTCGAGCCCCGGCTCTCCACCTGCAGGGGAGTCACTTCACAAGCGGTGAAGCAGGTCTGCAGGTGTCTGTCTTTCTCTCCTCCTCTCTGTCTTCCCCCTCCTCTCTCCATTTCTCTCTGTCCTATCCAACAACGACAACATCAAGAACAACAACAATAAAACAACAAGGGCAACAAAAGGGAATAAATAAATAAATCTTAAAAAAAATTTTAAAAAAGTTATTGTTAACCATATGTGAGAACTGGAATAGTTTAGAAGTGTTATATCAGTTCTCTGTTGCTATTTTAAAATTGCCAACTATACAACTTAAAACAACACCTATTTAATACTTGTGCAGATGAGACATCTGGGCCAATTTGGCTGGGTGCTCAGTCTCACAAAGTTGAAATAAGGTGTGGGCAGGGCTAAATTCTTTCTAGAGGTTTTACTAGGGCAGAGTCCACTTCCAGGTTCAATCAGGTCTTGGCTCCATTCCTTGCTTTTGAAGGACTCTGGGCCCTGCTCATCAATCGCTGTCAGCAGAGGGCCTCTCACTTCCTTAGTGGCTCCTTCCTCCCTGTTGCTGTGGTTCTCACCAACTTCAGGCCAGGAATGGCTTGTCAAGTCATTATTTATTTTGAATAGAGACAGTAACTGAGAGGGTGGGATAGAGAGGGAGAAAGATAGATACCTGCAGCATTGCTTCATGGTTAACAAAGCTAGTTCCCTTGTAAGTGGGGGCCAGGAGGCTGAATTTGGGTCCTTGTGCACTGTAACATGCGCTCTACCTGGTGTGTTATCACCTGGCCCCAAATCAAGATATGCTCATGTTCTGAGCCTCCTCTTCCCCACCCCTTGGTTTTTCCTCCTCCTCTTTTTTTTTTTTTTTTTACAGAGAGAAATCAAGAGAGGAGGGGAAGACAGAGACAGGGAGAGACAGACACTTGCAGATCTGCTTCACCACTTGTGAAGTGACCCCAACCCCTGCAGGTGGGGAACTGGGGGGCTCAAACTGGGATCCTTATGCCAGTCCTTCCACTTCCCACCATGTGCGCTTAACACACTGCACTACCACCTGATCCCTCCTTTTCCTGCTCTTTCTTTTCTTCATATTTTGTATTGTTTTTAAATTTTTTAAATTTATTTATTATTGGATTGAGACAGAAATTGAGAGTGGGGAGAGAAGATAGAGAGGGAGAGAAACAGCTGCAGTCCAGATTCACCACTCATGAAGCTTTCTCCCTGCAGGAGGAGACCAGGGGCTTGAATCCCAGTCCATGTGCACTGTAATATGTGTCCTTAACCAGGTGCACCATTGCCTAGCCCCTAAGATTGATTTATTTATGAAAGGTGTGAGAATGGGGGTAGATAGCATAAAGATTATGCAGAGATTTTCATGCCTGTGGCTCCAAAGTCCCAGATGCAATCCCCTATACCACCATAAGCCAGAGCTGAGTAGTTATTTAGTAATAAATAAATAAATAATAATAAAATAAATTAAAATTTTTTTAAAGGTGTGAGAAAAAATGAGAATATCAACCCAGCATTGTTGGGCCTTAAAGCCAGCCCCTCTGCTCTGCTTACATAATCATTATTTTGCCTGAAATATCCCCACCTCGTTATCCCCTCAGGGTATTGCTAATTTAGTTAAAACCATTGCAACAGTTGCTAAGGATGCTTCCACCTTCACTTTTGCCTCTCTCCACCCCCTTTCCTAGCAAATCCCGTCCAGACATGCCACTTCGGTTTTTGCCCTACAAAGCCTGCTGCTGTTCCGGTTTTGCTCTCTTTCTCTTCGCATCCTGACCCGGAGAAGACCTGGAGAAGGGCTGGTGGGCATAGTGGGAGGCGGCCATTTTGCTAGCTCCATGTGGCCTAAACTGATGTACTCACAGCCAACTCTGGGGCGTCTGCGTGAATAAAGATTTGCATTCCCGCTCTACCACAAGTTCCTGCTCTCTTCTCTCTCCCCTGAGATGCAACCCAACACAGCATATATAATGCCAGGGATCTCATGCTTGGAAGTCTGCTATGCCACCTCCTAAGTCACCCTGATTCTGCTGTGTTGTATTTTCAAAAGGTTCAAGTGCCTGAGCTAGGCTTACTCAGGTAGTTTCCTTATTTAACATCTGTGGATTGGGTATCTTAATTAATATTGCAAAACTCCTTTCCAGCAGTTTGACTAAATAATGAAAGTATGAGAGACTGGTCAGGAGGAAATGTTTGTAATTCTGCCTACACAGGCATGAAGTATTTAGCTCAGTTTTACAAGATGGAAAGCATTCTGGAGATGAATAGTGGTGATGATTACACAACAATGGGGATGTATTTAATATGGTTGAATTTTCAAAGAATAAGGGACCTGGGGGGTGGCTCAGCAGTAGAGCAAATGCCTCACATACCCTGGGTTTGACTCACATGACCACATAAAAAACAAGAAAAGAAAAAAAAAAACTTAGAGAATATCATAAAATAGTGGAGCAGTGCTTTAAACTCTTTCAGCCAAGTGTATGCCCACTACCAGGTGCTACAGAAAGCCAAACACAATCACATCAGCTTTTGCAGGAAGGGAAAGGCTCCTTCCCATTCAAAATGCAGAGGAGGCAGAAGCACTGCACAGATCTATCTCTTCAGTTCTTTGTTCTCAGTTAGAAGGAGGAACTAGGAAATAGGTCAGTTGTAGGACACAGCTCTTGCATCTATGAGATGTCATGTTCAATCCCCTGTGCCACATATGTCAGAGCTGAGATGCATTCTAGTCTCAGTCACACAGAAATAAATACATCTTTAAAAAATAAGAGGAACTGGAAAACTTGTAGGTAGTCTAGGGGCAAACAAATATGAGGACTTGAGATTAGCAAGTCTTTATTCTCTGAATGATGATGGGGTTTCGGTGCACTGCACCCTAAACTTAAGCTTATATATAACAGGTTTTACATTCTGTTTTCTCACCTTTCTCCCTTTCTTCCTTTTTTAAAAAAAATATTATTTTATTTTATTTTATTGAGAGAGATGCAGAGAGAGACACACACACAGAGAAATGCTAGAGCACTGCACAGCTCTGGTTTATTGTGATGCGGGGGATTGAACCTAGGACATCTGTGCCTCAGGCATGAGAGTCTTTTTGCATAACCGTTATGCTGTCTACCCCCACACTTTCCTTCTTTCTTTTCTTTTTTATTTTTAAAGTCTTTTTCATATTTATTTTCCTTTTACAGAATACAGAGAGGGGGAGAGAAAAATAGATACCTGCAGACCTGCTCCTGTGAAGCGACCCCCCTACAGGTGGGAGCTAGGGGCTCGAACCGGGATCTTTATGCTGGTCCTTGCGCTTTGCGCCATGTGCGCTTAACCCGCTGCGCTACCACTCGACTCCCCTTTCCTTCTTTCTTTCTACTATATCAATATACCTGCTTATTAGTAAGGATATTCTATTTTTTTTATTTAAGAAAGGAAACATTGTGGTCTGGGAGGTGGCGCAGTGGATAAGACTTTGGACTCTCAAGGCTGAGGTCCTGAGTTCAATCCCCAGCAGCACATGTACCAGAGTGATGTCTGGTTCTCTCTCTCCTATCATTTCTCATGAATAAATAAATAAAATCTTTAAAAAAAAAAAAAGGAAACATTAACAAAACCATAGGATAAGAGGGGTATAGTTCCACACAATTCCCACCACCCAATCTCCATATCCCATACCCTCCCCTGATAGCTTTCCCATTCTCTATCCCTCTGGGAGCATGGACCCAGGGTCGTTGTGGGTTGCAGAAGGTGGAAGGTCTGGCTTCTGTAATTGCTTCCCGGCTGAACATGGGTGTTGACTGGTCGATGTGGTGAAGGGGAGGGTGGCCATTGGGCTTTCCCGTGCGGTGGGGGGTGGGGGTGGGTGGTTGGGTTGGATACAGTCTTTTGGTGGTAGGAATGGTGTTTATGTACACTCCTATTAAACTGTAGACATATAAACCACTATTTAATTAATATGAGAGGGGAAAAATTGATCATATGTCTAGAACTTCTTTTTTTTTATAAAGCTTTTTAAAAATATTTTATTTTATTTATTTATTCCCTTTTGTTGCCCTTGTTGTTTTATTGTTGTAGTTATTATTGTTGTCGTCATTGTTGGATAGGACAGAGAGAAATGGAGAGAGGAGGGGAAGACAGAGAGGAGGAGAGAAAGATAGACCGCCTGTGAAGCGACTCCCCTGCAGGTGGGGAGGCGGGGTTCGAACCGGGATCCTTATGCCGGTCCTTGTGCTTTGTGCCACCTGCGCTTAACCCGCTGCGCTTAACCCGCTGCGCTACAGCCCGACTCCCTGTCTAGAACTTCTTAAAACACAGACTGAGTCTTTTTAATACATAGGCTGTCTTTGATATATTGACTCTCTCAAAAGCCTAGACCAGGGAGAACAGAAGCAACTGGTAGCACAGCTATATACAAGATGCTGGGTATTATACCCCAAACCCTAACAAAGGGACTTTCCAAAGTTAACCCAATCACCAAATAATGTGATGATAACAATAACTATCCATTGTCTTCTTGAACCCTAAGACAACAGGAACCTCACATTTCCACTATAGAGCCTAAACTTCCCCCAGTCCTGGAACCTTAGGGTGGGGCCCACTTTTCTGCATGCTTCTCTCAATCCAAATCAAATAATATTTCATCCATGGATTGCAACCCAATCAACACAATGAGTGCCACCCCAGTATGCTTCACTTCAGACTGTGTCCAGAGACTTCAGATGTGGAATGACAACCCTTCAGCTTCATCACTCGGGTGAGACCTTTCCTTTCATAGTATTCTCTAATTCCATTCCAGGTGTTCCACTCCCCAATAAAGTCCCCAAACCTAGATATAGTCCAGGTCCCCTGAGATAGAGCATAATAAGGATATTCTAAAAGTATATATAAAGTATATTAGAGTTCAATATGTTTTAATTAATCCTAACTAGTTATCAAAATAAATTAATTTGGTTGTTACAATAATATCTAACTATTGCCATTTTAAGATTTCTACAGGACTATAAGAAACTTTTCCTTTCCTTTTTTTTAATTGAAAGCTGCTTCAACAATTATTTTTATTAATGATTTAATATTGATTTACAAAATTATGATAATAGGGGTATAATTCCATAATGTTCCCACCACAAGTGTTGTGTATCCTTAACCCCTTCATTAGAAATTACAGTAGTTCTCCCATGTTTGCAGATATGGATTGATTTTATATCTATAGCTATATGTCTATTTTCGGGGTGTCTCTCTCCTTCTCCGGCAGAGTGGCCTCCAGGGGAAAGGTAATGGGCTGGTTCTTTCTCGCTCATGACAGGGGTAACACGAAGTAAAAGACACCAGGGGACTCTTAGCATGAATCTAGAATCTGAGTCCTTAGAGTCCCAGAATCCTAGAGTCCGTTTATTAGCAAAGTGGACATGAGTTAAATAGAAAAGCAATGAAGTTAATTACTGTTGAAATATGACAGAAATTACAGGTTACTTAACAGTCAGCGTGCCCCTATGGTAGGGGGCTGGTATGATAGGAATTGATGAGATATAAGACAGTTATTTTCCATAACACAAGCAACTTAATTATCCAAAGGTATTTGAGACAAGCATAGGGGTTAAACCTGTAGGGTGAGACAGAGAGAAGATGGATATCAAAAGGCCATATAGTTTGGAATTTCTCTTGTCTGGGGTCTGAGGTGTGTGATGAAGTGTGTGATAAGGTGTGTTCTTCTGTGATCAGAAGGTGACTTTGAATGAGTGAATCTGTGGCCATGTGGCCTGCAGTTAATGGAGGGAAGTACTGGAGTTACTGTGGGCTTGAGAGTCAAGAAGGAAAGAACCAAGTCTGAGTTTCCCCCCTTATGCTTACCTCGGTTGAGAGAGACTTACCAAGAGGTTATCTTCTGAGACCTCCATCCAAGGATGGGGGTGGTTCTCCCTAAGCTCTATCAGGCTCACACATGTTCCCAACAGTCTATATCTATTTTTGCCACGTTCTTGCCTTTACTTCCTTTCTAAGTCATACCTACACCTATTACTACTTCTGAGTGTCCCTCCTTTTCCTCTCATCTCTCATAAGAGAAACAGTGCCTGGCTTCCTCTGGTGTTTTCCAGATTGGCTTCTCTTTCTGTGATGGTACAAAAACAAGGTTCGGGGATCTGGGCGGTAGTGCAGCGGGTTAAGCACACATGGCACAAGGACAGGCATAAGGATGCCAATTGGAGCCCCTGACTCCCCACCTGCAGGGGGGTCGCTTCACAGACTGTGAAGCAGGTTTGCAGGTATCTATCTTTCTCTCCCCCTCTGTTTTCCCCTCCTCTCTCCATTTCTCGCTGTCCTATCCAACAACAATAATATCAATAACAATAATAATAACCACAACAAGGATAAAAACAACAAGGGCAACAGAAAAGAAAAAGCCTCCAGGAGCCCCAGCAATAACCCTGGAGGCAAAAAAAAAAAAGTTCCTGGTGATAAATGCTTCAGGTTCGGTGGGAGTGGGACTCAGAGCTGTCTAATCTTCTTTCCCTACCCTTAACTCCTCTGGGAGTATGGACCAAAGTTTTTTATGGGGTGCAAAAAGTGAGAGTTCTGGTTTCCATAACTGCTTCTGTGCTGGACGTGGACTTTGGCAGGTCAATCCACACCCTGGCCTGTTAAACTCTATTTTTCTTATGGAGTTAAGCAAGCCACAAAGTGTGGTTATGAGTTGTGCTTAATGTCCTTTCTTCAGCAAACTCTGTTTTAACATATTAACTATTTCTTGCAGAATAATTGTCATAAGTAGTGCTAAGAGGTTTTTTGTTTGTTTGTTTGTTTGTTTGTTTGTTTTTTGCCAAACCCAGGTCACCTCGTCTCTCCAGGATCTTATAAAGTATTTTTGTCCCTTTGAGGCAGTAACTTATATTGGTTGGAAACATATTGTAGACAAGCATGTACCAGAGAGTTCATGGGCATGTCAGTACAACCACAATTCCATGCCAATTTTACACATGCTGTTGTAGGGGAGAAAATGATACCTGTCCAGACAACAACTTGGGTCCACCTGCATATCAGTCAGGCTCAGGATAAAACTAGTATAGTCATGGGCCCTTTGGAATATAACTAAAATAGGCCTAATAGCTACCTTCAAAACAGAGACCCCAAATCTTCATCTGTACTATTCCAGCCTTTGGGTTCATGGTTAGTCAACCATTTATTTGGCTTTGTATGTTACTCTTTTTTCAGCCACCAGGTTCCAGATGCTACAATGATGCCAATTGAACTTCCCTGAGCAGACCACCCCACCAATGTGTCCTGGAGTCCCACTTCCCCAGAGCTCTGCACCACTAGGGAAAGAGAAAAACAGGCTGGAAGTATGGATCGACCTGTCAAAGCCCATGTTCAGCAGGGAAGCAATTACAAAAGCCAGACCTTCCACTTTCTGCATCCCACAATGACCTTGGGTCCATACTCCCAGAGGGTTAAAGAATAGGAAAGATATCAGGGGAGAGGATGGTATACGGAGTTTTGGTGGTGGGAATTGTGTGGAGTTGTACCCCTCTTTTCCTATGGTTTTGCCAGTGTTTCCATTTTATAAATAAAAATTAAAAAGAGAAAAGAAAAGGATATGGGGCTGGATGGTGGCGCACCTGGTTGAGTGCATGTATTACAATGCGCAAGGAACCGGTTCGAGCCCCCAGTCCCCACCTGCAGGGGGAAAGCTTCATGAATGGTGAAGCAGGGCTGCAGGTCTCTCTCCCTCTCTATCACCCCCTTCCCTCTTGATTTCTGGCTGTCTCTATCCAATAAATAAAGATAAAATATATATATAAATTAAAAAATAAAAAGATAACTGTCACACCTAGCTAGAGTATATTTTTCGGCCAAGGGATTGTTGATTTTTTTTTTTTTTTTTTTGCCTTCAGGGTCATCACTGGGACTCTCTGCCTACACTATGAATCCACTACTCCTGGAGGCCATTTTTCCCATTTTGTTGCCCTTGTTGTAGTTGTTATAGCTGTTGTTGTTGTTGGATAGGACAAAGAGAAATCAATAGAAGTGGGAGGACAGAGAAGGAGAGAGAAATATAGACACCTGAAGAGATGCTCCAATGCTTGTGAAGTGACCCCCCCTGCACGTGCGTAGCTGGAGGACTCGAACCGGGATTCTTAAGATCACCTTTGCGCTTTGTGCCATATGTACTTAACTTGCTGTGCTACTGCCCAGCCACCAGGTTTGTTGATTTTTATGGGAGATACCTCTGAAGGTAATAATGTAGATAAGGCTTGCAATAAAGGTTTCCTTCGCAATTAAAAAAAAATACATATATATATATATATATATATGACTTTGGAGCTTTAGACATGAAAGTCTTTTTTTTTTTTTTTGTACAGCCATTGTTCTTCTCTCCTACCAGCAATGAAGTTTTCTAGGGAGTCTCTGGTCTGTGGTGAGCGAGGGGCAGCTTCACTCTCCAGGGCTCTGTGACCCAGATCTCAGGAGAATACTCCCAAGTGAACTTCAACCAGTGCTGCCCTAGTCTACGCAGATTCTTTTTTTTCTTATTTCTGGAGAAGATGGAACATATGTCACTGTGCCTTCCTGGCCCTCCCCCCTTCTTCCCCAAACCCTCTGCCCCACAAACTTAAATAATAGACCATGTAGATAAGATGTTGTTGTTGTTTTATTTATTAAAAGGAAACACTGACAAGAACCATAGCAAAAGAGGGTTACAACTCCACACAATTCCCACCACCAGAACTCTGTATCCCATCCCCTCCCCTGATAGCTTTCCTATTCTTTATCCCTCTGGGAGTATGGACCCAGGGTCATTGTGGGATGCAGAAGGTGGAAGGTCTGGCTTCTATAATTGCTTCCCCGCTGAACATGGGCGTTGACAGATTGATCCATACTCCGAGCCTGTCTCTCTTTCCCTAGTGGGGTGGGACTCTGGGGAAGTGGGACTCCAGGACACATTGGTGGGGTCATCTGCCCAGGGAAATATGGTTGGCACCATCTTGTCATCTGGAACCTGGTGACTGAAAGAAGAGTTAATATATAAAGCCAAACAAATTGTTGACTAATCATGAACCTAAAGGCTGGAATAGTGCAGATGAAGATTTGGGGGTCTCTGTTTTGTAGATAGTTAGTAGGTCTATTTTAGTTATATTCCAAAGGGCCCATGACTATACTAGTGTTTTTGTTTGTATGTTTGTTTTGATTTTTGTTTTTCTGAGCCTGACATCTGATATGCAGGTAGACTCAAGTTATTGTCTGGGGAGATGATGTCATGGCTGGAAAGACCAGAAAGCTAGATCAGGGAAGAGAGTATCTCCCTTATATGGAAAAGGTATGTAAATATTGTTTACTGTAAATCCTATCAACTTGATCTGATCTGGGGCCCATATTCAGCTTAAGAACCTATGTAACCTCTGCATCCCTGTGGATCTAAGCTCACATTCTGTGGTCATGAGTAGGAACATTCCAAGCTGCACCAATTTCAGAACCCATCTTCCTCAGGAGGAAGATAGAGTATATTGTCCATCCTCCCTTCAGAGAATGGAACATTCTCTACAGTGGTCAATCTATGTTGAGGGCAAAGTCCTATGGGGGGGCCACAGAGGGGTCTATTGTGTTGTTCCTGATAGAGATGACCAGTAACAATAGAGAGAGGGATTTATTCAAGGTCTAGGCCCATCTTGTCTGTTTGGGAATCTCAGGACTCCCCAAACAGGGCCCCAACTGATGAAGTGGCCTGATAGTGACTAAAGAGTCATAATTAAAGTATGCCAGTCTCTTGCCCTTATTCAGCTTTTGCAGTTCTTGCTTTGATAAGGTTAGCTTTGGAGTTAGTGTGAGAACTGTAACAGAAAGTAGGTGAGGAAGTCTAATCAGATACTATTTCATTAGGAACTTTATGGTGTCTCTTTAGGTCTTTCTATTTGCTTGCTGCATATACTGACTCACTACAGACTATTGTGCACTTTTGCTTTCAGGTATATATTTTGCCCTAATTTATGGATACATGTGAACAAATGCCCTATCTCATGGGACCTGGCCTACATCTAGGTTTTGGGACTTTGTTAGGAAGTGAACCACCTGAAATGGAATTAGAGAATTCTATGAAAGGAAAGGTCTCACCCAAGTAATGAAGCTGAAGGGTTGACATTCCATACCTGACGTCTCTGGACACAGTCTGAAGTGAAACTTGCTGAGGTGGTACTCATTGCGTTGATTAGGTTGAGATCAGCAGATGCAATATCATTTGGTATGAATTGAGAGAAGCATGCAGGGCAGTGAGTCCCACCCTAGAGGTTCCAGGACTGGGGGAAATATAGGCTCTATAGAGGAAGTGGGAGGTTCCTGCTGTCTTAGGGTTAAGAAGACAATAGACAGTTATTGCTGTAATCAAGTTATTTAACAATTGGGTTAACTGAAATATCCCTTTGTTAGGATTTGCTGTATCATACACAACATCACCATAATTTATGTCCTTTGACACTATTCGTATATAGCTGTGCCACTGGTTGCTTCTGTTCTCTCTGGTCTAGGCTTTTAAGAGAGTCAACATATCAAAGACTCAGCCTATACACTGAAAAGACTCAGTCTGTGCTTTAAAAAGTCTGATACATACAGTAAATTTTTCCCTCTCATATTAATTAAATAGTGATTTATATGACTACAAGTTAATAGGAGTGTACATAAACACTATTCCCACCACCAAAACACTGTGTCCCATCCCACCCTCCCCCCCCCCGCCCCAGGAAGCCAAACATCCACCCTCACCCTCACCCCAGGGTTTTTACTTTGGTGCCCTACACAGGATTTTTAATCCTTATTCCTTTTCATTATAAATATGATGTGATTTGGTGTCTTTAAGTCTGGGGTTAATTCTGTTTGGGACCCTCTGGGCTTCTTGAACCTTTATGTCTTTTATGTTGTCTGGACTAGGGAGGTTCTCATCTATTATGTCCTGTAGAACACTTTCTTCCCCTGCTTCTCTTCCTCTGGGAGGCCTATAATGCATATATTATTTCTTTTTAAGTCATCCCATATGTATCTGTTGTTCTTTTCAGTGTCTCTTAATCTCTTTTTGAGATCTCTTACTTCTCTCTTAATTTTCTCTTATTGGTCCTCAATCTTGCTAATTCTGTTTTCTACTTCATTTATTCTATTCTCTCTCCCCTCTGTTGTTTTCTGTAGTTCAGCTATTTTGTTACCCGGTTCTGATATTGTATTAGCTTATTCAGCTAATTGTGCTCTTAGCTCAGCTATTTCAGCTTTCAGCTCTCTAATTACCTTGAAATAGTGCTGGGTGGTGGTGCATCTGGTTGAGCACACATGTTATATTGTGCTAAGACCCAGGTTCAAGCCCCCTATAGAGGGAAAGCTTTGTGAGTGGTGAGGCAGTGTTACAGGTGTCTCTCTCCCTCTCTACCACCCTTTCCCTCTCAATTTCTTTTTATTTTTTATGAAATAAATTTATTGAGGGAAATAACCCACTGACCTATTGTGTAAGATGACAGGTGTATAGTGGAGGGTGTGGTGTACTGATATTTGTCATGAAGAGATAAGGAACTGTACACATGTGACAACAAAGCCTTGCAAATCATCACTTCTCTCTATAAATACTACATATTCAAATATTTCTGGTATTCCTTAAACTCTATCAATGTGCAGCTAATGTAGATAATCTTTTTTTCCTTTTTTAATATCTTTTTAAAAATATTTATTTATTTATTGGATAGACACAGCCAGAAACTGAGAGGGAAGGTGTTTATAGAGAAGGAGAGAGAGAGGGAGACAGCTGAAGCACTGCTTAACCACTCACAAAGATTACCCTCTGCAGGTGGGGACTGGGGACTCGAACCTGGCTCTTCTTCCACACTGTAATATGTGCGCTCAACTAGGTGCGCCACCACCAACCCTGATAATCTTTTTTTTTTTTTGGTTGTCTCTATCCAATAAATAAAGGTTAAAAAATAATTATTTAGGGACTCAGGCTGTAGCACAGTGGGTTAAGCACAGGTGGCACAAAGCGCAAGGACCGGCCTAAGGACCCTGGTTCAAGCCCCGGCTCCCCACCTGCAGGGGGGTCGCTTCACAAGCGGTGAATCAGGTCTGCAGATGTCTATCCTTATCTTCCCCCTCTCTGTCTTCCCTTCCTCTCTCTGTTTCTCTCTGTCCTATCCAACAACAATGACATCAATAATAACAATAAAACAAGGGCAACAAAAGGGAATAAATTTTTTAAAAATTTAATTATTATTTAAAAAAATGAAAAACCTCTAGGGGAAACAGGACAGGGAGAGGAAGAAAGTTGGACATGGTAACACTGCAGGTGCATTCAAGCCTCACTAGCTCCTTTGGGTGATGCCATTGTCACCTTATGTCTATCCTGATTCCAGGACAGACAGATGGGCACTTTTCTTCCATCTTTTCACTCCTTGATTAAGGGCTGCCCTTGGGTATAAAACTCCGGTGCATAGAGAACAGTTAAAGACCCAGATTCAAGTCCCTGGTCCCCACCTGCAGAGGAAAGCTTCACGAGTGGTGAAGCAGGGCTGCAGGTGTCTCTATCTCTCTTCCTCTCTGTCTCCTCTACCCCTCTCAATTTCTCTCTGTCTCTATCTATCCAATAATAAATGAATGAAAAAAGAACAGTTCTCAGAATTCTAGGACAGGCCTCCATTGAGAGTCACCAACAGCTGGAGGTTGAACGTCTCCATCCTGTGAGCAGACTGGCCAAGGGGTGGATTGCCCTTGTTTTGCAGAGGCAGATCCCCTGAGGAAGCAGCAGGGAAGGTCTTCAGGCTCTCTTCCTTGGAGCTTAATTTTATTGGCTCAGGCCACAAGCTCCAGGGTGTTTACAGGGAGCTACCAAGGGACAGAACTATAGCCAG